>NC_143568.1:41276785-41591964 GCF_054136105.1 Typopeltis vanoorti | reverse complement strand
AACGCTTCTGAACTAGACTTCTTCCGAATTCAAAACAATAGGAGGAATAGGGTATATTGAATGGGGAAAGAGTAGATTATAGTAAGGTTAATAGAGAGGGCATAG
The DNA here is from genome assembly GCF_054136105.1 of Typopeltis vanoorti. NCBI lineage: Eukaryota > Metazoa > Arthropoda > Arachnida > Uropygi > Thelyphonidae > Typopeltis > Typopeltis vanoorti. The sequence continues at coordinate 41,591,859 of NC_143568.1, read as the reverse complement.
TTGTAAGGCCAGATTTGTAACCCCATGGCCCTCAAGTACTCTAAGAGCATAAGGGTCATAAAATAAGAAGAGTTGGCTGATAAGGCCTTATAGGAAAGATTAAAGAAGTAAGTGGATCTTCCTCAAAGTAGTGGAAGAAGAAGAGGATAGATCCAGCTAGGGGTCCATGGGAGAGTGCCACTTCCCTTACAATTAAGATGATTGTCCCTTATGGCCCTGTTGGTCCATGAGTCCTTATTCAGTATATTCGGACCACCCCACCATATACACACACATGGTGGGCTACCCTATCTGCCACCCAGGGGACGTGCTCTCTAGGGGTTACAGAGTTCTCCCCCCCCAAAAGATAAATATGTATATATATATATATTTTTTCTCACTAGAGGTGATGCCAGTAGAATAACATGTGATCAAATCATTGTTTCTCTAGCTTATGGTTTTGATGTAATCCAGCTTGTCTTATATATTTGTGTATGCTCAAGATGATCTTGATATGAAGATCGAAACATTGGGATAATAAAAAGAGTTAGTTATAACACATTTGTAAAATCCATAATTTCGAAAATGAGTTCTAGTAAGTAATTTTTTCAGAACAATTCTGTGAAGATGAGTGCTTATTCATTATTCACAAGCAAAATCTTAAAAATTCTAATATTAATAAGAAGAAATATACACTAATCATGAAGAAATGTATGGCATGTATCTGTTGCCATACATTTCTTCATGATTATTGAATTAACTGGACTATTTTCAACTCTGAATACTGTGCTGAAAAGGAGATTAAACTGCAGACAATCTCTAAATCATGCAAGCAATGTAAAAAAAAAAAAAAAACTTACTATGTAAAGATTCTTGTACAGGACTCTGATGTTGTGTTTGTTGACTCTTTCTATAATTTATTTCAGCAACTTTTAAAGCTTGCCTGAAAAGTTTTTCTGCCTAGAAAATTACAATTTAAAACTTTTTTTTAATTTGCAATAATGAAAAAATGCAAAAAAACAGTATATTTTGAACAATCCATTTTAAAATACACAGCTTCAAGATTAAATTTCTCTTCTACAATAGAAGAGCACGCCAATAAAGGCTTTAGCAAAAAAGAATTGATATTCTAGCCAAGAAAGATAAAATCATATAAATAATAACAATAAAGACTGAAGTAATATAGCATGTAGGCCTTACTGCATACTTTAAAGAATATCTTTATGAAGCCTGTATGTTCATCTTTTTCATTCTTGATTTTGAACACAAAACAGCTTAACACTAAATTTACAATATAAATGCCTCTGCATTAACTTTCCTACTGGCTGAAGTAGATGAAGTACAGCAATCCCTCGATTGCGCCTAATGTGTTCTTTAAAATAGGCACATTAGTCGAATATAATAACCTATCAGAAAATGCATAACTCATTACTCAAATTTCTTTTTTGACCCATAATTTTTTTTATACAAGATTTAGGGTATGTCCCAGGGCCTAGTTAAAGGAAAACCATGAAGCTGAAACACAATAAAACATTCAGATTATAAATTTAATTTATCGTTCTGCTTCTTAACAAAGAATTGAGCTAACGTAGTTTGGCAAGCATTCTGTTTCTTTTTTTCATACAACTGACAGTATGGCCGAATTGCCTCTTCTGCAAATTTTACTGGTTCTCTCTTCACCGGGGTCAGTCTGTAAGCATTGCCGCTTAAAAATTTCGATTCTACGAAAACTATTTTCAAATTGTTTCTGTGAAATCTCTTTGGGCTTGTCAGTGATTAAATTTTTTTCATATTCTTCAAGATCTTCCCGCTGTGCTTCTAAATTCAGCAGGTTGGAATCACTCAACTTCTCAGAATGAGATTTAATTAACTTAGATTCATTTGAAAAGCCTCTAAAATTATTTGCACAATGTGGAAGAATGTGCTTCCAAACGCTCGCATATTGCTAGCAGTAATTTCATTCGCCTTTGCTACTTTATAACCAGGCTGAGATTTCTCTGATTCGGCTAGAAAAGTCTTGGAAGGCATTCGCTTCCAAAAAAAGGCTGGATTCATCGATATTAAATATTTGTTGATCACAATAGTCCCCTTCTTACACAATTTTCTTCAAAATCTCTGGATATCTCCTTATCTGCACTTGCAGCTTCGCCTGTGATTAGATTATGTAGGCTATTTTTCTCTTTTTGAAACCCAGCACTAACGTGGAATTCTTCTTTTCCATCATTGATAGCCCTTTCTTTCCAGGTTACAAAGAGACGATGCTTTTGATTTAATAAGGCCAGTGTTTAGTGGAATCCATTTTTGGTTAATCTTCGATTCATGTAAAAAGAAGTCTCTCTAATTCAATCATTATAATACTTTCATTTCGTGTGCATGCATGATGAACTTGAAGCAGCCTTACCTTTCTCTTTGTATTCAGCAGTTGATTCACCTATTTTTATGTTCTTGTCCTATCTTTGCTCTGTACTTGGCATGTTGATTTTTCTTTATTATTTCAAATTTTTCTTCCAATCAGATTACTTTTCGAATCATTTTCACACTTTTATTTTTGCTCGCTAATTCTTTTACTCATGATTAAAGGTTAGGAAAATAATTTAAAATAAAATTGCACGAGATATGATTAGCAAATTGCTATGTAAAGCAGAAGACAAATGTTGGTGGTAAATTTGGAACATAATGTACATGCAAACAGTGTAGTATGCCATTAAAAAATAACTTTGTAAAATGTTTCAAATCGGTAACTAAATTATTTCATCCTGGTGAGTGATTTTTTAAAATAGTTAGCCATAAAAAATGTATAGATCGAAAATTTTTAAAATCTGTAACATTTATTTTGAGATTTTCAGATTACTGAAAATAAATGTTACAGATTTCAGGTACAAATCTGAAAACACACCCCAACTCAATATTACCAGAGTTAAAGATCGGTACTATCAACATAAGTAGTCTGAATGGCAAAGGAATGGAACTAGCTGAGGAATTAGATACGTACCAGATCGACATATAGGGATGACTGAAACAAAGACGACAAAAACTGGTGAGATCTTTCTGAGCAATAAATACAATATGTTATATTCAGGTAATGACAATAAAGGAAAAGAAGTAACCATAGTATTCAACACTAAATTCGAGGCTAATCTTCTTGAAGCAGGCAGTCTCAAGTAGAGTGATGAGCGCAAATATGAGAATGGGGAACTGGACACTGAGACTTATTTGTGCCTATGGTCCCACAGAAGGTTCTACTAAGGTAGAAGTGGAGGAATTTTTTGATGCTTTAGAGAAAGCAACTGACACAATGATAAAGGAAAAGTTGGTCCTTGATGGGGATCTAAATAGCAGAGTAGGAAATGAGTGTCAGACATACAAAAATATTTTGGGAAAATTTGGAGAAAAGAGCAAAGCTAATAATAATGGCAAATACCTGTTGGATTTCTACTCAGGACACGGACTGGTTATTACTAACACCATCTTCCAACATAAGTGCACAAATTCACATGGTGAGAAGAGGCAAGAAATAAGAAAAGTCTCATTGACTATGTTATTGTTGATAGTGAGGCTTTCTACAGAGGATTTGAAATTGGAAGTGATCACTATTTAGTCTTGAGCAGGATAAAATTGAATTTCATATTGAAAGAATAAAAGGTAAGAAAGTTTTAAAGCGAATAAAAGTTGAGCAGCTCTCAGAAGTGAACTGTAGACTAAAACACACAAAGATTATTGAAGAAAAAATGAAAGAGTTTGAGAACAGGAACCAAAATTTGGGGATTCAGTGGCAAGCCTTGAAGAAAACCCAGATTGATTCAGCCAGAGAGCCATGCGGTGAGGTTATCTGAAAGGAGAGAAAAATCAGAACTCCATGGTGGACACAGGAAGTAAAAGAGGCAGTGAAGGAAAAGAAAAAAGCATATCAAAAGTTCCTGGCAAATAAGACAGCTTGTGCTCATAGAGATTACAAAGACAAATGTAAGAAAGCTAAACACTGTGTAAAACTAGTTAAACAAAACTCATGGGAGGACTTTGGCAAGAACATAGAAAATAAATATCAAGAAGGTAGCAAAATATTCTGGAAGTTGTTGAAGAAGTTTAGAAATGGAGGAAAGAGTGCTGTGAAAGGACTTAGAGATGATAAAGGTGACATGAAAATGGGAGAAAATGATATCCTTGAAGTATGGAGTAATTACTTCGAAAAATTGCTAAATGAAACAAGCAGTGATTGCACAGTGGTAAAAAACACTCAACAGGCATACAGTCAGGAATACATATCCATACTTGAAGTAGAAAAAACCATCAAAGGAGAGAAATGTGGAAAGCCAGCAGGAGTAGATGAAATTCGACCTGAAATGTTGAAGTATGGTGGTATAAAAGTCTCACAGTGGCTGCAATGGATAGTTCAGAAGGCCTGGACAGAGGAACGAATTCCCGATGATTGGAGTTGAGCTCTAATAGTACCCATATATAAAAAAACGGAAATAAAACTGAATGTGAAAATTACAAAGGCATTTCATTACTGAGTGTTCCTGGTAAGATATATGCAAGTATACTTGAGAAATGGTTGCGAAGAATTGTGGAAGAGAAGCTTGGTGAAGAACAAGCTGGATTCAGGCCAAAGAGAGGCTGTCAGGATTAGATCTTCACTTTACGACATATAGTTGAGAAAGCATGGGAATATAACAAAGATCTATATTTAAATTTTATCGATCTGGAAAGGTATATGACAAAGTGCTAAGAGAGAAGCTATTCAATAAGCTACAATTACAGGGTGTTCGGGATAAATTTGACATATTTATAATTAATTATATTTTTCCGTAAGTTACATGTATTAACACACACTTCTCTTCATTTAAAAGTTTGGACCCTTCTTCATTCATATACAAGATGTCAGAAAGGATGGATAGCTGGAACCCACCTGAATCATGGAAGAGAATAACTTGTATCATGATGATTCGTGCCCGCCATCAAAATAAGGATATTACGACTGCTGCCCAATGCTCCCTGAATACAGTAAAAACAATCAGGCATGAACTAGAGACTTGCAATGGTGACTACGAGGATGTAGCAAGAAGAAAGATCCCTAGCAGACGATCTGATTGCGTTCGTACAGCAGAATTCCTCGCAAATCTGCAGGAACAGGTGTTGAAGAACCCTGGCATTGGAATTCGGGCTTTGTTCGTGGAGTTGCTAACTGTAGTCAAGCCCTGGATAACAAGGGTAGCCAATGGTAGGCCGTATGTATGGCAGCAGGATTCGGCCCCTTGCCACACCTCTGGGAAAAGTCAAAAATGGTTGTCTGAAAATTTCTACGACTTCACCAGTCCAAATGTTTGGCCTCCAAACTCCCCAGACCTTAATCCCATGGATTATTTTGTATGGGGCGCAGTTGAAAAAGACACCAATCGCACTTCCAGTAATACAAAAGCCCAGTTAATGGATAAAATTAAAACAATTTTTGCGGCCCTTCCCAGGGAGACTGTAGCATCAGCTTGTTCGAGGTTCCGAAGCAGAACTGAAGCTGTGATCGATGCTAATGGTGGTTATTTTGAGTAAATCTTGTTGATAGTATTGTAATTAACTCTGCCTGTAATGTTTTTTTGTCAATTCATTAAATTTAATAGATACAAAGAAGATTTTCTTTTTCCTTACGAAACTGTCAAATTTATCCCGAACACCCTGTATATGGTGTCAATGGGGCATTATATCAAGCAATACTTAGTCTTTATTTGAGTTGTAAATCAGCAGTTAGAATTGAAGGAAGTACAGGAAGATGGTTTAATGTTAAATCTGGTGTGAGACAAGGATGTACATTATCCCCTCTGTTATTCATTATCTATATGGATCACATTATAAAGGAGAATGGTATTAAACATGATATCAGAATTGGAGATGTTAATGTCAGTTGCTTGCTTTATGCGGATGATGTTATACTTATCAATAAATCCACTACGAGTCTGCAAGATTCCTTCACTAAATTGAATAACTGTTGTAATAGATATGGTATGAAGGTCAGCAATAAAAAGACAAAGACAATGAAAATAGGCAGAATCGTTGAAAATGGCAACTGCATTGTGAATGGAGAACCTGTTGAACAAGTAAAACATTTCACCTACTTAGGCACGATTTTTAGTGAAGATAGTAAATTAAATATGGAAATAGGCAACAGAATCAATAAAGCTGGTATAGTAGGAAGTGAATTGAATAAGTTCATATGGAATAAGAGAGAAATTAGTTGGAACACTAAATTAGCTATACAAGACAGTGTTCAAACCAGTTTTAACTTATGGATCTGAGAGCTGGGTCAGAAGTAAAACACTTGACCAAAGACTAGAGACCGCAGATATGAGAGTCCTGAGAAAGATTTGAAGCGTGAACAGATGGCATCAATGGCAATATCATATTAAAAATGAGGATATTAGGAAAGAACTTGACATTGTCAGCATCCAGGAATGCATTAGCAGAGCTAATCTCAGGTGGAATGGTCATTTAAACAGAATGGGTGAGGAAAGACAATTGGCAAAACAAGTGTTCTCTGCCAGGTGTTTGCAGGAAAACGACCCAGAGGAAGACCAAGATATAGGTAGTTTGATAGGGAACAAAGTGCCTTAGACGAAAGAAATATAAGATCTGATAATATTGGAGTCTTGACAAGTAACAGACCTATCTGAAGGGAAATTGTAGATAGGGAGATAGTAATGATGTAAATTTTTGATGTAGTACTATCATATGCTGTATACACCTGTTGAGGGTACATGGCAGGAATTTGACAATGATGAATATTTATCTTTAAGATGTATATCGGCGCACTAATCGAATTTGGGTATCGGAAAAAAATGACGCACTAATCGAAAATGCATTAATTGAGGGATTGCTGTATATGTAAACCTTTGAATTTTTCAAGGATCAAACATAAACAGCTAAACGTGTAATTACTCTACTCTGCCATTAATACCTAAGTGTTAGCACAACCATTAACGGATTAACTGCAACACAGTAATCTTTGTGTCCACTTGACTTAAAATGTCTTGTTTTACTTAGAATTTCTTTTAACAGAAATTGTCCATTATTTAAACTTTGCTCTTCAATTTATTTATTTTGTTTCATTGCAAGGATAAAAATGAATTTCACATGTAAAAATAAAATAAATATATATCCTAAAATGTGACAAGAGATCAGCCTTAACAATTTCAAATGAGTGCAATGGAACAAGATAATTTACAAATTATAATAAAATAGAGCAGAAATTATTTCTATACTAGTTTCAACTGCTTGTATTGAAAATCATTATGGTAAATATTTATAAATAACTATATTTTCAAATAACATTTATTGAAATAAATATGCAGGTAGCTCCTGACTTTCTTGTTAATTCATTCCTAGCATGTGCTTGTAAAGTAGGAATTTACTTCCTATGGGATCCACTTCTGGGTCTGGCTCCCAATGATGGGAGTGCAATAAAGGTTGAAACCAGTCTGGGAAGTAACCCTTCCCATAATACATAGCATTATACATGTCAATAAGGATATGTGCTTTGCATTATGGGAGACTAAGGCAAGTGATAAGAAGTCATTAGCCTGTATATACGAGTTTCCCAGTTGTAAAGTTACTTCACATAAAAACTTTATCTGCTTACACTTAAACTTGGATAAAGGATTAAACCAAGAATATAATTCCTTGGCATCATTAATTTATTTCATTATATTTGCTGTGACGAAGTGGCTTTCTTCAAATGTATTCTATGATGGGTGTCTAAAGCACGGTCAGCAAGTCCTGAGTGGCTGTAGTGATGGAAATGGATAGTCTTTATGTTCAGCAATAGTAGGATAGTTTACAACTACAACAAACCTGATAAACATCTGGCAGGTCTAGGGACTTTCGCTAGTCTTTAGTGGAACAGATAAGAGATGCTAATTTTTTATATGGTCTATAAGAGTAGAAAGTTTTTTTTTTTTTAGGATTTTTGTTAGTTTTTCAGATGTGCTTTAAATATATGGAATAGTGATAGCTTTAGTGTAGTCTCTGTTCTGGAGAAGAGGAATGTGTAGGGGTTGCAGTTTTAATATTTTTTGGATATGGTAGGACTACAGCCATTGGCTAAGGTTTGTGAAGGTGATCGAGTCCAGAAGAGAGGACTATTATCTGAACTAATTAATTTAGCTCTGTTATATAAAGTTTTAATAATTCCATACTGTTGAAGGGAGGAATGATGTGACTGTTTGTGAATGTATATACTGATATTTGTTTTTATTATTATCTGAGCCCTTCAGGGAGTCAAGGACTCATCGAGGTAGGTGATATAAATCACCCAAACCTGATGTTACACGGTCCCTTAAATTCATTCACACTAGATGCACTCATTACCCCTACAAGCAAACTATTCCATTCACTCATTGCTCTCTGGGAGAAAAACCTAGCTCTTACCCCTTTCTTGAATGCAAATAAATTTAACTTTCATGGATGCCTTCATTGTTTTCTCCCCACCTTCCATATAACAAAAATTTCATCAGATGACATCCTATAACACCTATTCAAAAGTTCATAGACCTCTATCAATATCACCCCTCTTTCTCCTGTTAACCAGAGTCCACATTCCACATACTCGCAATCTGTCCTCATAATCTAAATCCCATAATCCAGATATAATCTTTGTTACTCTTCTCTGCACCCTTTCCACAGCTTCTTCTTTATCCCATTGGAACCCTGGACACCAAATCTGCACACAATAATCCAGGTGTGGTCTTATCAAAGCTTTATAAAGAGGTAAAATGACTTTCCTTATTCTTACATATCAAGGTGCACTTCAACATCGCAATTATCCTTTGGGTTGTTTTTGCAACTTTTGCTATGTGACCTTTGAACTTCAAATGCCTATCCAGCAAGATCCATTGCCTCCTCAGTTTCTTGTAGTTTCATAACCCAGCTAATATAATATGCTGCTGGAACTCTAATCATGCCAAAGTGCATAACTTTACACTTACTAACATTAAACTGAAAGTCATTTTCGTTTGCCCAAATTTACAGCCTATTCAAATCATTTTGTAAATGTTAAATATCAGTGGCATCGCTGATTGCCCTGCCTATCTTCGCAACCATCAGCAAACAATTGCACATGTGATGTTAGACCCTGCCTGATGTCATTAATGTATAATTGAACAATAATGGCCAAAGGACTGAACCCTGAGGTACACCACTGGTCAACTTAAATATGGCAGATTCACACCCACTGTATACCACTTTTTGATATCTGTCTGTCAACCATCCCCTAATACAAGTCAAGAGTTTATATTCCAATCCCATATCCTCCAGTTTATGCAACAGCTTTTCATGTGGTATCCTATCAAATGCCTTAGAAAAATCCAACATTATCAAAATGTATCCATTCCCTTTATCCAACTTGGCCGTAACATTGTTATAAATGAGCAAATTGCTAAAATATTACCATCCATGCTGCTCCTTGCAGAGTATAGCTTGTTTGTCTACTCATTTCTGTATTCGAGTTCTTACCAACTTCTCTAAAATCTTCACTATCACACAAAGATACTGATAGGTCAGTAGTTAGACACATCAATTTTTGCACCACTCTTGTACAATGGAACTATCATAGATTCCTTCCATTCCTGAATTGAGACAAGTTATACAAATGTGTGAAAGGCCTAGCCAATGTGGCTGAACATTCCTTTAGCAAACGGGCTGATTCCATCTGATCCCTATAGACAAATTCTTATCCAGGTTATGCAATAGCTCTTCAACCTCATTTTCATGAACTGTTCATCCAATGTAGCAATAGCACTGTGCACCATGTTATATACACCTGGTTGATATATCTTAGCAAAGTGAACACTCATGAACTGAACAATTTCATTTGCTTCTGACACTTGAGTACCATCTGCATTCAATAAATTTATTCTTTCTTTTGGTTGTGGCATAATTATAAAATATCTTTGGAATCCCTTCAGCTTGAATGGCCAATTTTTTTTCATGCTCCGATTTAGCTTTCTGCTCAATAATCATTACTTTGATGGCTTGATCTTTATATATTTCATAACTCCTCTCATTCTTATTCTCACAATATTTTTCCAAAAATTACCTTCTTCTTGTGAATATCTTGCTTAATAAGTTGCACATCCTTTTTGTAAGATAATGCCAGGGATCCATCAGGCTGGTGTGTAATTAATGTATCTAGGAAGGGGAGACTGTTATCATGGTCTTTTTCTAATGTGAACTGGATCTGGGGACGTTTAAGTGTGTTAAAAATATGTTGAAAGCATCCAGGACAAATGGCAAACACATCATCAACAAACAATGGTTCTATATGGGGCAGAGTTTAGAGTTTCTCTTAAAATGTTTCCATGAAAAAATTAGACAGAGGGGAGAAAGCAAAGTATCCATGGCTGTCCCTTCTATTTGTTTGTAGAATTTTCCTTACCAAACAAAATAGCCAGAGATCATAGTGAACTTAATACCAAGAGGAAATTCAGTTTAAATAAGGTTTAAAGTGTCTTTAAGTGGGACCCTAGTGAATAGAGATGAGACATTGAAACTGACTGTAACGTCATCGTGTTGGAGTGCAAGGCTTTCCATACTGGCTTTAAAGTGGGCCGAGTTTTTTTGTGTGAAGGAGTGTTGCCAGTATAGTGAACACTTTGGCTAAATGTTTACAGTCTTGGAAGGGGAGTCATCATTTTCTTTTTCTAATTGTACATTCTGTTTATGTATTTTTGGGAGACCATATATACATATATGAGGATGGTCTAAAATAAAATGGTTTTGGCTTATTACTAACTTCAACAGGCCATGAGATGACCTAATTATGTCTTTGTAGTGATCTCTGTATTTGTGCGGTAATAGTCTACGGAAAGGAAAGTTGAGAGATCATAAGTCAAGTAGCAAGTTTTAATGTTTTAATCATAGCAGTTTAGAACTACTGTAGCATTTTCCTTATCAGATTTAGTAATTACTATTTTATAATTCTTCTTGATTTCCAAAAGTGCTTCATATTCTTTATAGGATAGGTTACTTTTTTTGAGGTTTGCTTGAATTAGAACATTGGCAACAACATGCATGCTGATATTGTTGGCAATATGGGTAGGAAGGCAGAGAATCCTACAATTTGAATCATAATTTCTTCTGTAGAGATTTTTATAGGTGCAAGAATGTAGTTGTGGCCAAGAAATAGTGCACTGATTGATTCCGGTTTGAGGGTGAAGGAATATAAACTTATTGCAGCATTTACTTGACATGTTGAGGCTTGACAGCAGAGCTTTATAGAAGTTCAGCAAATATGTTGAGTGTGGACTTTTTATTTTTAAAATTAGCAAATCCTTTTTAGAAATCATTTAGCAGCTGATGCATTAGACATCAGAAAGAATCATCCAATGGTCAGCATTAAACATTACAGATAGCTCTTCTTCTAGCACCAGAATAACTTCATTAGTGTTGGCAAGTAGAATGCGAGTAACACCAATCTGTTTACGTAAAAGGGAGAAGCTAGTGCATTTGTATGTGCAGAGAATCTTTGGTTTAATTTACCAAAGATTCTCTTTGGTAAATTAAACCGGTGTTTCAATTTAACACAATCAGGAATGACTATTATCTCGACAGCATTTTAGAAAGGCTAATCTATTCAGTTGTCTAGAAAGCTACAATTTCAAATGATCATAATGACAGGCCTTGCTGCATGTTTATTTATTATTATTTTTTTATGGGTGGGGAGATTTATCAGCCTATACAAACTATATATATTTCAGATCATAATTTATTTTCAAAACTATTTAAAAGGGAACTGAAAAGGCACATCACTTGGGGCACTCATACATTTTTAATATAAAACAGTAAAAGTGCCACATATTATCAAAACTAGTAGTAAATGTATTATTATTACAAACACCTACTGGAGGAAAGACTCAAATATATTTTATTTCAAATGTGCAACAATTTCTTCTTTGTAACAAGAAAATACTTAGTAATAGTAATAATGGTATATGTGGTATTTTTGAAGTACCTAAACTTTTACTGTTTTATATTAAAAATGTCTTTATAACTACCCCAAGTGATGTATGTATCTTTTCAATCCTCTTGTGAAGAGTTTTGAAAATAAATTATAATCTGAAATATCTATAGTTTGGAAATGCTGATAAATCTCCCCCTGCCCTAAAAAATAAATTCATTTTAAATTTATTATAATGTATGTTATCTGAAATACTTTGAACTACAGTATGTCTCCCCCATTTCCAAAAATCATGAATTACGAATTGAAATATAGTTATGAACCACATTTTATTTACAACATTATTACTCTTTTTTTAAAAACATAGTACACAAGATTTTCTCCTCTTTTGTCAACTGAACATTAAAATCAATTGGCATTAATGAAAGGAAATGCATTAATAATTTTTTATTGCTTTAGTTGCATGTTACACAGAGAGCTTAGCTAATAAGTAATCTGTTTGATAACAATGTTTCAATTCGTAATTCATGATTCTTGGAAATGGGAAAGACATACTATAGTTCAAGGTATTTCAGATAACATTATAATAAATGTTGTGGTTTGTTTTGTAAATCAAAACCTACAGGGTGTTCGGGATAAATTTGACATATTTATAATTAATTATATTTTTCCGTAAGTTACATGTATTAACACACACTTCTCTTCATTTAAAAGTTTGGACCCTTCTTCATTCATATACAAGATGTCAGAAAGGATGGATAGCTGGAACCCACCTGAATCATGGAAGAGAATAACTTGTATCATGATGATTCGTGCCCGCCATCAAAATAAGGATATTACGACTGCTGCCCAATGCTCCCTGAATACAGTAAAAACAATCAGGCATGAACTAGAGACTTGCAATGGTGACTACGAGGATGTAGCAAGAAGAAAGATCCCTAGCAGACGATCTGATTGCGTTCGTACAGCAGAATTCCTCGCAAATCTGCAGGAACAGGTGTTGAAGAACCCTGGCATTGGAATTCGGGCTTTGTTCGTGGAGTTGCTAACTGTAGTCAAGCCCTGGATAACAAGGGTAGCCAATGGTAGGCCGTATGTATGGCAGTGTATGGCAGCAGGATTCGGCCCCTTGCCACACCTCTGGGAAAAGTCAAAAATGGTTGTCTGAAAATTTCTACGACTTCACCAGTCCAAATGTTTGGCCTCCAAACTCCCCAGACCTTAACCCCATGGATTATTTTGTATGGGGCGCAGTTGAAAAAGACACCAATCGCACTTCCAGTAATACAAAAGCCCAGTTAATGGATAAAATTAAAACAGTTTTTGCGGCCCTTCCCAGGGAGACTGTAGCATCAGCTTGTTCGAGGTTCCGAAGCAGAATTGAAGCTGTGATCGATGCTAATGGTGGTTATTTTGAGTAAATCTTGTTGATAGTATTGTAATTAACTCTGCCTGTAATGTTTTTTTGTCAATTCATTAAATTTAATAGATACAAAGAAGATTTTCTTTTTCCTTACGAAACTGTCAAATTTATCCCGAACACCCTGTACAAGTGTGGAAACTATAAGCTTTCTATGAACTGATTTCTAACTAAAATTATGAATAAACAAGACAATGCAGAAGAAACAGAATGTGGTTCTGTAAATAAAATGTGGTTCATAAATCAAAACCTACAAGTGTGGAAACTATAAGCTTTCTATGAACTGATTTCTAACTAAAATTATGAATAAACAAGACAATGCAGAAGAAACAGAAAACTTATTAATAAATACCTTTGAAATTAATTTATAAAATAATGGCTTCATGAAAGTAATTATTGTCAATAAATTTCTTCAACAACAAAATAAATGCATTGTCTTCTAAGCACAATTAGTCAAAACACACACACACACACACACACACACACACACACACACACACACACACACACACACACACACACACAAGGGTGGTCTGAAAAGTTCTCAGCCTCAAACATAGATGGCAACACTATCAACAAGATTTTTTTTCCAAAGTTGGTACATCTGCATAAGCATCCGTGTGAAATTACAAATCATTCTATCAATCAGTTTGTTTTACACAGCTGTCTGAAGCAAAGTGTTGTCTGTATTCCCTTGAAAAGGATAAAATTCTTTGTAAAAGAAGATTTAACAGCAAAAGAAATTCATTCAAAGTTCATAAAAGTTTATGGGTACTTTTCTCCTTCGTTTATGACAACTAAAAAATGGGCTGCCGAGTTTAAACATGACTGTACCAGCCTCGAAGATGATCCACGTGAAGGACATCCAAAAAAGTGTAACACCACCAGAAATCATTGATCAAGTACACAATATGGTATTGGATGACCTGCGAGTCAAAGTGCGTGAAATTGCTGAGACTATAGGCATTTCAAAAGAATGTGCAGGATATATTTTACATGAAGAATTGCAAATGAAAAAGCATTGCGCATGATGGATGCAGAGCTTGTTCACAGCAGATCAAAAACGCACTTGCATGAAAATCTCCGTACTTGTACCCAGTGCTGGAGCGTTTTAACAAGAATAAAACTGATTTTGTGCATTGATTTATTCCTTTGGATGAGACTTGGATTCATCATTACACAAAGAATCCAAACAGCAGTCAAAACAGTGGACAGAAGCCAGTTGTTCAGCACCAAAGAAGACAAAGTCAGTTCCATCAGCAGGAGAGGTCATCGCATCAGTATTTTAGGATGCTAAAGGCATTTTGTTTATTAATTATCTTGAAAAGGGTAAAACAATAACCTGGGAATATTATTCCAATCTTTTAAATAGACTAGACGAAAAAATTCGTGAGAAAAGACTCAGTTTGCAAAAGAAAAATCATTGTCAATAAATTTCTTCAACAACAAAATAAATGCATTGTCTTCTAAGCACAATTAGTCAAAACACACACACACACACACACACACACACACACACACACACACACACACACACACACACACACACACACACACACACACACACACACACACACAAGGGTGGTCTGAAAAGTTCTCAGCCTCAAACATAGATGGCAACACTATCAACAAGATTTTTTTTCCAAAGTTGGTACATCTGCATAAGCATCCGTGTGAAATTACAAATCATTCTATCAATCAGTTTGTTTTACACAGCTGTCTGAAGCAAAGTGTTGTCTGTATTCCCTTGAAAAGGATAAAATTCTTTGTAAAAGAAGATTTAACAGCAAAAGAAATTCATTCAAAGTTCATAAAAGTTTATGGGTACTTTTCTCCTTCGTTTATGACAACTAAAAAATGGGCTGCCGAGTTTAAACATGACTGTACCAGCCTCGAAGATGATCCACGTGAAGGACATCCAAAAAAGTGTAACACCACCAGAAATCATTGATCAAGTACACAATATGGTATTGGATGACCTGCGAGTCAAAGTGCGTGAAATTGCTGAGACTATAGGCATTTCAAAAGAATGTGTAGGATATATTTTACATGAAGAATTGCAAATGAAAAAGCGTTGCGCATGATGGATGCAGAGCTTGTTCACAGCAGATCAAAAACGCACTTGCATGAAAATCTCCGTACTTGTACCCAGTGCTGGAGCGTTTTAACAAGAATAAAACTGATTTTGTGCATTGATTTATTCCTTTGGATGAGACTTGGATTCATCATTACACAAAGAATCCAAACAGCAGTCAAAACAGTGGACAGAAGCCAGTTGTTCAGCACCAAAGAAGACAAAGTCAGTTCCATCAGCAGGAGAGGTCATCGCATCAGTATTTTAGGATGCTAAAGGCATTTTGTTTATTAATTATCTTGAAAAGGGTAAAACAATAACCTGGGAATATTATTCCAATCTTTTAAATAGACTAGACGAAAAAATTCGTGAGAAAAGACTCAGTTTGCAAAAGAAAAATCATCTTTCATCAGGACAATGCACCTGCCCACAAAGGTGTTTTTAGCAACGAGAAAATTAAGTGATCTGCACTATGAATTGTTGGAGCATTCACCCTATTCCCCAGATTTGGTTTCCTCTGACTTCTATCTCTTCCCAAAACTAAAACTCTTCCTCGCCGGTCAGCTTTTTTTTCTTTGAATCAAGAGGTGATTGTAGCTGTAGAGGGATATTTTGCAGATCTTGCTGAGAACCACTATAGGGATGGGATAATGGTGCTGCAGCATACTTGGAATAAATGTATTAGTCTTAAGGGAGATTATGTTCAAAAATAAAAATAATTTTGAAATTATAAATTTGTTTTTTCATTGTTAGGCAGAGGACTTTTCAGGCCACCCTTGTGTGTGTGTATATACACATACATATGTGTGTGTATATACACACACATATTTAAAAAAAAAAAAAAAAAAAAAAAAAAATCAGGTAACGCCTTTTATTCCCTTATAGGAAGTAGCCAATGCCAGTTTACCCTATCGAATTTTTGGAGAATGAGTGGTCAATTCAATCTTCACTTGTACCCAGTCAGAGATAGCTGGGCCAAGGCTATCACTAATTTAATCAGTAGGCAGTGAAGAAATGGCTTAACAGTGCTGTGATCTGTACCTAACCCTAATATTTTTAACTTCTGAAAGTAGTGTAGGTTTGACGCTCGATTTTCTTAAGTTTACAGGATAAAAAACCAAGTTTCTGGGAGAAAAAACCTGCTTGCTCGTGGCCAGAGATCGACTAACTCGGGAACTGGTTGAAAAAAGGCTTAGAAAATATTCTTCTAGTCAGTGACTAGATTTGAACCTAAGTCTCCTTTCATGCAATCAAGTGGCATGGAGTGCAAATGCCACTTCCACTGAGCTACACAAGCTCTTATATATATATACAGGTAACCCCCGTATAACGCGAATGTTAGGTCCCACAGAAACACCGCATTATATAAATTGCATCATGCAAGACTCAGATCACATTTCTATGTGATCTGAGTGATATGATAATTCCTGTAGGATATCAATCATTAATGCTAGATCTTTTAAAAATTCCAAATTGAGAAGTCTGTTTAAAAAGCCCTTATATTTATCATTCGATGCAAAATGCTTGCATAAAGCTGGGTAATTTCTCCACAAAGCAAGAGCATTCGTAAACTGCAAGCTGCCCATCATGGTTCAAACACACGGCAGTTCTTTAAATTTTCGATACCAAGGTCTTTTGCAATTGTATTTAATTCTTGTTGATTTTTTGGTGATTGATGATAAAAAGCATATAATTTATCCATAAATATTTCAAAATAATTTATTTCTTTAATGTTTTTTTATTGAATCGTCTAATGCTAAGTGTAAACGATGAGCGCAATGCTAAATCACAACGTTGGGAAATTTTTGTAGAAATTTGATCGCAACACCTGATTTGTTTCCTAACATTACACTAGCTCCATCAGAACAAAATGCAATGAAATGATTTTTTATATAGTTATCAGAAAATCCATATGAATTTAAAGTAGCAATTATAGTAGCATGTATACATTCCACGGTGATATTTTCTAGCTCTACAAGATTATTAAACAAGAAGAACAAGGGGCTCGCAAATTTGAGAAAAATTTAACAAAGAGCTCGCATGAGCCCCTTATAGCTCACCACTGGATAAATCGGTCTTTGCACCATCCTTGTGCAATGGTAATTCCATTGCATCCTTCAGCTGAACACTCTTTTAGCACATGTGCTGATATTCCATCAGTCCCTATTGCTGAATTCTTATTCAGTTTGTGCAACAGCTCTAATACCTTGGCCTCACACACCTGAGTTTCTTCATCTAGTGAAGAGGTAACAGTGAGCTCAATGTTGTGTTCACCAGGTTGATAGCTTTTAACGAAATGGACACTCATTAACTGAACAACCTCTTCTGCATCTGTAACCCTCACGCCATCTGGATTTAGAAGAGTTATTCTTTCATATTCATTCTTTCTTTTACTTGCAGCATATCAATAGAATTATTGTGGGTTGTCTTTAGCACGCAGAGCCAGTTTCTTCTCATAATCAGACTTTGCTTTCCGTACAACAGTTGTGACTGTTCTAGCCTGCTGCTTATAACGTTCATAATGGACGTCATCCTTTTGCAAATGGTATTCCTTCCACATCGTCCTTTTCTTATGAATCTCCTGCTTAATTAATTGACACCTACTCTATTTATTCTTCGATCTCTCGGGACACATTTTGATATCGCATCATTTAAGTATTTTTTAAATGCTTCTCATGCACTGTCCATATTCTTTCCATCCAGCAACCGAGTCCATTTCACTGAACTCAGTATACTCCTCAGTTGGTCATAATTTCCTGCTTTGTAGTTCCAGCATGTAACCTTTTCTGAATGGAACATTCCTAAACTTAGTCACTTCCCAAGTGAGTACTGCATGATCACTGTCACCAACTGGAGGCAGAATAGTTACGTCTTTAACTGAAACACCCTCTGCCGCTATAATCAAATCTAACACTCTTTGACCTAATTTCTTCTGTCACATGTTGCTTGAGGAAGTTGTCCCGCAACAGCTCAATAAATGCATTTTCATTCTTCTCATGAGATTCTACTGCTACACAATCAATATTTGGATAATTAAAGTCTCCTATTATGATTACTCTTTTTGTGCTCATCTTTTCTATTTGGTGATGTTTTTCTTCATCACAAGCAATTGATCCACCAGGTCTGTAACACCCCACTATGTAATTTGTCTTGTTAGATTCCACCTCACACCAGATGGCTTCAAACTCACTGCCACATGAAATAGTGTAGTATTACTATATAGGTCTTAACTCTAACTGGATTTAAGTCATTCAATATCATTAGCAGCACCCCCACTCCTCTCCTATCCACTTTATCCTTCCTAAAAATACTGTACCTATGACAAGCGATACCAGTGTAGGTCTGATTCTGATAGCCAGGTCTCACTAATTCCTACAATCTGAAGTCGCAACATATGGACTAAGGCAACAAACTCTGTCCCTTTGTTTCTGATACTCCTAGCATTCATGTACAGACATAATAATCTACTTGCATGTTCTTTTGTATACTCGTTTGCAGTCTGCCTGATACGGACAACTTGCAGATCTCTATTCTTCTCTAATGCCTTACACATGCATAAAATATAAATTAAATTTATTGTGATTAGTCTGTTGCGATCTCCTTAAATAGACATGATTTGTGTTGGAAGAATGATAAGCTAGTGCTGATTTTTGTTCTATTTGCCACATTGCTTATTCTAATTTCATAACTTACGCATGTCTGACAATGCAAGTTAAACCAGAAGAATAAGAAATTCTGTAAAATCTAGGTATTTATACAAGGAATAAGAATGTTACATGCAATTTTGGAGGTTTATAGGCAACTGATATTATGACTGAGTAGGGCATCAATTTTGATGGAGAGACTTCCAATGTCGGGAATGGAAACAGTCTCTATAACGAATGTCAGGATTTTATAAAGGAGGATTAGAAAATAGTATTTTTCAGACACTGCTCCTTGAATACCCATTAAGGATAGACCAGTCAAAAAAAAAAAAAAAAACTGGAGCCCTTTTTATATCAATCGTCATCTTTTAAAATGGAAACTGCTCATTCTCAGATGTAAATTATGCCTATTTTTTGTGATGGATGGTGAAAAGATAAAGCATGAAGATAGTATCTAGTGTGAATAAGCATTGGCAAATGACTGATGAAATTGTTTTTCATAGTGTTTCTGAGATCCGACCATCAGTAATGGACACACAGACAGAGAACTCCAGTTTATGCTCAATATCCTGCTTTAGCCTTAACAGGTATCTAAGAAGCACTGTCCAAAAAATTTACTATTTTCTATCCTCCTCCTCCTCCTCCAACAGCAAAATCCTAATATCCATTACAGACTAAATTTCCATTAAATGTTTGAAATCTCTCCCAATCACTGCCCTACTTAAGTCAAAATATCTATAATAGATGCCTATAAACTCATCTAAACCACATGTCACCTCCTTTAATTCCAAAGACAGTAATTGCTTCTATAAACATTGGGTGTTTAGATAATTCCTTGTTCTTGCTGTCTGCCTTACACAGGTTAGACTTGCCCATTTCAACAATGTGGCATATACAAGAGCAGACAAAAAACTTGATTATCATTCTTCCAATACAAATCAAGCCATCAACTGGGATAAAGGCATCATGTTGAAGAAAATTTCATTTAATCTACCTAGCATAATAGGCCATACCAGTAACTATGTTATGGCTGGCATAGATCTCTGAGTCACTGGGATGTGCAAGCCCTCCACCATGACAAGGTGGAGACACCATCAGAGTTGTGTCAAATTTATGGAGACAAAACACATATGCTGGAGAAATACTTTACTAAAAACTAAGATAAAATATCTTAGTTTTAAGTAAACTAAATGCTCCAACACTTGGAATTTGAATATATAATCAATACTTTTCAACTGATTATTCCTTCAAATTCTAGCTGATGACATCCAAATCCAAACTGTTACTGGAATTAACTTCTATAATTTCAAATATTTTAATCTCAATCATCTCCATGTTTTTACCTTCTTCCCAAGTAATTTTCCCTATAATAAATAAATCCTCTATTAAAGCTGCTAATTTATACACTACTTTGGTCTTGCATGACTAATCCTTCCCCTGATTATTTCCCTCCACTTAAATCTCATGTTTATATGACTTGCTGGTAATCAACCCAATATCTAGATTACCTTTGGTTAACTGTAAAATTGCACAGTAACTGAAATATTTATTTTGCTTTGACAATTCTGTTATACTTCTTGAAGATCAGCCTAATGCTTACATGCTTACCCTCTATCAATAACATTTCACATGATCCACATTAACTTTTGTGTAACAAATATCACACATCACATTATTATTTCTTCCCACTAATCCTGTACTAATTTTTCTTCTGGCATTCAGACACAGCCTACCTTTAAGATATTTAAATATTTTAACGTGATTTTGTTTATGGAAATATTACTGTCAGTTTAGGTAATTGTATTTTTATACAACATGATGATGTATAAAAATATCACTATGTTGGCATAATTATATTAAAACGATATTTTACTGTAAGAAGAATATAGCAGTGCTTGTAGTTTCACTACTGGTAGATGAGTACGTTAAACCTAATTCCATCTCATTGTCAAGTCACCAGTGGAAACAGCCTATTATTCAGCAGTATGAAGAATAGGTAAGATGTACATATATTTCCACACCATTGGAATTAAAATACCTCTAGATATTTTCTGAGTGTAATGAAATAATCATCGGGCGAGAAGGAAACTTTGTCACACCACAAACAAAAATATCCAGTCTACCATTAATGAATAAAATTTCTCTTTGATGCACACAAGAGAGAGAGAGAGGGGCAGAAGGGACACACACACACAACATCCAACCCCACACACAGGGTGATCATAAAGTTCACATTTCAAAAGGCTGTAATTGGAAACAATTCAGCAGGATGATTTAATACATAACACAATGATGTATGCAGAAATGGAATTTTATTTTGTGCAAAAACCAACATTAGTTCTAAAAGTTGCCACTAAGCAGATACATAGCATTGCAATACATAAATTATGTATGATAATATGCAGTGAAACGCTGCAACCGTACCATTTCTGCAAATAACAAAAGATTCCAATGACATATGCTTTGAAAGAAGCTTCTATAAAAGCAGGTAGCTGTAGAATGTGTCAGTTCATTACCTGTGAGCAAGATGTGTTAAAGCATGTCTCCATTACTGAAAAATGGCACACTTCTCATTAAGTTGCTTTACCAAAATAACTGTGTGCCTTGATAGCATTGCGAAAGTTGAACATTAAAGGGATTAAAAACAGGTCCTGCAACTGCAAATGATTTACACAAAATGATCAGGAAATTTCAAGAGACAGCTTTTAAATGTCAAACCTGGCAGAGGACAGAAGCCCATTGAACAGCAGACAGTGGAGGAAGCAGCCACAGTGTTAGAGGAAGAAAGGTTGGCAAATGTCGTAGAAAGCAGCGGAGCATTGCATATTGCAAGGTCTTTAGACAAACCTGTAAGCACAGTTTAAAGTTGTAAGGCAAATTCTGTACTGTTATCCTTAAAAAGATTCTCCATATTCAGTAACTGTTTAATCTTGACCAAAGTGTGAGAAACATTTGCCCTGCAGTTTCTTGCTCAGACTCAAATGAACAATGACTGACCATGAAACATTTTCTAGACTGACAAAGTTCATTTCCACTTGTGGGAATCTTGTGAATATGCACAACTGCAGAATATGGGCTACTGCAAACCCATGTGTTGTGCAACAGATTCTGCTTCCTTCCCTGAAGGTTACCTTTTGTGTGGTTTTACTTTACAGCAGAATTCATTATCAGACTTTTCGTTTTCAAAGAGCTCAGGCTTACTGGTTGAATTACCTGAACTGTTCATGGCCAGTGATACGCATTTCTCTGAGCCAAATCAGATAATTCCAACAGCATATGTGCCTGGATTCAACAGTTTTTATACAAGATGGTGTCCCTCCACATATCGCTACCCCTGTCAAGCAGTTGCTTCAGACATATTTTACTGAGGACAGAATCACAAGCTGCCATTTTCATACAATGTGGTCAGTGCGCTCACTGGATCAGAACCACTGGGACTTTTAGCTGTGAGAACATCTCAAAGACCTTGTCTATCGTGGACACTTAGCCAATTTAGTGGACCAGCATTACATGCCACATCCACAACATTTTGAGTGAAATTATTACTATGATAAAAAGCCAAGAAGTTATTTTTCTGGCGGCGTAAATAAGTTAAGGGGATAATAAATCCCTCATTATTTTAAAGCCGGATACGAAACTCGGAGATCGAAATCTAAGAGTTTCATGACGAAGAACTATCGGCGAGTCCAAGCGTAAGTCAACACCTGGGTGGTACAACCCAGGTGTTGACTTACGGATATGGGAGTCCTGAGAAAGATCAGGGGCACGAACAGATGGCATCAATGGCAATATCATATTAAAAACGAAGATATTAGGAAAGAACTTAACATTGTCAGTTTTCACTAATGATTAGCAGAGCTAATCTCAGGTAGTATGGTCACTTAAACAGAATGGACGAGGAAAGATTAGCAAAACAAGTGTTCTCTGCCAGGTTGGCAGGAAAATGACCCACTGGATAACCAAGATATAGGTGGATTGATACAGTAAAACATGCCTTAGATGATAGAAATATAAGATCTGATAATGTCGGAGTCTTGACAAGTAACAGACTGATTTGGAGGAAAATTGTAGATAGGAAGTTAGTAATGTTGTAAATTTTCATGTAGTACTATCATATGCTGTCCACCCCTTGAGGGTACATGGAAGGAATTTGATGATGATACATACATATATATATATATATATATATATATATATATATAATGTGCCAGACTGGTTGACCGAGTAGTTAGCATATCTGTTCTCCAGCCAAGAGGCTGCGGGTTTGAATCCTGCACAGGCAAGGATGTTTGTGATTGTCTTCTCCCAATATGGACTGGGTCACCACGGAAGTAATAGACCAAAAACCTCGCCCAGATAATAAATAATAATAAATAAAAAATCGCCCAAATAATAAATTAAAGGTGAAAGACCTTCACCTTTAATTTATTATTTATTTATTTATACATATATATATATTATTAGCTTCTGACTACATATCCATGGAGACAGAAAACTCATCATGGGAGACCCAAACTATCCACACAATTTATCATACCTTTCCTTGAACCCATTAACAGACAAAGCACTCACAACTGACTCTGGAAACCCATTCCACCCATTCACAACTCTCCAAGCAAAAAATCTAGTCCTCACACCTCTACTAACCACACCTTTATTCAACTTCCAGAGATGACCCCATGTTCTGGACCTTCAAGCCAAGTGCTGAAACATTTCCCATGCATCAATCGTATAACACCCTTTAAGCAACAAATGTTTCTATCAAATCCCTTCTTTTTCTCCTGTCTACTAACTTCTGCAATCCACACCCCTCAACCTACCTTCATAGGGAACATTCCACAGACCACTCACCATCTTGGTCACTAGCCTCTGAATCTCCTCCACCGCTTCCACCCCCCAAGAAATCCAGAAACCAGACTTGAGCACAGCAATCCAGATGTGGCCATATCAAGGCCTCATAAAGGGGAATAAAACTACCTTATCTCCACTTGTTAACGTGTTCTTCAATAGCCAAGCAATCTTTTGGGCTACCTTAAGAATATGTCCTCTAACTTTTAACTCTATGTCTACCATCACCACCCCTAAATCTCTAGCTTCCTTTATTTTGTAGAGTATACAGTGCCAGCAATGATACACAGCTTGTAATCTGTTTATCCCAAAATGCACAACTCTATATTTAACTGACATGCATTATCTTTTCCCCACACTGACAGCCTATTTAAATTGTCCTGCAAGATCTCCACATCACCTTGATTAATTATCACTCTACCTAATTTTGCATCATCAGCAGAACAACTGAATATTTCCTTTCAAGTTATTTCCTATATAATTTATGTACAAATTAAGCAGCAATGGTCCCAGCACTGAACCTTGTAGCACACCACTAATCACCTGGTTTTGCTTGTCCTTCCATATATCACTTTTTGATATCTGTCCAGCACCCACCCTCTTATCCACTTAACCAGTGTCATATCTATCCCCATTTGTTCTAAATTGCATAATAGAGTTTCATGTGGTATTCTGCCAAATGCCTTTGCAAAATCCAGTAGAATCATCATATAGCCATTTAGTTTATCCAACTCTGCTGTTACTCTATTATAAAAAGATGGTACTAACGCATGAATGACCCTTCACAAAGCCATGTTTGCTCATGTAGCATCGTTATCCATCCATCCATTCTTGAATTCTCTTTTTCACCAATTTTTCCAATACTTTTACCACTACACCTGAGATACTGATTAGTCTAATTTGCTACTGCAGTCTTAGAACCTCTCTTATGCAAGGGAATTATTTTGCCCTCTTTCCACTTCCTTGGAACTCTACCAGAGCTGTGACTTAAATTAAAGAGCCAGTTCCCTTGCACATTCTCGCAAAATCCAAGCTGATATCCCATCTAATCCCACAGCTGTATTTATACTAAGATTCTGCAATATCCTAAGAACCTCCAATTCATCCATCTCTGTTCCCATATTAGTTTCTGTCACATATATCAAAGAAGCAACCTCTCTAGGATGATATACCCTTGCAAAGTGGTCACTCAGTAACTCCACTATTTTTATCTGCTTCTGTCACCTCATGACCATCATCACTCAATTAAGGTTAATCTTCCATAGTCATTCTTCCTCTTATTTGATACATAATGAAAGAACTCTTTGGGATTTCTTTTGGTCTGCTCAGCTAGATTCTTCTCATAATCTGATTTTGCCTTCCTTGCCATGCTGATCACCTTTCTTGCCTGATTCTTGTACTGTTCATGACTTTGCTGGTCACCTTTCTCCTTATATACCCTCCACAGTATTTTCTTTTTCTACCTGATTAACCCGCCTTACCTTAGGTATACAATTTAATACTGATTCCTCTAGATGCCCCTTAACTATCTCACATGCACTACTAGCATCCTTCCCATGGCACAGATTCAATC
Source organism: Typopeltis vanoorti (assembly GCF_054136105.1). Lineage (NCBI taxonomy): Eukaryota > Metazoa > Arthropoda > Arachnida > Uropygi > Thelyphonidae > Typopeltis > Typopeltis vanoorti. The sequence continues at coordinate 41,566,383 of NC_143568.1, read as the reverse complement.
TTCCTCTTAAGTTTGTCATAATCACCTGCCTTGTAGTTTCACATACACCCCTTCTTGACAGAATATGCCTCATGTTATATTTTCCCAAGTCAAGACAATATGGTCACCTTGGTTATGGATAGCTCTTCTGATCCTATGACCAGGTCCAATACTCTCCCACCCCTCGTCCCCCATGTTGTCTGAAGAAATCATCTCTCAGTAGGTGTAAAATTCCATTTCCTTCCTGCCATATGATCTTCCTTCCTTCCATCTATATCTCCATAGTTGAAGTCTCCCATAATAATCACTCGACCTGTACTCATTGTACTAATTCAGTGATGCACGTCTTCCAGATCATCTGTGGAACTCCCTGGCCTATAGCAACAACCAACTGAATATTTTGTCTTACTGGCCTTAATCACACACAAGACTGCTTCAAATGAACAGCCACCCTCCCACCTATCTCCTATTCTTTTGGGCTGCAATTCATCTGCTATCATCAGCAATACCCCCCCCCCCCATCTTATCTTCATATCATCCCTGAAATTACTAAACCATTCACATCATATCCCGTATAACTACATTATCTGCTGTTAGCCAAGTCTCACTAATGCCTATAACGTTTGGGCAAGGTTGCACTAACCAATGCCAGAAACTCTCCCTCTTGTTCCTGATACTTCTGGCATTAGTACATAGAAACTGAAGCATCCCTTTAAGTCCCCCACCCATCTTTATTTCCTGACCTGACTACCCTATTCGATATTTTTGTTGAGAGACTAGATTCTGCACTTGGCCATTCTGAATTTTCCTTAATTTGCACTTCAGCAAGCTCGGCGAACTAAGTTCTCTCTAGACACCTAACACCAAAAAGCAATTAGATGCAGTCCATCAGCATTGTACAAATTCTTCTTTCCATCAAATACAGATCCACAAATCCTACATCATTCTTTCTGAACAACCTAAGTATAGACTCATTAGCTAACAATGCTCTCCTCCTCAGTTTGCCCCTATCATAGGGTGGTAGGAGATTTAAAATCTTCATCTTCTTGCTCTTTAGTTTTGCCTCTTCTAACAACTCCTTTACATTCTCTCTCATAGAATACTTCTCACCTCTCAAATCATTTGTGCCAACCAACAAGACAATTCCTAGGACTTATCATTTTGCATACCGATTGCATGATTAATATTGTGAATTTTGGCTCCAGGGAAACACAATTTTGTCAGACTTTCATTAAGTACTCCTCTAATCATCGTTTCCATAAATAATTTTACCTTTAACTTGCTTTTCATTTTTGTATGCTCGGTCTTTATTACTGCTTCGAATTGCGATCTTCTTTCTCTTCTCAGACCTGTTAAGTTCTTGCTGCTTCTGCAATTTTTAAATTTCGTGCTTTGTCCTGTGAAGGATAAAATTCAAGCATGCCATTTCTTTATTTATGTCACTTTTGTTTTCTTCTATTTTCTCGGCAGCACGCTCAACATTAATAGCATCATTTTCCATCCTATTGAAGGCAGCTGTGAGATCCAGGAATATTGCTGTTGTCTTTTTTTGGTAGTTTTTCTTGAAAGCCATCTATGTTGAAAGTTGTTTTGCATTATAGGAGATACTAGGATAGGAGTGTTGGTAGCTTGCTCCACCTTTGCAACGAGTTGCCCTGGTGTGTACCACCTTAACCCAGTCCTGAAGATACTTTCAGGCGCAAACTTTGTTTGCTCACACTTGGATAAAGGATTAAACTAAATTTATTATAGCCATCTATGATTGATTGGCAAAGATAAAATAATTGAACTGAACTGAAAATAGAGGACAATACCCGTTGGTATTGTCCTCTCTAACATTTGCTACATTGTCGTCACCTAATAGGCAATCAATTTTAAAACATTTAATACACACTCTCTCTCAATTTCCTCAGTGAATACATTTCACATCTACTGCACTACATTGCACAAAATTCTGCAAATTCAAATCACTGAGAACTTGGTCTTTGCAGCCATTGTTGAAAACGAAATTAGTGAATTAATTGATAGGGAAATAGATTTAAATGAGGAGGAACTCGTACAATTAATAGATGATGTCGAACCAAATGGTGGGAAAGTTCTGTCAAAGATTCTGATTGTGATGAATCCATTAAAGAATTCAGTTTAAAGAAATTAGCAGAAGGATTGGACTTGGCAAGGAAGTTATTTTATGGATAATGTTCTCTCAATGGAGCGCTCCAGAAAATTCACGAGACAATTGGACTGTATTATGAACTTAACAAAAAATTTTTAAGAAGCTGAGGTTCTTAAAAACTTAGAAAGATGGTCTGATGAGTAACTGCTTGTAATACTGAAGTCTAAATTGCAGGGGAAGGTTAAGGCCTTTGTGCAAAACTCCAACAGTCCGAGAGAAGTATCTTATTATGCTTCATTTAAAAAAAAATTGTTAAATGTTCCAGAAAGTTGGATTTAAGACCCAATCTAGGGAAACTGTATCTCAGTACTACGACAGATTTACTAGTTTGGTGTATAGTTTTAGGCCTGATGACAATTATACAGATTTCATCGAAAGAATTATATTTTTTCATTTCAGGAAGGAAATTACAACGCACAAGGATATACATTAAAATAAATTTTAATGTATTTCTATATTTCGGCAACGTCACGTTGCCATTTTCAAGAACTTCAGCCCAATTGCCCAAGATTACCAACATTGCCTGCTAGAGGGCACAATCAGGACTTTAGGAGAAATAATAGCTTCATACTTCTTCCTCACTTATTGTTTTGCTGTGCCTGCATGCATGTGTCTTGTACTTAAGTTCTTGAAAATGGCAACATAACGTTGCCAAAATATAGAAATATATTAAAATTTATTTTAATGTATATCCTAGTGCATCGTAATTTCTTAAATAATATAGTGAAAATGCATAGCAAACGTCAAAGCCTTTCCATGAGAATTACGATTATCCATGGAGATGTTACCGCACGTAAAGCACGCCATTACGGTAAATTGAAATCGAGGCTATCAAGACAACTGAATCGTCTCGCCTTCCTGAAGCGCTGCCGGGATAACCAGGTAATCCCTAACTGTGTGAAATTCAAGCACCGTTTCTCTTCGCAAAAGGCACTTCGTATTTATAACCGTGCCAGCCAAGCCTTACTCAGAGAACAAATTGTCGCCACTCGCCGTTTCCTGAGTGAAGCTAACTCAGCTATACAGGCACTAGAAGATGACCTTTCAAGCACCTTAAGCCACGAAATTTGGTCTATTTTATATGACATCTCGTGCACTGCAGCGGAGAAAGAATTTATAAAAGTATGCGATCTCGAAACCGCAACTTCCTACCGAAATGGTAGTTAACCTGTCATCACTTAGTGTGAAACCTGAAGCACTCAACGCCCTGGCACGTGGCCACAACTTCGCCATTGCGCCCAGAAGAATACCTGCTGAGGATATCACGATACAGATTGAACGCGGGATTCGACACCTTCCAAGCCACATCGCCAACGATATTAGACTGGATGTAGCTTGTGTTCTGACCAAAGCTAAACCACCTAAAACCAACATGCCCAGTAAAGAAATTAAATCTCTATTAGAATTAAAGAAAAACAAGAAAATAATAATCACCAAAGCTGACAAAGGGAATGCCACAGTATTGCTTAACCAAAAAGATTACACAGGTAAGCTGAAATCTCTATTGTTAGATCGGGCTACTTACCTCCCTATTGAGTATAATCCCACCAACTCACAAATTAGAAAACTCCGCAGGCTCCTTAAGAAGGTCACTTCTTGGCCTGTGGAAATCACCAACAAATTAAAACCATATAACTCCATACTCCCCCCCCCCCTTATTTCCAAAAATTCACAAGGAAAATGTGCCATTACGTCCCATAGTGGATGGCATTGATTCCCCCACATACAAACTAGCTAAACATTTGGCCAAAGCTCTCTCACACTATACTGGCAACACATCTTCAATACATAAAAAACTCAGCCCACTTCAAAGCCAGCATAGAAAACCTTACACTCAAACACACTGACATAATGGTCAGTTTTGATGTCTCCTCCTTATTCACAAATGTCCCACTCAAAGAATCCTTAGAGCTAATCCAAGCTAAATTTCCTACCGATATCACAGCCCTATTTCAGTTCACAATGAACTCAGGCTATTTTGTGAGGCAAGGAAAATTCAACAAACAAATAGAAGGGACAGCCATGGGTTCTCCACTCTCCCCACCCTTGGCCAACTTTTATATGGAGACTTTTGAAGAGAAAGCCTTAAACTCTGCCCCACAAAAGCCAACCATTTGGCTTCGCTATGTAGATGATGTATTCGCTATTTGGCCACACGGCTCCGATGCACTCCTCTCCTTCTTAACACACTTAAACAACCAACACCCCAGAATCAAATTCACCCTGGAAGAGGAAAAAAACAACCACATTCCTTTCTTAGAAAAGAAAGGAATGCAGTTGTCACCTGCCAGCCTGATGGAACCTTGGTTTTCCCAGTATATAGAAAACCCACCCATACAGGCAGATACATTCACCAACAATCCCCCCCCACACACACACAACAATATGGAGTCATTAAGACACTACACAACAGGGCTAAAATTATCTGCTCGAATGACAATGCCTTAACCACAGAACTAAACCACATTCTCAACACTTTCTCAGCTAATGCCTCCCCCCCCTCCCAAAAAAATCCAAAAAATATTGAAACCAGTAACCCCCCCCCCCCCCACAATAAGGATTACTCTAAATCCATCACTGTACCCTACATCCGAGGCACCTTGGAAAAAATCACAAAAATTCTAAAAAAACATAACTTAACTTCTTGTTACAAACCATATAAAAAATTGGCATCCCTTATCCGCTCAACTAAAGACCAACCTTCCACCCCCCCCCCAGACCTACCTGGTGTATACCAGGTCCCTTGCAGCTGTAAGCTGTCCTACTTTGGCCAAATAGGTAGGACAGCAAATATCAAAATTTCAGAACAGAAGGACTACATCCGGTTTCACCAATACAGCCCACTCTGGTCTTGCTGACCATGCGCTGGATACCTGCCATAGAATACGGTGGAAGAAAGCCAGGATAATATACTGTAGCAAATACAGATATGAAAGGCTTTTCGTAGAATCAGCTTCAGCCCTAAGAAACGATCCAAACCTCAACAAATTTGGGAAACCTACATCAGAAGACCTTCAGCCCAATCGCCCAAGAATACAAACATTGCCTGCTGGAGGGCACCATCAGAACTTTAGGAGAAATAATAGCTTCATACTTCTTCCTCACTTATTGTTTTGTTGTGCCTGCGTGCACGTGTCTTGTACTTAAGTTCTTGAAAATGGCAACGTGATGTTGCCGAAATATAGAAATATATTAAAATTTATTTTAATGTATATCCTAGTGCGTTGTAATTTCCTTAAATAACAAAGTGAGAAAAAAAAAACATTTCAGGAAGGATTGAAAACAGATACCAAAACATCTGCTAATACAATCCCATAACCTATCTCTGAAGACATCTTTACTCAGGACCTCACAATGACAGAACTAGAAACAGCAATCAGTCAAGCTAACCCTGACAAATCACCTAGAATTGATCTTATCTGTAGACACATGATTAAAAACATGGGAAAAATAGCCAAAAACTGCCTTCTGCAGATATAACACTTCCTAGAATACAGGTAAGCTACCAAAAATGAGGAAAACATCAGTCATTATACCCTTACTAAAACCTAACTAAACCCTAATGACTATAAAAGCTACAGACCAATAGCTTTCACTAGTACTCTCTGCAAACTAAATGAAAGAATAATACATACCAGACTTATGAACTGGATCTTAGAAAATAACAATATCGACTTCTACCAAACTGCATACAGGTGTCAACACAGTACAGAAAATCAATTATTTTATCTTTGCCAATCAATCATAGATGGCTTTCAAGAAAAACCACCAAAAAAGACAATATTCCTGGATCTCACAGCTGCCTTCAATAGCATTTGGAGACAAAAATTAATAAAAACTGCATACGATACTGGAATAAGGAGGAATGCATTAATTTGGATTTCGGATTTCATGAAAGAAAAATGAAAGTAAAAGTTAATGGAATTTATTCCAACATGCATCGAACTTGGGCTATAGTCCCACAAGGTTTCTTAAGCCCACTCTTATTTCTCATCTATATGAACAATATCCATCCTCACATAACAAATGACACAAAAATTGCATGCTATGCAGATGATATAGCAATCTCACACACACAAGCAGTAATCCTCAACAATCTGAAAAAGTCCTAAATAATTCAATAAAATGCTTAGAAAAATGGGAAAAGGAACTTAAATTACTGATAAACCAAGAAAAAACAAAACTGAGAATGTCCCAGTTTCCACATAAGGATACCCTTCCCCTTCGTTTCCTCCCCCACAAAAAATGCGGCCCTAAACAAAATAATATATATTATTAATAGTAACCCGGGTTTCCAAACTTATTTCCCGCATCAAACCCCCCCCCCCCCCCGTTTATAAACAACCTTCAGCAAGATCTTGGAATTGGAAGACATCATAGAGCCCAAAACAAGGTATGTACAAAATTTTTCCACCTCTTTTATTCTGCCATAATTGCCTTCTATACTCACCCATAATGCCCTAAAAATATATATATACCCCTTTTTTGAGTAATGTTAGCCAACATATTAAAATAAGGGACACTCCTAAACAAAAACAGGCTATAATAGCCGTAATTATATTAATAATGTTTAAGAGGAATAACATGGGAATTATATTAATAATTCCCATGTTATAAGCCGTAATTATATTAATAATGTTTAAGAGGAATAACATGGGAATTTTCCCAGAAACTATACTTAAAACTGAGAATCTTTTCCACTGATAGAAAAAATAGAAACAATTTCAACCTACAAATCAAAATATATAATACCAAAATAGAAAAAAACGTCTCTCCAAAATACTTAGGCCTAACCCCAGATACTGAACTGAGATTTACAACTCGTATTACAAATATATCTAATAAAGCTCTTAAAAAGCTTAATATCATCAAAAGGTTTTGTGGAATAAAGTGAGGTGCAAAACCGAAGACACTCAAAACTACATATACCTCACTCATACGACCCACTATGGAATATGTCTCATCAATCTGGGCTCCAGCTTCTACTAGCTCAAAAGTAAAACTTGACAGAGTACAATCAAGAGCAGCAAAAATTATTATAGGTGCAGTCTCATCCACAAATAATTTAAAAGCTCAACAAGAGTTTAGACTTCACATATTAGAAGATAGAAGAAAATTCTCCATAGTTAAATTCACTAACAGAATCAGGAGCCAACAACAGGATCATATCTCACTCTCGACTTTCAATGCCTCGACAAGAAAATCTAGACTAAAGAGATCATCCACTTTACAATACGATCATGAAATTAGAAAACAGATCGACTTAGAACACCTGTCCATTGAAATAAGCAAAGAGCCATTCCTTTCCACTATTCTACCAAAAAGTACAATGATAAACTTGAATTTCCTAGAACCTTGTTCAAAAAAGGATTCACAGGAAGAAAATAAAAAAAAAGGCCTTGACACTATACATTGCTGAAATAATCTTACCATGTCATTGCCTACACTGATGGATCATCTGATGAAGCACTCAACCAAGGAGGTTTAGGGGTTTTTCTAAGTCTATCTTGGTGGCGAGGAAATGCAAATCAAAACCTCAGCTGGCAAAATAGCTTCAAACTTCACTTAACAGCCATAAACAGCTCTCAAGTTCTATCTCTCTAATCCAGTAATAAACATTACATAAAGAATTACAGAAGGTTTTTCCATTTTTTAATGAGGCATTAAAAACTGGAAAAACCAAACTCACACAGGAAATTCATGAACAACTAATAGCGTTAAATTTAAAAAATAAGAACTGTATACAGCAATGGATACCAGCATATGTAAATATTGAAGGCAATGATAGAGCAGACAGTCTAGCCAAAGAAGCAAGGCATTTATCTCAAAAATTACACCCACTATCGCTAACTGATGCTAACTCAGTCGCCAAAATAAGATTGGTAAAACAAACACTCAAGAAGAAGAAGAATGAAATCAGTGAAATTAATGCAAATAGAGAAATAACCACAATTGTCACCAGACTAAGGACGGAAGCAACTTGGGCACAATTTCATTTTGAATGAAATTGTGCCCAAGTTCATAAAAATCAAACGTGCATTCCACTCCAATAAAGCCAACAGAATATAAAAAAGAACGGAATTAGCTATATTGAGAGAAAGAATTGCAGCTACTAGAGCAGAATTGTCCAAGATTAACCAGGATACATGTAACATACATAACTAACTAGCGACATCACTGCTGTCCGAACTTCGGAATAAACAGACACTATCGCATACAATAAAGCTACAATGGTGGCTGAAAAGAAAAAACGCATCCTAATTAAAAAATAATTCTATTCTCTTTTAAAAGAAAACCAAAGAAAACATTTAGATCAATCCAAAGTATAATTAACCTTTCCTCAAGAGTTCTAAAGAGATGAAACAAATCTTCTTATGAAAGGCTTTAATTTTGCTGTAATGCCTAGACAAGTCCCAAAAATCGATATCATAGCCCAAACTGAAAAAGGAATAAGAAATGTATCAGGAGATATAGCAGACCTGATCCGCATTCAAAGCACAGCACTACTATTATATTTCAAATTACCACCAAAAAACCTACAAACAACAGAATTCACAGCCCTTAATAAACTCAAATCGGATAAAAACATAGTCATAATAAAAGCAGACAAAGGCAATGCAACAGTGATTTTGAACTCAGAAGATTATAACATCAAAATGAAAAGCCTCCTTGAAGATTCCAATACTTACACAGCATTAGACAGAGACTCCACTTGGCAAACTCCCAACAAAACTAATGAACTTATCAAGAATATACTAAACTGGTCTGAAGAACTAAAAAGGAATTTACAATCAGAACACCCACTAGTGCCTAGAACATATGGAGTTCCTAAAATTCATAAAAAAGATATACCACTAAGACCAATAGTGGATAGAAGGGATTCTCCAACATCAAATCTGGCAAAACACCTTACAAACTTGATTTTACCACATATAGGAAAAACAATATCATTCATTAAGAACAGCACATACTTCATAGAAAAAGTAGAACATATTATCATTATTATTACAGGTATCTCCATGGAGTCAGTCGACTCATCACGGGAGACTCAAACTATCAAAACAATATCATATCGGTTCTTGAATTCATTTACAGAAGTAGAACTCACAACTGAGTCAGGCAATGCATTCCACTCATTCACCACCCTCCAGGTGAAAAACCTCGTTCTCACACCCTTGTTAACCACACTTTTCCTTAATTTCCAAGGATGATGTCTTGTTTTTCCATCACTATCACACATCTGAAACATTTCCCCTGCATCAATTTTATAAAAACCTTTTAATAATTTAAATGTTTCTATCATATCCCCTCTTCTCTGCCTATCAACCAACCTCTGCAATCCACAAGCTCTCAATCTATCAATGTAGGGAGCATTTTTTACATCACTCACCAACTTAGTCGCTCTCCTCTGAACCCTTTCCACAATCTGCTCATCTCCAAGGAATCCAAGTGACCAGACCTGAGCACAGTAATCCAAATGTGGAAGTATCAACGCTTTATAAAGGGGAATAATAACATCTTTATCTCTGGATGTTAGTGTGTTCCTCAATAACCAAGTAATCCTATGTGCAATCTCCTTCAGACATATTAGCGAGTTTAGATGTTGTCAGCCTTTTCACAAAGATTCCAAGAAATGAAACAGTAAACATCCTAGAAAATCTCTTTCCACCAGACACTATACAGCTCTACAAACATGGCATGAAAAACACGTTGTTCCTTTACCAAGACAAACTCTGGGAACTAAAAGAAGGACTAGCAATGGGTTCACCCCTCTCACCAGCTCTATCAAACCTCTACATGGAAAATTTTGAAAATAATGCTTTACAAAACTGGCACATAAAACCAAAAATATGGCTCCGTTATGTGGACGATATCTTCATCATTTGGCCAGGAACAGCACTAGAACTGACTGCATCTAAAGACTATCTTAATAACTTACATTCAAACATAAAATTCACTCTGGAACTAGAAGAAAATAAAAAACTGCATTTCCTAGACATCATTATAGAAATAAATGAAAGAAAAAACAGGTTATCATTCTCCATCTATAGAAAACCAACAAACACAAGAAGATTTCTTCATGCTATCTCACACCACAACCTCAATCAAAAAATAGGCCTAATAAAAATCTGAAGTTATAAAGCATACAACATCCCCAGTACAGAAGAAAAGCAGAAAGAAGAAATACAATATTTAACACAGATCCTACAACTGAACAGTTATACAACTAAGATAACTCTCAATACAGCACCTACAAAAAACTTAAATAAACAAGACTTCAAAAATGCAGTCACCTATCCTTATATCAAGAAACAGATAAATTAGCCAAATTACTCTACAAGTACAACATAAAAGTGACTTTCCTGCCATTGAAAAAATATCAAGATCTCTTCATCCTCCGAAACTCCCACATCACCCAATGATAAAATCAGGGGTTTATAATATTCATTGTTCCTGTGGCATCTGCTACGTAGGCTAGACAGGGAGATTGGGGGAAATCCGTATGAGCAAACATCAAACGGATGTACAAAAGAAGAGAGAACATAAATCTGGCTTATCATATCACACAGCTTCTACCAGTCATGATGTACTCTGGGATAGAACAAACATGTCCTATATTGATAAGAATTGTTTCACAAGAAAATTCAAAGAAGCAGCAAATATGATTAAAATTCCTATGCAATGGAACAAAAACCAAGGTTTGATTTTAAATCAAGTTTGGTCATCGTTCATTAAAAATTTACCCACTTCAGATCTCTGACAGAGTGAGTGTGAACCACAGAACGCAACAATAAACAGCATTGTCTCCAACTAACACGCATTAACAGTTGTATAGATCTGTTATTTGGTTTTTTAGCGAACTTTTTTGATGTTCGTAATACCAACAAATGAACTTGTTTTTCGTAATTTTTTATAGTTTGTGCTTTAAACTGTTAGTTCTCTTTACCCCTGAAGTTTAGTTTAGTTTTTTAAAAATACTTCTCTAATAAACAAAACCGGAATATTTCTATTGAACTTCTTAACCACAGAAACCTATGCATGAAAACTTCCTAGAAAATCTTGATATCAAATACCCTGATGCTACATATTCAGACAGAATTTAAAATAAAAAAAAAAAAATATTACTATCAGAATGGTATCACAATACCTAGAATTTCCCTCAGGAAACTTTTAGAAGGTGAAGACAACTTAGAGCCAAAACAAAAAGTCAGTCCTTTCCTTTAGTGGTACACAGTGATCAGCATTTATTTCACACAAATTATGGAGACAACAACCATTTAGAAATAATTATTTTAATTTCCCAACGTTTCGACCTTCATATTAAGGTCTGGAGTATACACATATATGTATATTCTACTGGAGTGATTAAGATCAGTCCAGTAGAATAACCGTTGATGAAATCATTCTCTCTTTGGCATACTGCTTGTCTCTAGAAAATAAGGAGATAAACATCCTTTGTTGTTTTATAGCCAGTAAGCAAAACAAAAGATCGATAACTACGATCTATAAGTTTCATGGCGAAAAACTATCGGCGAAGGCAATTCGAAGTAAAGGTGGAGCAAGCTCCCTCACTATTCTTGATATTTTCTCATAATGTAAAACACAGCTCCTAGGAGATGTAATATTGTCATTACATTATGAGGAGAGGTCACTACCCAGACTGGTTTTAACCTTTTTTGAGGTCTCATCAGTGCGTAGGTAGACCTGGAAGATATCAAAGCTTAGTGAAAAGAACTTACATACCTTCACTATACAAATGCCATAAATCTTTAGTTTTGCTTACTGGCTATAAAACAACAAAGGATGTTTATCCCCTTATTTTCTATATTAAGGTGCCAGAAAACTAGCCATTTGGTTTTTTATCTTAACTAAAATATAATTACACCTTTATGGCATTCGTATAGTGAAGGTATGCGAGTTCTTTTCACTAAGCTTTGATATCTTTCAGGTCTACCTATTCACTGATGAGACCTCAAAAAAGGTTGAAACCAGTCTGGGTAGTGACCTCTCCTCATAATGTAATGACAGTATTACATCTCCTAGGAGTTGTGTTTTACATTATGAGAAAATATCAAGAATAGTGAGGGAGCTTGCTCCACCTTTACTTCGAATTGTCTTCGCCGATAGTTTTACGGCATGAAACTTATAGATCGTAGTTATCGATCTTGAGTTTCGCTTACTGGCTATAAAACAACAAAGGATGTTTATCCCCTTATTTTCTATATTAAGGTGCCAGAAAACTAGCCATTTGGCTTTTTATCTTAATAGCTTGTCTCTGTATACATACATGCATACTCCAGATGATGACCTTAATCGGGAAATTAAAATAATTATATCTAACATGGTTGTAGTCTCCATAATTCGCCTGAAATTAAATTAAAAAGTAAGTAAGCCTTCCAATAACAGAATGATTAAGTCAACTCCAAATCTTTTTTTCTTTCCCCTAAGAATAAATTGAGATTGAAAGTGCCTAATCAGGAAAGGCTTAATAATCAAAATGCTTCTGAAACTGAATCATTATCAGAACAAGATTTTGATACATTTTATCAAAGAGTACAACAGCTGATATCTGAAATTAGTGAACTTAGAAATTCTAGCTGTGACTATGATGAACTGAGAATTCCACAGTCATCAAATGAGCAGGTGTAGAATCAGTTGCTAAAAATGTTTATCATTTAGTAAGTACATTTGAATTATCTCAGAAACCTCAAATAAGAGTTAGACAAACTTTTAGTAAAATGTTTTTTTAAGATTTAAGATCAGATGTTTAAAGACAAAAATTTTCACTTTATTTTAAAGTTGAAATATTTTAAGCATAGAACAGGAATGTATGTTGCTAGATATTGTGTTTTGTTAATGTTGTTAACCTAAAATGATTTTTGCATGTATATTTAATTTATTAAAAAAAAAAAAAAATATATATATATATATATATACACACACACACGAGGGCTGTTCAATAAGTAATAAGACTAATTTTACTGTTGCGAAACCGCTCATCACAATATTAATTCTGTGGAATAAAGAAATGTTGCTGTCTGTATTAACAAAAGAGGCTGATAGATGGCATATCCGGGCTCATGTGCCAGAGTGTCACGTGACTAAATGCAAGCTTGTTTCGCTGTGCCTACGACCCGTTACCAGTCGTCGAAATGGAAGCGTCCTTGGAACAGCGTTATGCGATTAAATTTTGTGTGCATTTGCAAAAATCGGCATCAGACACTTTTAACATAATACGCGAAGCTTTCCACGATGAAGCAATGTCGAGGGCAAATGTTTTTCACTGGCATAAAACTTTTAAGGAAGGAAGGCAAAATGTGGAAGATCTTCAACGTCCATCACAGAGACAATGATCAACACAGCAGCGATTATCATCAAGGAGGATTGCAGAATTACAGTATGCCAGCTGCATGTTGTCCTGAATATTTCTGTGGGAAATGTTCACTCAATCATGGCCAAACATTTGGGACTGAAATGTGTTTGCGCCCGATGGATTCCCAAACTCTTGACACCGGAGCAAATGCAGCAGAGTGGATGTGTGCACAGAATTGGAAGAAAGATGGGAGCAAGAAGGCGACAACTTCGTAAAAAGCATCATTACAGCAGATAAAGCTTGGTTGTATCACTATGACCCTACAATGAAACAACAAAGCAGTCAATGGAAGCATCAGTCTTCGCCTACCCCCCAAAAAACTAAAATCGGCTGGTAAAGTTATAATCATAATGTTTTTCGACTACGAAGGCACAGTTTACCAACACGCTGTAGAACCTGGGAATACTGTAAAAGGCTCATACTATGAGGATGTTTTACGGACAATGGTACAGCACATCAAAAGGAAGCGTCCATTGCTGAAGAATGGCTTCTTATTGCACCACAATAATGCAAGGCCACATATTGCTGGTGGTGTAGTGGACATTTTGCAGAAGAACAACAGATATCCTGCCACCCTCCATACAGTCCTGATCTCGCAACGTGCGATTTCTGGCTGTTTCTTCAGCTCAAGAAACCACTAAGAGGCTGCCATTTTGAAAGCAACAAAGCATGCGTAAAAGCTGCGGAGACGGTTTTGAAAGAACTCTCAAATAAAGGACTTTCACATGTGTTTAAGAAGTGGATGCAACATTGGGACAGATGCATTGCGTCTCACGGTAGTTACTTTGAAAAAGACCATCTAAATGATGATGATTAAAGGTAATCTGTTTTCTGTATAAATGTAGTCTTATAACTTATTGAACAGCCTACGTATATATATATATATATATATATATATATATTTTTTTTTTTTTCAGTCCCATCACTTCCCTCCTCATAAGCTTGGAATAATTTCCACCTTGGAGCATAGAGCCCGTTCTCTTCTGGATGACCCAAATGAACTTCTTACAGAAACAAACCATCTCAAAACTTCTTTCGAAATTAATGGATATTCCAAGAGAATCGTTGAAAGATTCCTTCTTAATCCTCCTAGACATCACGCAGAAGAAACAAATAGATTCAAAGGCAATATATCTATTCCTTACATAAGTACAGTTTCAAATAAATTAGTAAAAGTTCTAAGAAAATACAATATCAGAACCTTGTTCACTCCACTTCCAAAGATCCGTTTCTTAATAAACCACCCAAAACCTTGTCATCAACTCAAATACCCTGATGTATATAAAATATTGTGTGATTGTGATATTCCTTATTTTGGGCAGACAGACAAATCTGTTGAATTGCGTATGGAAGAACACATGGGGGACATTACTTACAAGAGACAGCGAGCCAGTGCATTATCAAGTCATATCCTTTTCTTGGCTAATCCTAATGATGAAAACCAAAGTCACAAAGTCTGCTGGGAAAAATCAACTAACATCTTCCGTTGCAATGATGAACTAGAGAGAAAAATCGTGAAATCTAGAGAAATCATCTTCAATCCTGTTCATCTAAATAATAATTTGAGCTACAACCTCCCAGATTGTCATTCAGCTGTAATCATGTACTGGCGTTCATGGGATACTACTACTAGCATGCACTTTCCCAACAATACAACTAACGAAAGAACAGCTTTAAATACAACCACAATGATTTAATGTCAATAATGTATAGAGACTTTCTATGATGTTCATAGTTTATTTAAGCTTCAGTGTTTTAGTGTTTTTTCTTTCTTTTATAATGTCACCTGATGAAGGCTGTTACAAGCCGAAACTAGTCTTTTTTTTTTTTTTTTTATATAAAAACCTTTTTACTTAAATCTCGGTTCGGTTCTAGTCATTCAATTCTTTATAAATAAATATATATATATATTAGTAATTGTTATTTTAATTAACTGAAAATGAAATAAAAGATGTATAAAAATATGTTCATAAAATTACATTAAAAATGATATTTTACTGTAAGAAGAATATAGCAGCAGCGCTTGTAGTTTCACTATTGACAGTTAACTAGCAAGGTCTTTAAGCCTAACTGCCCCCTCATTGTTCAAGTCATTGGTAGAACCTGCTTATCATTTAACAGTATGAAGAATCAGCACGATGTACATACATTTCTACTCCATTGAAATTAAAATACCTGTAGACATTTTTCATACTGAGTGCAAAGAAATAATCTAGTGGAAAAGAAATTTCATCACACTGCAATCCAGTTCACCATTACTAAAAAAACTTCTCTTTG
This sequence comes from Typopeltis vanoorti, assembly GCF_054136105.1. Classification (NCBI taxonomy): domain Eukaryota; kingdom Metazoa; phylum Arthropoda; class Arachnida; order Uropygi; family Thelyphonidae; genus Typopeltis; species Typopeltis vanoorti. The sequence goes on along the minus strand of NC_143568.1, from coordinate 41,550,580 downwards.
TTGTTTGCGATACCCAGCTGTCATGATGTAATTTCACGGAGTCACAATTGAGAGATTACAGTGCATGCTTGACTGTGATATGAAAAACAAACAGCTGATATACACAAGAGAGAGAAGACACACACACACACACACACACACACACACACACACACACACACACACACACACACACACACACAGAGGCATTGAAAAATGGGAGACAGACAGAGGAATATAAGTGAGAGATAGAAATAATTCCCTTGAATAAGGAATGAATAGCTGCATTTTGTGGATTCTGTATATGTTCTTCAAGTTCCTATTGAGAAGTTTATATATCTTCCCTGTTGTAATTTTTATTTTTATTTTATTTATTTATTTTAATGAAGATTAGATGAAAAGCTATTCTTTGTGTGGAACTGACAGTTGTCAAGTAAAAATGCTGGAACATTCCATATATCTTGTTTTCTGCTTCAATAATGGATAGCTGTGTTTTATGAAGCAACTGAATATGCTAGATGTAAAGTATGTATTGAATACACAGGTAGGAGTTGTCATTTTTCCTGTGTGCAAGAAAATTTGATTGATTGATTGATTGATGAGAAACTTGTGTTCTTTCCAGAGCAATATTTGCCAAGTTTTCTGTGAATGTTTGTTGGAATCTCTAAAATATGTTAGCTTCTGCCTTTGCAGATATCTTGTATTTGATGCCAGAGGACTCAATATTTTAAGATTGTGAGTGAGAGAGAGTAAAAGGGTTACCACTGTTTTAATACAAACTTGTTTTATATGTTGTATTTATATATATACACACACACACACACACACACACACACACACGTTTTGTTAACAAAATATATAAAAAGAAGAAGTTTTCATATATATATATATGGCATAGTGAAACACCAAATACATATGGCCTAGGGAAAGAACCTGTAAAATGTAAGGAGAAAATAATTATATATGTATAAAAAATAACTAAGAAAGAAAAAAAAAACACCACTTTCAATAATTAAATCAAAATTCCAAACAAATACCTAAATTAAAATGTCATATAACTACAGTATAATTTAATATGAATTTTTGCTTTTAAATATAAGCTAATATTTAACTCAGTCAAAAAAATCAGGAAAGAATGTATTACAATATAGAACTCAATGAACTCAGCCACTTTATTCCACTCACAACACACCACTTAACAAGTGAACACATTTTTAATGCGCTTTCACAGCCAGCCAACATCCTAGAATTATTTTTATTTTAATAGTTGAAACATTCAAGGCTAACCATTCCTTAACTCTTCTAGTTGAGATTGTCAGATGGTACTTTATCCTTCACCATCTTGAAAGAAGACAATCCACACCAACAGATATTCCATAAAAACTAACACCATAAGCACAACATACTCTGCCACAGGGTTTGGGCAAATATGCTCTAATAAAACATTAAAAACAAAATCTAAAAACCTAGAAAATATATTCAGTGATTGGTTACAACTCCAGAGAATAATCAAGAAAACTATCCTCCTCATAAAATATGAATGCCTCTAACAATCCCATATGAAAAAGTTTCAAAAAATATGGAACACAAACTATCTACTTTTTTATTTTTACTTTCCAAAAGATATCTTGTATCTACCTGTGTGTGGCACTCAGTGTAAAAATGCACTGCATGTTGATTTCTATGGCTGATCACCAAAAGATGAAACAAAAAGATATAACATGCAATATATATATATAAAAATGATTTTACAGACCACATCTGGAAGTGTTACATAAAATCAGACAAACAAAATCATTAAAAGAAGAAGAAGAAAAAAAAAAAAACAGATCCAAGGCTGAGAGATTATCCTTTCAAGTTAATGCTGCCATCATGAGAGATATAAGGTTGCACAATGTATTTGATATGCCAGGATACTGGTTTTGTAAAACAATTCTTCCCCCAACACAACCGATGCGACTTTGATATGTACTGATAGGGTTTTAATTTGAAGATGCCAAACTTTACCATCAGATCTTAATTAACCTGAATGATGTTGCATATCCAGTTCTGTTCCAAAAAGATGGCACATGAATGCAGAAATACTGGAAAATAATTTGTGTCTTGTTAAGTAATACAGTTGTGATCATCGATCAACAATGAATGGCATTCAAATTAAAATAGACATGCAAATACAAGCTGTTAACAAAGTTCTTTTAAAACATGCAGGATGATAATCAGAGATAATACGACTTGGTTATTTATAAATAATGAAGTTAGATTCTCGAAACTTACACAACTGTTAAGCATGCCCCCCCCCCAATGGATATATAAAATTCTACAGGAGTGAGGATGGTGCTGCAGATAATCACATCCAGTCCATCCTAGGCATATGGTAGATTCACTCTCTTGCAATCTCAGTATCTCAGTTACCATTATTATTATTTATTTTTAACAATCTGAAGAGGGGGGAAGGTGAGAAGAATGAATGGAGCTAAGTTACTCAATAGTATTGGTATGTCTGCGATTTGAATTCATTAATTTGCATTCAATAATTTGGACTGATCGAGGGAGAGAAAACAGTAATCTTGACATAAAGGCACAAAGGACATCCTGTCTTGTGCCACTGTAAGCACATAAGGCTGAGGAAAGAACATTCTGTAAAAAAGAAAGCTTCAACAAGATTAAGATCTTAGTTATCATGAGGAGATCCAACATCTATAGTACACTTGGAAGGATACCTGGTTAGGAAGTTAATAGGAAGATTGTGAAGTTTATGTGATATTCTTCACATAATTAGCATTTAGGTCACTCGTAGGAGCAAACACTGAAAAGAGAAAAAAATTTGACTTCTAGGTAGAAGATGACTTTCATTGTCGGGTGAAATGCTACCACCCTGCTTCATATTCTAACTTCAAAAGGAGGTTCAAAGTAACTCCAGTCATGTTTTATCTCCAGAGTAAAGTCTCCCTTTAAGAATAGCATACTCAATGCACACATTTTTTTTTAATAAACTAGGAAGTTAGCATCTTCTCCACTTGAGGGTCCAACAGTAAAGAAATTTCTCCAGGCTGGCTGCTAGATAGTACACAGAACTGAACCTGATGTTAACATATGGAGATGTTTCAGTTGACTCAAAAATAATCCTGTTGTTTCCTCTGCTAGATCATGTTTGGCCAGAGTTCAAATATAGTAGCATGTTGGGAAGAGAGGTGGAGCACTCTATATGCATAAGTCCTTCACCTCTGAGGCATACCCCTACTCTATAAGTTGCAAGGATTAACTAAATCATAAAAGTTAAAATCAATACATGTGTCACTGCAGTAACAAAGAAATCTTGCACAAAAAACAAGAAAACACAAAAAATAAAAATATACCAAAAAATATCAGATTCAAGAAATAATAATATCGGCCAAAATCCATACAATATAAAGCACTTCCACATGCATTTCACCAACATGCGAACCATATATGTAAATATTAATAATGTGCACCACCACCACTTAGGCATTAAAACCCAATCTGCTATTCCTTACAGAAACAAAACTGGCATCCTCTACAACTAGCTCACCTCAGCAATCCAAACATCATATGTGACACCTTTTGTAGAAGGGAGAGAGGCTCAAATCAGACATCTCTTGCCAAAAGTTATTAAATCTAGTATCCCAGCAATATTTATCTGCTCTTGTCACAAGATTTCTTTGCCTAAAGTTATGGCTTATAGTTGCAACCTTCTCTGATTTTTTCATACAACTAATTATCCAAACCATGAGATAACCTTTCTACAAGACTAACAATGTTAACCCAAACTAGCTCCCCTTTTACTAACTTCATGGATCAAGATAAAAGGTAAACGGAATTATTTGTTATTGCATAATTGCTAAACTGCAACCAGAATATCAGATAATCCTCACCATTCCATCAACATTCTAGATCTTTTCCTTCACTAATTCTCCCTCCATATACACTACATATGTTTGCTCTGTTCTTGGCAACTCCAATCTTCATCTTATCCACTTTTCTTTGAGTACAGATTTATCCCATCTCAGCCCCGTATCCATCCTATGGCACTACAATGGTGCCAAATGGGATGACCTCTGGTATTTTTGTAGAAGTTTGGATACAATAGCCAACTATGGGAAAAAGTGACCTTTTCCCCATAGTTGGCTATTGTTTCTGCTTTCCTGGTCCAAACAGTTGGTCTGACCAAATGACAGAAATAATCCTTATTTCATTAAGGGCCTTCATTCCCCAATCCAATGCACACCATCAAAGTTGCAAGTCCTAGTTCCCAATAAGTATCCAAAATAGGTAAAAATTAAGCATATATTCAATGCCCATATCAAAACTAGCTAACTCAGCCTAAACTGCAGCCCAAAACAAGCATAAAAAAAAAATAACTCAAAGCAAACTTTGTAAAGGCCAAATGAAATAAGCTTGCTTCTTACTTAAATGATAATCTAACCTTCTGATCCCTTCAGGATATGAGGTGCAGCTTCTACCCTTCCTTGTCTCCCTCACATCCTGATGGTACTATCCAAAGATAAGGTAGACATCTTGACATCAGACTTTTCCTCCGACTCTTATACAAATGGGCAAAGCAAATTCTTCTTCTTTCTCATCCATCAGATGCCGGGTTGAGTACCCTATGCACAGATCTTTGCATCTGGTTCTATCTCTAGTCATTTCTGTCATCTCTCTGAAGCTCAATAATTGTGACCTTTCTTTCAAAGACTGTAGCCAAGTTCTTTTTGGTCAATCTCTTGATTATCTTCATCCAATGATTCCATTCAAGACTATATTTGATAATCTTTGAAATGACATTCTCTGGAGGTGTCCAAACCATTTTAATTGCTGTTTAAGAATTATAGTTATGATATCTTCTCAATAGTTTAATTCATGTTCGACTTGCTCTAAGCAAATTAATTATTATTATTATTCAGGCCTCCATGGAGTCTTTTGACTCCATGGAGGCCTGAATAATAGCTTGAGGTCCTTCCTAGAAAACACAAAGTCTAGCAAGACTAGGGATCCCAGATACATGTGTGTATGGTAAGGTTTACTATGCACACACTTTACTAAGTATAAGTAAACAAAGAGTAAATCCAATTGTTAGGATGCATATTTTTATTAAGCCACTTTAAGTTGCCTTAGAAAGATTCTTTTCCACTTCCCCCATGTCTTTCTTGGTAAAGAAATCACTGACTTTTGCACTTCTAATAGCTCGAGATGCAGATTTATGTCTTTTTGTAGCAATATGCTGGGTAATGTCGGACTTTCCACCATGCTCGATGCTAACCAAACCACCACAAATGGCACACTTCACTTTATCTGTCTCACCCAATTTAGTATGAGACGATCCAGTATATTACGGGACGTCTGGAATCAAGACTCATCGTGGGAGGTCTCTTCTAGGAAACACAAAGTCCATCATACCACTCCTTAAACTCATTGACCGTTCTCGCTCTCAGCACTCTATCAGGCAATGCATTCCATGGTTCAACCACCCTCAATGCAAAGAAACCACTCCTCACAGTTTCCTTCCATAACTTCCAGGGATAGCCTCTTGTCATCACTCCTTCTCGTTGTTCAACCAAGCAAAAGAACTCCCCAGTGTCAACCAACTCTCCTTCTTCTATAAACCAAACTCTGCAGTCCAAATTCCCTCAGCCGATCCTTATAATGAACATTGTACAGTCCTGAAACCATCTTTGTTATTTGCTTTTGTACCCTTTCCACAGTTAATTTATCACCTTCAAATCCTGGGGACTAAATCTGAGAACAATAGTCTAAGTGTGGTCTGATCAGGGTCTTATACAACGGAATGATAACTGTTTTATCTCTGCAGGTCAGTGCCCTTCTTATTATTGCAGCAATCCTCTGTGTTGTTTGCCACTTTTGCAATATGCATCCCATCGATGTGTCCCAAACCTCAAGACATATTTTGCTGCATTAAACTGATACCCTCAGTCATTCGCCCATCTGTCTAGCTTCATCAGTTTCGCCTTCCTTACCATACTAGTCACTCTCCTGGCCTGTGTCTTATATTCTTCATGCATCTGCTCTTCACCTGTCTCCTTATATCTCTCCCATAGCTGCTTCTTCAGTCATTCGCCCATCTGTCTAGCTTCACCAGTTTCACCTTCCTTACTATACTAGTCACTCTCCTGGCCTGTGTCTTATATTCTTCATGCATCTGCTCTTCACCTGTCTCCTTATATCTCTCCCACAGCTGCTTCTTCAGTCATTCGCCCACCTGTCTAGCTTCACTAGTATGGTAAGGAAGGTGAAACTGGCGAAGCTAGACAGGTGGGCGAATGACTGAAGAAGCAGCTGTGGGAGAGATATAAGGAGACAGGTGAAGAGCAGATGCATGAAGAATATAAGACACAGGCCAGGAGAGTGACTAGTATGGTAAGGAAGGTGAAACTGGCGAAGCTAGACAGGTGGGCGAATGACTGAAGAAGCAGCTGTGGGAGAGATATAAGGAGACAGGTGAAGAGCAGATGCATGAAGAATATAAGACACAGGCCAGGAGAGTGACTAGTATGGTAAGGAAGGTGAAACTGGCCACTCTCCTGGCCTGTGTCTTATATTCTTCATGCATCTGCTCTTCACCTGTCTCCTTATATCTCTCCCATAGCTTCTTCACATGCAGTTCCTGTTTAATATTATTTCTCATCCACTTTACTCCAAATTGTATCCTCTTCTTCACTTGTGGAATACAGTTTACTATTGCTGCTAACAAATATTCCTTCACAATTTCCCAAGCACTAATGATATCCAGGCCTTCCAATCCCTCCCTCCATGAAATGTTCCCAAGTTGATGTCTAGGACTATTATAATCACCTGCCTTATAATTCCACATATGTTCCCATCGCTTTGATACTCCTGCATGTCTATTCATCTTCCAAGTCAAAACCACATGGTCACTCTCTCCAACTGGTGGGAGAGATGTCATCTCAGTTATTATCAATCTTCTGATGCTATGACCAAATACAAAACTCTTGAACCTCTCGTTCTCTCGATTACATGTTGCCTAAGACATTTGTCCCTCAAGAATTCTAGAAATCCCATTCCCTTATTGTTACATGCATCTTCCTCTCCTCAATTTATACTGCTGTAGTTAAAATCTCCCATAACAATCATTCTTCTTGCACTTGCCAAGCTCAACTGTCTAAACATATCCTGGTCCCTACCCTCTGTGCTTCTTGGTTTGTAGCAACACCCCACTAAATATCCTGTCTTGCCCACCTCTATCTCACACCATATGCTTTCAAAATCATTATTGTCACCGCCTTCCAAAGCCTCCACTCTTAGACATAATCGTCACTTATCATAAGCAGTACTCCACCACCATGTTTTCCCTTCCTATCCTGCCAAAAAATGCTGTACCCTGCTACTTCTATTCCTGTTATTATATCCTCTTCTGTCAACCACGTCTCAGTGATCCCAATAATCTTTGGCCAGGCTGATGCTGTCAGTGCCACCAACTTCTCTCCTTTATTCCAGACACTCCAGGCTTTAGTGTAAAGCATAAAAATGCCACTGTTTCTATATCCAACATTATCCCCCCCTAGACTCCATTGGGCTTGTGGGAATGGGTACTTCTCCCAAGTACCCATTCTCACAAGAGGCCACCCCTGCTACCATCCACCCTGGGCATTCTAGTTTCCCTGCATTGACACACTGATTCTTTCAGAACAGCAATCTCTCCAGATGCCTACGTCCTTCCTCATTCAAATGCAATCGGTCTCTCACATACAATTCCTTTCTGTCCTCAAATTCCCTCCAAGCATCCACATATTCCAATCCTCTTTTCTGACACATTCCAGCTATTATGTTATTCAATATTTCTGCTCTCTTCTACTCAGTTCGTTAAAATCATACCTAGGCAACACGCACACTATCTTTCCTCTCCGAATCTTCTTTCATACAACCTCAAGCAAGAATCTCATATCTCTCGCTGCCCAATTTACATTACTTCTCAAGTCATTTGTTCCTACCATCACAATCATCTCATCCACCCCTCTTAATTGCCATAGCCACACTTTCTATCATTCCTCCAGGCAAACACGCCTCAAGCAGCTTATCTTACACACCACAGATCATTAAGTCCCCATATATTATACCTCTTACCACCCTGTTCCTTGACTGCTCACATGCATCCCTCACTCTCTCTCTCTCTCCTCTAACACTTTCTCTCTGTGTTCTCCTACTTACCTGCCTTCCTGACATCCCTCTATCTAGTGCTCTGTCGCATTCTTCTCTCTCCTCTTCTATCATTCCCATAACTCTCTCTCATTCCCTCTCTTCCACTCTTCCTATTCTCTCCTCTTCTATCATCCCCATATCTCTTTTTCATTCCCTCTCTTCTACTGTTCCTATTCTCTCCTCTTCCATAACTCTCTCTCACTCTGATTCGCCTTGCATTCGTCTCTTCCATTCACCTAATCTCATCTTTCACACTTCTCATCTGATTTCCTAGACATTCCACCTGCTCTCTCAGCTCATTGATCACTCTCTCTGCAAGTCAGTCACTCTTATTTACCATTCATCCTTCCAATTGACATCATCTCCAAAAATTTCACAATCTTTCAACCTTTCCATTCTCCTCGCTCTCATTACTTTATTCATATTTCTCTCGCTATTCTCGCCCTCTGTCATACCACTCATCTCTCTACGTGGAGAATCCCCTGCCTCTGACTCAACGAGGTCAGTTATAGTCATCTCTAACTCAACAAGTTCCTCCCATTGCCTGCATTTTGCACATATACGTATTTCCCATTCTTTCACCTGCCAGGACGCATACATTCCACAAGTCCCGCATGCTACAAAATCTCATATTATATCACGCAAAATGGAGTCCTTAAATGGGGAGGACTTGGTGATACTCCATTTGTAATTTTAACTGTTGCTGCCACCATTATTCAAAATAGTATCAAGCAACTATTACAACTAAACACTAATTAAGTATAAGGGTGTAATAACTATATAAGTAAAAGTAGAAACAAAATACAAACAAAACTTTTAAGTATACTAAATATAAATAAAATAAAACTAAATAATGAAAACTTATGCTATCTTCATCTTCTCTTCCACCGTCATGCATCCAATTCCGACCCCGTCTTCTCGGTAACCAAATATAGCGACAACAACTAACTCCAAAAACAACCACTGAAGGACCCTCGTATTCCAGAAAAACAATGTAGCACAGAAGTCAGACTATTCACAGATTAAAAAGCACTTTTTTCAGAAAAGCTCAAAATCCCTGCCATGTTCTCTGGCGACTCTAGCACCCTCTCCATCAAAAGTCAGATTAGAAAAATACATGGAAGATCTTGATTGAAAGATTAGAAAAATCCTCAGTGGTTTTGACACTAATAAGTCTCCTGGTCAAGATTGTATCCCTCCAGTTGTGCTAAAACTTGTGCTCCACAATTACTTTCTCCTGTATTAACTCTTGCATTTACCCTATCAGAATAGAAGCAAGCCTTTTGTTCCCTAAAAAAAAAAAATCCATCAAAACTATTGCCCAACAACCTTTCCCTCAATACATTTACAAGTGATGGAGAAGGTCAACAACAACCAACTTTATCGCTACTTCAAGATCCATCAGTTAATTAGTGATTAAAAATATGGATTCTGCCACTCTCTTTCTACATCAGATCTCCTTGCTAATTTGTAGACATAGGTCTTTTAAAGATTTTGAGCTCTTGTGGTCGCTCTCAATATTTTGAAGGCACTGCTCGTGTCTGGCATCAAAGTCTTCTTTCCAAGTTATGGTCTTCCCTCCAGCTATTTTGTGTTTTGACTGCCAGCTTTCTTTTTTTGTTATGATGACCTCACACATGAAAGGTCACCAGACCTATAACACTATAGTACCACATGCGGGCAAGTGATTAAGGAGGAAATGTAGCTTGTTATGTTTCTTAAAGATAGGAAGTTGTACTTCAGTGGGAAAACCCTGAAAACTCAGTGAGATGGACAGTGTATGGATGTTGGCCAGTGGCTGCTCTAGTTCGTAGATGATTAGAAGAAAGCGGAGGAATTGTAGCAGCCAATTCAGAGGAGCAATGCCCACAAAAGTACCTATAGAAAAGGCAGAGCACTAAAACAAAGTGCCTCTGATAAAGTGACTGAAGTGAGTCTGTGGGAAAAGGGTCATCTATTAAGCAGATTGTCCTCATCTGAATATTAATAATTCTTATGGAAGTCTTGGGTGCTCCACTCCAAATGTGGGAATAGTATCCAAAGTTCATTGGATCTGAGACTTATAAAGTATTAGGAGTTCAGAAGAAGAGAATTAATGTTTATAACGGAAAAGCACACCAAGCTTTTTAGAGGCTATTGTTGGATTCTGATTATGTAGAGATTAGAGTAATTATTATTTGATTCAGAATCTAACATGATCTTCCATCACATAAGCTAAACTTGTAATTATTTAATGTAAATAACTTATTTTATAATTTAATATTCATATAACTACCTTAATTTTGTCTAATATTTAATTATTTAATCAAGATATATGTATTAATAATGAAAAGACGGTATTAAATATTATTAAGCTATTTTAATTATTACTATATTATTATTATAAGAACTTGTATTTGATAATTTAACTGCGCATTAATTGAAATGTAAATATTCTTTATTTATTCCTATTTGTAGAAGTTTAGCGTTATGCAATACCTCAATTTTATTATATTTTGTTTGGTTGTCATGTAAACGTATGTAAGTGAGCGAACCCGTTTTTGGAATGCCAGGTGAGGAGAAGGTTTATTGAAAAGAGTTTTAGAAAGAAATCACGAGAATAATTTAGGCGGGAAGAACAGATATATAAATGATGAACGCTGAAATTATTAATTAATTAAGAGATAGATTAGAGAGAGAAAGGAGAGGATTGGCATTAGGTTGGAATCGGAGCATTCGGCATTCGGAAATCACAGTACGTTAATAGCGAGTCGGCAAGTCACTCAAGCAGCTAAATAAGGTCTACTAGTCGAGAGGCGATTAGCTAATAAGTTGTAGAATAACAATTATAGCTACGGAAGACAGCTGAGTGACTACTAAATAGACTAGCAATACTTGAGTTGAGATTTAATTTCAGGGCCGACCTGTCAAGGACACACAGAATCTTGAAATAAAGCACGGAGTTACTAGAATAGTAGAGGCTGTAAAATTGAAGTTTGCCGTTAGCTGTGTTTAGAAATATATTGCCTAAAGAATTAAATGAATGCAGGAAGAATGAACAGCTGTGCATATAAAACCTCAAGTTAAGGAATTATTGTGTATTGCCTTAATTCATAAGTGATCAGTAGTATTTCATGCAAGAACGTTTGTTTATGTGTATAGTGACCGACGATTAATTCAGTTATTGCTTAGAAGATTTCTTTAATGAGTGCCGTATACTGTTTAAGTGTTTACAGTTGTAATAAGTGTTTGTGTGTAAGTTAAAGAAGAAAAAAGATTATCGGTAAGATTATTCCAACCTTTAATAATTCTATACAGAGAAGTGTGTGAGTTTCATCCTAGAATTTCCCTATACTAACAGTAACTATTGTGGAAATTAACTGAAGTGTAAATTTAAAAAGTGTTTGTTTGTGAAGAGGTGTTACTGCAATTTTTGTCGTATTTGGAACTTAAGAAACTGTGAGAAGACTGTATTGTAGAGATAACAGATTTACCATTGTATGAGTTGTATGATTGAATTTATCTGAGGAGTTAAAATGTTTGTGATATCATAATTACTGATTTGAAGTTAAGTGAAAAATTTGTGATTTTAAAATTAAATGTTTGTTTTTGTTAATCAAAAGTTGTATTTTGCCTGAATCTCTTTTACTGCACCATTCATAAAATATTCGAACCAAAGCGGGTAAATTAAGTAAGATAAATATTCTTGGCCAGTATATATAATATTAACATCTAAAAGGAGAGATAGTTGTGAGTTGGTTTTTCTTCAGTTCTTGAACTAATTCAGATATAGAGTGGCGCAGTCTTTAAATATAAATTTTTTTCTATATTTGAATTAGAAATCAACTTGCAACCTGTCAACTAGTTAAGAACATTATAATAGTAATCATGTCAGATCCAAGGTATAGATTGAGACGAAGTAGGATCCAACACTATGTAAGTAATATGCTTGTGGCAGGATAAACTGGATGTGACTGTCACAGTATCAAAAATGAGAGATAAGATAGGATTTTTCTTGCAGGTAATAAGGCAGGCTTGAAGTTTTTTGGCATTGAAATTTACTAAGTTGTCTTCACTCAATTTGACGAGGTTGAAGAGGTCAGTGTTCAAGTCACTGGTTATGGAAGATCTTATTTATCATCTAACGCCTTTATATTCCCGTATACGGGGAGTAGACGAGGCCATTTAGCCCTATCTAACTTTTGGAGACTGAGTGGGCAGTTCAATCTCCACTGGTACCAATCAGAGATAGATGGCCCAAGGCTATCACTAATTAAGCGGTACGCAGTGAAGAGAGACGGTTCAAATGGAAGATCTTGATGAACCTAATGTTAGAGTACTGTTGGGATTTATTAAATGAGGAATGAAGAGTACTGTCATCTGTGACGCTATAAATAGGATTTGAAGTCAAAGAAAGGAGGAAGAATGTGGGTGAGAGAACAGAACCCTGGGGACACTCCAGGGGAATAACTTTTTTTTTTTTTTTTTAATTAATGGAGAAATCTGATGAGAGGAAGCCAACCACCATGACACACAATGAACAACCCGTGAGGAAACTGGCAATCCAGTCACACTGTAGAAGGAAGGTTATAAGATGGCAGTCTGTTCAGGAGGCCTCAGTGCCAGACGCAATCAAATGCCTTTGAACTATTGAGAGCAATATCATGAGTTTCTTCAAATCTTTCTATAGTTTGTGTCCAAAGATGGGCGAGATTAGCTAAAAGGTCAGCTGTAGAATGAGAATGGCAGAATCCATATTGGTGATTGCTAATTAACTGTTCAATCTCTAGGTAATTAAAAAGCTAGTTGCTGGTAACTATCTCCATCACTTTTAAAAGCACTGTAGCACAGTCAGCTGTTTAACTCGATAGTTAGACAGCTGACTTTTGTTTCCCTTTTTGGGTACAAGATGGATGCAGGCTTACTTCCCTACTGTTAAGTAGATACCAGTAGAATATGCTGTTGGGTAAATGTCAACAGAATATGATAGTTTATATAGGAGATACAGGATGGACATCAATTATGAAGCAGAAGACTTGAGCACAAGTGGAGAAATACCATCTGGACCAGGAGCCTTATTAGTATGAAGATTAATGAGGTTTTTCTGATGTCCTTTTGGCAAAAGTTCAGAGGAGGTATGAAGTGAACAGTTTGTGAAAGTACGGGAGGAGATTTGCTTTGATCATCAAGGCAGGAGTTGGAGGCAAAAGCTAACGCCAAGAGGTTTGCCTTTCTTTGGGCGAGGTTATCTTAGTGCAATCCATGATAACAGGGAAGGACAGAAGTTACACCAAACAGCTTTAGCAAGGGACCAGAAAGCTTGACTGCCAGTTTATTGGATTTCATTTTTATGACATTTGTGTTGGAATTGGTGATAACTTTTTTTAAAATTATTTATTTAAATATTTATTTTTATTTGATTTTTTTTTTACACATTTTTGGCTGTTGTGAGAGCTGAATGAGAAACTGGAGTTTTTAATTTAAGCTACTGAACATAAACTGCATTATCATGGGTGGCAGAATCACGTTTTTTTTTTTTAGAACTATGGCTTGCACATAAGTGGGGTTTGCAGTGGAGTGGGGAATGAAGGCTCTCATTCTAGTGAGGATTATTTTGATTATTGGTTCAGTGCAGGTGTTTGGATCAGAAGAGTGAAAGCAGTTATCTGACCATGGAAAAGGAGCATAAAAATTCCAGAAGTCATTCCAGTTAGTACAATTATAGTATCATAGGGTATGAGGCTGAGATTAGCTGGCAGGAGGAAGTGCTATAGAGAAGGAGACTTGAAGATAGCAGTTAGAATTATCAAGGGGGAGAGGCAAACATCCACAGTGAATTTGGAGAGAGAGCTGGTTAAGAAAAGGTCAAGAATGTTGGTGGAATGATGAGGATTGTCTGGTATTCTGGTTGGAAGACTGACTATTTGTGTTAGGTCAAGACTGATGGCAAATGATTCAGCTTCCCTTACGGCCTGATCTGTGAAGATGGAGTATGGAAGCCAGTTTGTGTTATGGATGTTAAAGATCTGATCTTGCTTCATACAATATACACTTTCCCTCTACTCTCACTTACTTCTTACTCCCCCCCCCAGTGCTATTAGAGCAACTCGGGGGTGACTCTTTTCTCTCAAACTGCAGTTTCCACTATCAACTAAAAAAAGGCAAGCCTAGTTGTCTTGAGGTGGCAGCCCCACCACTAGGATACCTATTGTCATGATAGTCACTTGACATAGGGAAACACATATTACTTTCAAGTCACAACGAAATCCAAGCCGGACAGAAAACATGGGAAGCGACTGCAAACTGGAAAAGGCAAAGAAACTTTGGAAAATGAAAAATGTGGTGAAATATGCTACATGGAAATAAAGAAGAAGAATTAGATAAAATTTTAAATGATGAAAATATAGAAATTGCAGTTCTTACAGAAACAAAAAAGAAGTTTTCTTTTTTGTTTCTGTAAGAACAAAAACTCAACTGTCTTTTTTTTTCTTTTTTTTAAATGTTAGGCCCATACACAGGAGGTTGGTTGGTCTTAAAGGAACAAAAGAAACAGCTAACTACAATATCATATATAGCGGAGTGGACAAACAAATACATTCAAAAACTGGTGTAATGATTTAGGTCCATAAATCAATTAAAGCAAAAATAAATCATTATACATACTGGAATGAAAGAATATTAGAAGTGCGATTAAAATTAAATAAAGAAAATTTAACAGTTGTTGGAGGGTATGCCCCTGAAGGAGGAAAAGAAGAAGAAAATGATTACTTTTACAAGGAATATATGAAAAATTAAATAAAACAGACCATATAATTATAGCTGGAGATCTTAATGCCAGAATAGGAATGAAAAAAATTAACAATAATATACAAAAATTTGGAGAACCAACAGTAAACAAAAATGGAAAGTGACTCATTGATTATACAATATATTTTAATTTAAAAATAATGAATACATTTTATGTATCTGTATTTTATGTATATGTAAAAATAATGAATCAGAACTCCATGGTGGACACAGGAAGTAAAAGAGGCAGTGAAGGAAAAGAAGAAAGCATATAAAAAATTCCTGGCAAATAAGTCAGTTTGTGCTGTTAGAGAATACAGAGACAAAAGTAAGAAAGCTAAACAAAAATCATGGGAGGACTTTGGCAAACACATAGAAAATAAATATCAAGAAGGTGGCAAAATATTCTGGAGGTTGTTGAAGGAGCTCAGAAATGGAGGAAAGAGTGCTGTAAAAGGAATTAGAGATGATAAAGGTGAAATGAAAACAGGAGAAAAAGATATCCTTGAAGTATGGAGTAATTACTTTGAAAAATTGCTAAATGAAACAAGCAGCAATAGCACAGTGGTAAAAATACACTCAACAGGCATATAGTCAGGAATACATATCCATACCGAAGTAGAAAAGGGCATCAAAGGCTTGAAATGTGGAAAGGCAGCAGGAGTAGATGATATTCAACCAGAAATGCTGAAGTATGGTGGTGTAAGAGTCTTACAGTGGCTGCACTGCATAGTTCAGAAAGCCTGGACAGAGGGACGAATTCCCGATGATTGGAGTAGAGCTCTCATAGTACCCATATATAAAAAGGGAAATAAAACTGAATGTGAGAATTACAGAGGTATTTCCCTACTGAGTGTTCCTGGCAAGATCTATGCAAGTATACTTGAGAAACAGTTGAGAAGAATTGTGGAAGAAAAGCTTGGTGAAGAACAAGCTGGATTCAGGCCAAATAGAGGCTGTCAGGATCAGATCTTCACTTTACGACAAATAGTTGAGAAATCATGGGAATATAACAAAGATCTGTATTTAAGTTTTGTCGATCAGGAAAAGGCATATGACAAGGTGCCAAGAGAGAGAAGCTATTCAATACGCTACAGTTATATGGTTTCAATGGGGCATTATATCAAGCAATACTTAGTCTTTATTTGAGTTGCAAGTCAGCAGTTAGAATTGAAGGAAGTACAGGAAAATGGTTTAATGTTAAATTTGGTGTGAGACAAGGATGTACATTATCCCCTCTGTTATTCATTATCTATATGGATCACATTATAAAGGAGAATGGTATTAAACATGATATCAGAATTGGAGATGTTAATGTCAATTGTTTGCTTTATGCAGATGATGTTATACTTATCAATAAATCCACTACGAGTCTGCAAGATTCCTTCACTAAATTGAATAACTGTTGTAATAGATATGGTATGAAGGTCAGCAATAAAAAGACAAAGACAATGAAAATAGGCAGAATCGTTGAAAATGGCAACTGCATTGTGAATGGAGAATCTGTGGAACAAGTAAAACATTTCAGCTACTTAGGCATGATTTTTAGTGACGATGGTAAATTAAATATGGAAATAGACGTTAGAATCAACAAAGCTGGTATGGTAGGAAGTCAATCGAATAAATTCATATGGAATAAGAGAGAAATTCGTCAGAACACTAAATTAGCTGTATACAAGACGGTGTTCAAACCAGTTTTAACTTAAGCACTTAACCAAAGACTAAAGATTGCAGATATAAGAGTCCTGAGAAAGATAAGAGGCATGAACAGATGGCATCAATGGCAATATCATATTAAAAACGAGGATATTAGGAAAGAACTTGACATTGTCAGCATCAAGGAATGCGTCCATTCTGTTTAAGTGACCATACCACCTGAGATTAGCAGAGCTAATCTCAGGTGGTATGGTCACTTAAACAGAATGGATGAGGAAAGATGAGCAAACAAGTGTTCTCCGCCAACCCAGAGGAAGATCAAGATATAGATGGATTGATACGGTACAAAGTGCCTTAGATGATAGAAATATAATATCCGATAATGTTGGAGTTTTGACAAGTAACAGACTGATTTGGAGAAAAATTGTAAATAGGAATAAGTTAGTAATGATGTAAATTTTTCATGTAGTACTATCATATCCTATACACCCCTTGAGGGTAAATGGCAGGAATTTGATGATGATGAATACATTTTACAAACATAAAAATATACATAAATATACGTGGCGTGTAAGAGGACAAAAATCAATAATAGACTACTTTATAGCATATGAAAAAGCAGCAAACCTCTTCCTAGACGTTAAAGTTAGAAGAGGGCTAGAAATTGACACAGATCACTATTTAGTGCAGGCAAAACTAAGATTTCCACCAAACTGGCTACAAAAAATACAAAAAAAATAAACTAGAGAAACCAAATCTAATTACGAAATAAGACTACTACATTATTCAAGTATAAGACATTTATACCAACAGAGGATGAATAACTACTTAGAAAAAATACAAGAAAATGAAGACATTGAGAAAGAATGGAATAATATAAAAGAAATTATTGCATCAGCAGCATATGAAAGTCTAGGAATACACAAAAAATATCATAAAAATAAAAAATTACATATGAAATAAAAACAATAATTGAAAATAAAAAGCTGGCTTTTAAAAGATGGTTAAGTAGCAAAAAACAAGATGAAACTGAATATAAAAAAAGACGAGCAATAGCCAAAAGAGAAACCAGAAAGAGACACAGAGAAAGCTGGGAAAAATTTGTATCATATCTAGAAAATGACATATACAAAATAAGACCAGTGCATACAAAATACTAACACACATGAACGCAGATATAAAAGAAACTGCAAATATAAATTGTGAAATAGATGTAAAAGAATTCTTGGATTGCTTTACAGATCTTTGGACAGATAATTCTTCTTCCTCTTCCACTATGCGTTATTCCTGCTTCCTATGCAGGGTTCGCGCTTTACTTAGATGCGACTTCTTGTTAGTACCACTCCCAGCCGACCTGTCGCCTAGCCTGCCGCTGGGGGGGATATATATTTTTGGCTGTAGTAGCGTATGTTCATGGGGCCGGTTTTCCTGCTTGCTGGATGAAAATCGCCAGATAAACTGGAAGAAAAAACCCTACTGCCCATGCCCAAGACCGGCTAACTTGGCTATGGCTGAGGAATATCCTCAAATTCCTCACGTCTTTGACGGGAATCGAACCTGGGACACTCCTTCCCCAGTCATGGTTGCGAAGCGCAAAAGCCACTAGGCTAACCGCACAGACTTCTTTGGACGGATAATACTGACATCAAAAATAATTACACCAGAAACTTACAAAATACCTTAAATGATATGATAACAATGAAAGAATTAAAGGATATCGTAAATAAAATAAAAACTGGTAAATCAAGCAGGAGAAGATGGGATAAACTCCGAACTGTATAAATTTGCTGGAAAAAATTTTCATCGAAGATTACTAAAATTTTTAAATAAAATATATACAAATGATCAAATACCAATACAATGGAATACAAGCATAGTAATACCTATATTTAAAAAGGGGGATAAAACAAAACCTGCTAACTACAGAGGTATTAGTTTATTGAATACATGCTACAAAATATATAGCAGAATACTTAATGAAAAACTAAAAATATATAGTGAAAAAATATTATTAGAATGTCAAAATGGATTTAGAAAAGGATGCTCTACAATGGATGCAGGTTTCTGTTTAAAACTACTTATAGAAAAAAGAAGAGAATTTAATTTGGAAACTCATCTTTGTTTATAGATTACGAAAAAGCAATTGACAAAGTAAAAAGATATATACTGTTTGATATATTACAATGAATAAATATACCTAATATTTTACTACATGCAATATTGAATATATACAAAGATAATGAAATAAAAATAAATGAAAAGTTGTCTGAAAAACAATCTATAAACCAAGGAGTAAGACAGGGATGCCCTCTGTCTCCAACACTTTTTAACATTTACATTAATGAAATATTAATACAGTGGAACACCTTAAACAATCAAGGTATAGAAATTTCTGGAATAACAAAATAAATACGCTATTATTTGCAGATGATCAGGTAATAATATCAGATAAGGAAGACAATTTACAAAGAGCAATATATAATTTAAACATTATAGTACGTATATCCCCGAAAACAAGACCGGGTCTTATATTAATTTTTGCTCCAAAAGACACATTATGGCTTATTTTCAGGGGATGTCTTATTTTTTTCATGTACAACAATCTACATTTATTCAAATACAGTCATGTCATCTGCTTCTGGAACATTGTCATAACTCTCCAAACCCTGAATTCCAGCCTGAATTTCTTGCGATTCCATTTCCTGTAGAACCATTGGCCCCAATCTCTCATGTCCAGCAATAGAGCTCTCCTTAAGTGAGCACTTCTTGTCCATGTAGCCTGCTCGTAGTGCATTGGCAACACAGCTGTCAGTGATTTTATCCCATGAATTCTTCACCCAAGTCACAATGTCCTGCAGGCTAGGCTTCACAAAGTTTCCACGCTGATTTCTCTCCATTCTATTTTCAATGTAGTCATTGATTTCCATGCGCAAATGGTCCTTGAATGGCTTGTTTATTGCAATATCGAGAGTCTGGAGATAGGCAGTCATTCCTGCGGTAATCATTATTTGATCTATTCTTCTCTCTGCAAGGAAGTTCTTCGTGTCTTTAGTGCAGCGAGTGCTGGCTGAATCCCAGACTAGCAACCTCTTTGGCCACCTCGCAAAACCTGTGGTAACATTAAATTGACCCACTTCCTATAACTGCCTGTGTGCACCAGGCTTTTTCGGTTTCAAGAACATAAATGCGTGAAACAAGTTCCATCTTATCTTTGTTGCCCTTAGTAATGATTAGAGGTGGGTCTTTCTTTCCATCCAGACGAATTGCCAAAATATAGGTAACACGTCCACTCCTTATCCTCTCCTGGAACTCAATTGCATAACTACTCTAAAAGGAGTGTTGCCACACCTGTGTCGTGGAACAGGAGTGGCAACAAAAACAATGACAGTTAAGAATGATGGTCCACACAAAATCGACGAAAAATTGCAGGAAATTCAGAAAACGTTTCTTTATTTCACAAGAGTGCATTAAATACGTCCATTACAACACACGACGTATTGAATTATGAAGATTCATATTAGACACAACCACGTCCGTTCTTTATCAAGTGTGCACATTATTCATGTCTGTACTCCTATTGGTCATTTGGCAATAAGTCTCGAGTTCATCTGTTTACATAAGCATTTACCTCTCGTCCAAAGGCACCCGTTTAGGTATTTACAAATACAGGTAACCCTCGTATAACGCAGTTTCGATATAACACGGTCTACAAATTGTAGTATCCCTTGTTCAGCGCGGTTTTGATATAACGTGGTCTACAATTTCTAGTAACCCTTTATTTATTTTTTTCGTATTTTTTCACCGCCGGACTTAAAAAATCAAATTTTATCTTCATTAAATTTGCATCTGCCGGTATCGCGCAAGTAGTTATAAGTATCGAATTTAGTTTTATTGTATCACTGAATAAGGTACTGTACAGAAGCTTTTGCAGTCTGTGTCATTCTCAACAAATAGTGCAATTAGAGACAGATGGAATAAAAACGGTGCTAAATAATAAATCACATGTCCCCCTTACAGAAACTATGCTGTATAGACTTAAGCAAAACCATATGTTGCACCGAAACACAGCATCTAACTAAAAACTACTGTCCAATTTTTCAATTATGAAATAAGTGTTTTATTGCATTTGAAATTCTTGATGTCATTATGACAGATCACAAAGGCTAACTTAAAATAAAAGACTTCCAAGAATTGAAACATGCCATATAATGAATGTGTGAGTTCACCTGCCAAAAAACCATAAAATTCAACCAAGGGTTGAAAGGTTTGTGTGAGTTGAGCCAGTTAGTAATGAGTAGTTCCATCGGAATGATAAATGACACTCTGTTGTGAATGTGTTAAAACTAATAGTGAATGTTGTTATGACAGTTTCAGATCTTATGGAATTCGATTGAAGAGAATTAGCATTTCAACTCAACACTTGTCGGTTGCTTTTGTCTTTTGGTCGCGTGATCTTTTGTTAATACCGCACCAATCATATGCACATCTTTATAGCTGCTGTCTTGTGTAAAACAAAATTCAGCTTGTACGTAATGTAACAATTAAAAAAAAACTTGAATAATTTACAAGTGTATAAAAGGATATCATCTGTAAATCGTTGACATGCCAACAAAATTCAACAGTGCCACCTCCGGCACGAGTGCCATAGGTTCGCCATCTAGGGTTTACTGCATAAAGTGTTTATTGTTGAAAATTGTCTTCGTTTTCTGCAAGGAAAGCGCACTTAAAATCATAAGTGTGTTATTCTCAAGCTGAGCAGTTTATTTTCTGGTGAGTTACATGCATTTGTAATGCTTTTTTTTATGTAAAAGTTTATTTTTATTGTAATGGTCACTAAAACTGCAACGAAATGGGAAAAAACCAACATTTTATATTTACAAGTGTATAAAAGGATATCACCTGTAAAACATTGACATGCCAGCAAAATTCTCAAAAGTGCCACCTCTGGCACGAGTGCCATAGGTTCGCCATCTAGAGTTTACAGTATAAAGTGTTTATCATTGAAAATTGTCTTCATTTTCTGCCAGGAAAGCGCAATTAAAATCATAAGTGTGTTATTCTCAAGCTGAGCAGTTTATTTTCTGGTGAGTTACATTTGTAATGCTTTTTTTTTTTTATGTAAAAGTTTATTTTTATTGTAATGGTCACTAAAACTGCAATGAAAGGGAAAAAACCAACATTGAAGAGGAAATTCATTTCTCTTGAAGAAAAAATTAAAATCTTGGATCGGCTGAAAATTGGAGAAAAACCAGGAGTTGTTGCAAGGACTCTGAATTTAAATGAATCAACAATTCGAACATTCAAACAAAATGAACATAAAATCCGAGGAAGTGTTATTGCTGGGTCAACGGTAAGTGCAAAGTGCGTTGCTCGTGTTCGCGATATTCTAATAGAAAAAAATGGAGAAATCTCTAATGATTTGGATAGAAGATTGCACTCAAAAGAAAATTCCTTTGGATGGATGGACACCTTATTAAGCAAAAAGCTCTCAAAGTTTATAAACATTTAAAAGAACTCGATCAAAATTCTTCAGAAGAAATCTCTCAGCATGGATTTTGTGCCAGTAAGGGTTGGTTTGAAAACTTTAAAAAGTGGTTTTCTTTGTATAATCTTAAAATCCAGGGAGAATCAGCAGATGTTTAAGCTGCCCGGAAATACCGAACAGAACTTTTAAAAATTATTAAAGAAGGTGGTTACAGTGCAGACCAGGTGTTCAATGCGGATGCATCTGGGTTATATTGTAAAAATGCCAAAACGCACCTATATTTCGAAAAATGAAAGATCAGTATAACTTTGTGCAACTTTCTACCCGATGTAGAAAGTTACACGAAGAATATGGACTTCAAAATTCTACTAATTTTAGATAACGCACCAGGCCACCTAACAAATTTAAGCCATCTGAATATTAAAATAACTTTTTTGCCGCCTAATACTACTTCACTTATTCAACCACTTGACTAAGGAATAATATCAACATTTAAGTCATATTATATTCGGCAAACATTTCAATTAATTTTGGAAAAAATGGAATCTAATCCAAACATGACATTGCCTCAAGCGTGGAAAGAGTTTTCGATACTGAAACATGTAAAAATTATTTCTCTGTCCATTAAGGATTATAACCCTCTATGCTGAATGCTTGCTGGAAAAAAATATGGCCTGAAGCCGTTCTGGAACAAAATTACGTACCTCCAGTGGATGCTGAGCTACATCATATAATAAATGTTGCACACATTTTTGGTGAAGAGGGCTTTTGCGATATGGTTGAAAACGAAATTAGTGAATTAATTGATGGAGAAACAGGTACTGGTGGGGAATATTCTGCTGAAGATTCTGATTGTGATGAATCTGTTAAAGAATTCAGTTTAAAGAAATTAGCAGAAGGATTGGAAGTTATTTTACGGATAATGATCCCTCAATGGAGCGCTCAGGAAACTTCACGAGACAATTGGATATTTGTTCAGCACCATATTATGAACTTAATAAAAAATTGCAGCATAGTGGAAAGCAAAGTCTTATTACTGACTTCTTGATGAATAAACCAGCCGACGTATGCAATGAGAATTACACTAATGATGTCCAAGAGATTTCAAGTGGTGACGACTTCCGGTCGCTTAAAGAACATCTACGAAATGTTATTTTTGAAGACAGTGATGACGATTAAAATATGTGATTTATTTTATTGTGTCTAAAACATTTATGCATTATGTGCAATGAAATTGCAATTGTACAATTTGTAATTTTATACTACGTATTTGTCTGATCGTTTATGTTTTCTTAACTTACATGAATTACCTGAATTAAATAAAAATTTTGTTTTTGTTGGATGTCATTGTTGTTTATATAATTTAAAAAAAAAAACAACAAAACGATTTTGGAACCTAACCCTACTTTTTCTATGTGATCTCAGTCTTGTATAACATGATTTATATAAAACGGCATTTCTATGGAACCTAACATCTGCGTTATACGAGGGTTACCTGTACTTAATTATAATTTATATTATCATTTATTTTAAGTATTAATGTCAATAATATTATTTATTTATATTCAATATCCTCAAGATAAAGTAACTACGAGAGAGGTGAAACAAAAACTAAAAAATCTCAAAACAGATCTTCCACCATCATCACTATCTCAGGCTTTCACTTCCAAGGAACTTACCCAGGCAGTTAACTCATTGAGGACTGGGAAGGTGGCTGGACTCGATAACATCTACCCTGAATTCATTAAGAATTGTGGACCAAAAACTATTCAATGGCTTACTGCTATGTACAATAATATCCTGGACTCTGGCATACTAAATTCAATTTTTAAAAGATCTAAAATCATTGCTGTCTTAAAACCTGGCAAAGACCCTACAATAGTTCCAACTACCATCCTAATGCCTTGTTAAGTATTTGCCTGAAACCTCTCGAAAGGATGCTATACAACAGAATTTCATCAAGTATACATAACAGAACTCCACAGGAACAGGCTGGCTTCAAACCTGACAGAAGTTGTTGCAATCAAGTACTGATCGCAACATTAAAACAATAGCAGTATTCGTGGACCTCTTATCTTAAAATTCCTAGAAACTATCCCATCACCAAAACTAGCCAACGTAATTAATCAAATACTAGCAGACAGATATAAGATATACAAGTATCTCTCAATGAATTCCAAAGTAAATTCTTTAAGATTAAAAATAGCCTACCTCAAGGGTCAGTTCTTGCCCCATTGCTCTTTAAATTATATATTAGTGACATCCAAGAGACAGCATTACGGAGATCCATGCATGTGACGATATTGCCATTGCAACTCAACATTCCTAAAAGCTGAGAACACCTTAACTGAAGATCTGGCAGTACTTGAATACTTTAGATGATGGCGATTACAACCTAACCTGAACAAAACTGAAGTAGCATCCTTTCATTTAAGTAATATCCAGGCCAACTATATCCCCAAAGTTTACTTCAGAAATAAACAGGTGAAATTTAACAATCATCCAAAATACCTAGGAGTTACCCTAGACAGAAGTTTGACATTTAAATATCATCTAGAAAACATTGCTGGGAAATTAAAAACTCATAATAATATAATGCATAAACTTGCTGGTACTTCTTGGGGTGCTGATGCCAACACACTGCATACTACTGCACTGTCTAGTAGCAAGGCTTACACGTTGGTCATACATAACTGGTAATTAGTTTACGGAATTAACAACGCATAAAAAGTATATTAATTAAAGGTAACTTTAATAAATAACTTCTATATTTCGGCAACGTCACGTTGCCATCTTCAGGAACATAAAGATATGGTATGTGCACGCAGGCACTAACAAAAGCAAATGAGAAAGAAAGCAAGAAACTAATATTGTTCCTAAAGTCCTAATGGTGCCCTCTGGTGGGCTAATTTGGTTGACTTGGCAGTTGGGCTGAAGTTCTCAAAATGTAAGTCTCCCAAATTTGGGGTAGTTTCATGCACCCAAATTTGTTGAGGTTAGGAACGTTTTTTTAGAGCTGCTGAAGATTCCTTGAATAATCTTTCGTATTTAAACTTGTTGTGGTGTATTATTTTTGTTTTCTTCCAACAAATTCTATGGTGGGTATCTAAGGCATGTTCTGTCAGCCCAGAGCGGCTGAACTGGCAAAACCGGATGTAGTCTTTGTGTTCTGAAATCCTGATATTTGTTGTTCTGCCTGTTTGGCCAAAGTAGGACAATTTGCAGCTGCAAGGGACCTGGTATACACCAGGTAGGTCTAGGGGAAGTGGTTGGACTTTGGTAGAGCGGATAAGGGATGCCAACTTTTTATATGGTCTGTAACAAGAAGTAAGGTCATATTTTCTGAGGATATTGGTTATTTTCTCAGAGGTGCCCTGGATGTAGAGGATGGTGATAGATTTGGTGTAATCTTTATTGTGTGGGAGGGGGGGGGGGGGTTGTGGTTTACTGGTTTGAGTATTTTTTGGATTTTTTTGGGGTTATAGCCATTGGCTAAGAAAGTGGTGTGGATGTGGTTTAGTTCAGTAGTTAAGGCCTTGTCATCTGAGCAGATTAATTTTGCCCTGTTACATAGTGTTTTTATAACCCCATATTGTTGTGAGGGGGGGGGGGGAAGATTGCTGGTGAATGTATCTGCAAGTATGGGTGGGTTTTCTGTAAACAGAGAAAACCAAAGATCCATCAAGCTGGCGGGTGATTAACGTGTCTAAGGAAGGGGAGGGTGTTGTTTTCCTCTTTTTCTAAGGTGAACTGAACTCTGGGGTGTTGGTTGTTTAAGTGTGTTAGGAAGGAGTGGAGTGAGTCTGTGCCATGTGGCCAAATAGTGAACACATCATCCATGTAACAAAGCCAAACAGTGGGTTTTTGTGGGGTGGAGTTTAAGGTTTTCTCTTCAAAGGTCTCCATAAAGAAATTGGCCAAGGGTGGCGAAAGTGGTGAACCCATGGCTGTCCCCTCTATCTGTTTGTAGAACTTTCCTTGCCAAACGAAATAGCCTGAGTTCATTGTGAACTGAAATAGGGCTGAGATATCGGGAGGAAACTTAGCTTGGATGAGCTCTAGAGTTTCTTTGAGTGGGACATTAGTGAATAGGGAGGTGACGTCAAAACTGACCATTATGTCAGTGTGTTGGAGTGAGAGGTTTTCTACACTGACCTTAAAGTGGGCCGAGTTTTTTATGTGTGATGGTGTGTTGCCAGTATAGTGTGTGAGCGTTTTGGCTAAATGTTTGGCTAATTTATATGTGGGGGAATCAATGCCATCCACTATGGGACGTAATGGCACATTTTGTTTATGTATTTGGGAGTCCATATAATCGGGGGGGGGGGGAGAGTCTAGAGTTATAAGGTTTTAGTTTGTTAGTGACTTTCACAGGCCAAGAAGTGACTTTCTTAAGGAGCCTGTGGAGAGTTCTAATCTGAGAGCTGGTAGGATTATATTCAATGGGGAGGTAGGTAGTACGGTCTAGTACTAAAGCATTAAGCTTACCTTTGTAATCCTTTTGATTTAGCACCACAGTGGCATTTCCCTTATCCGCTTTGGTGATTACTATTTTTTTGTTATTCTTTATTTCTTGTAGGGCTGCATATTCGTCTTTGGAGTTTTGGCTTTAGTGAGAACACCGACTACATCCAGTCTGATACTGTTGGCAATATGGTTAGGCAAGTTGCGAATCCCACGTTCTATTTGGATCATGATTTCTTCGACAGGTATTCTTTTAGGAGCTAGGGCGAAATTGTGACCACGTGCAAGTGCAGTGAGTGCCTCAGGCTTTAAAACTGTAGACGAAAGGTTGACTACTGTGTTGAGTGGCGGCTGTGGTAAGGAAGTAGAATTCTTTGTCAGGTTTTTGTATTTTTTCAAGTGCCGACTTCGTATTTTTTCGAACTCTTTTCTTGCCAATGCGCATGAGATGTCATAAAGTATCGTCCAAAGATCATGGCCGAGTGTATTCGAAAGCTCTTCCTCTAGTGCCCGTACGGTTTTGTTTACGTCGGCAAGGAGAACACGCGTTGAGGTAATTTGTTCTCTTAACAGGGCGAAGCTAGCACAATTATAAATGCGCAGAGCATTCTCTGAAGTAAAACGGTGCTTCAATTTGACACAATTAGGGATTACCTTGTTATCCCGGCAGCGTTTTAGGAACGTTAGATGATTTAGTTGTCTGGATATCTCCAACCTCATTTTGCAGTATTGAAGGGCCTTTCGTGCGATGGAATCTCCGTGGATGATCAAAATTCTTTAAAGTTACCTTTACTGTTACCTTTAAAAAAAAAGTTACCTTTAATTAATATACTTTATATGCGTTGTTAATTCCATAAACTAATTACCAGTTATGTATGACCAACGTATAAGCCTTGGTACTGGAATTTTGATCATCCACGGAGATTCCATCGCAAAAGGCCTGTCAATACGGCAAAATGAGGTTGAAGATATCCAGACAACTAAATCGTCTGACGTTCCTAAAAGCTGCCGGGATAACAAGGTAATCCCTAATTGTGTCAAATTGAAGCACCGTTTTACTTCATAGAAAGCTCTGTGCATTTATAATCGCGCTAGCTTCGCCCTGTTAAGAGAACAAATTACCGCGACACGTGTTCTCCTTGCCGACATAAACAAAACCGTACATGCACTAGAGGAAGAGCTTTCGAATACACTCGGCCATGATCTTTGGACGATACTTTATGACGTCTAATGCGCATCGGCAAGAAAAGAGTTCAAAAAAATACGAAGTCGGCACTTGAAAAAATACAAAAACCTGACAAAACCTGAATTCTACTTCCTTACCACAGCCGCCACTCAACACAGTAGTCAACCTTTCGTCTACAGTTTTAAAGCCTGAGGCACTCACTGCACTTGCACGTGGTCACAATTTCGCCCTAGCTCCTAAAAGAATACTTGCCGAAGAAATCATGATCCAAATAGAACGTGGGATTCGCAACCTGCCTAACCATATTGCCAACAATGTCAGACAGGATGTAGTCGGTGTTCTCACTAAAGCCAAACCCCCAAAAACCAACTTATCCAAAGACGAATATGCAGCCCTACAAGAAATGAAGAATAACAAAAAAATAGTAATCACCAAAGCGGATAAGGGAAATGCCACTATGGTGCTAAATCAAAAGGACTACAAAGGTAAGCTTAATGCTTTAGTACTAGACCGTACTACTTACCTCCCCATTGAATATAATCCTACCAGCTCTCAGATTAGAACTCACCACAGACTCCTTAAGAAAGTCACTTCTTGGCCTGTGGAAGTCACTAACAAACTATAACCTTATAACTCTAGACCCCCCCGATTATATGGACTCCCAAAAATACATAAACAAAATGTGCCATTACGTCCCATAGTGGATGGCATTGATTCCCCCACATATAAATTAGCCAAAACGCTCACACACTATACTGGCAACACACCATCACACATAAAAAACTCAGCCCACTTTAAAGCCAGTGTAGAAAACCTCTCACTCCAACACACTGACATAATGGTCAGTTTTGACGTCTCCTCCCTATTCACTAATGTCCCACTCAAAGAAACCCTAGAGCTCATCCAAGCTAAGTTTCCTCCCGATATCTCAGCCCTATTTCAGTTCACAATGAACTCAGGCTATTTCATTTGGCAAGGAAAGTTCTACAAACAGATAGAGGGGACAGCCATGGGTTCACCACTTTCGCCACCCTTGGCCAATTTCTTTATGGAGACCTTTGAAGAGAAAGCCTTAAACTCCACCCCACAAAAAAACACTATTTGGCTTCGTTACGTGGATGATGTGTTCGCTATTTGGCCACATGCCTCAGACTCACTCCACTCCTTCCTAACACACTTAAACAACCAACACCCCAGAGTCCAGTTCACCTTAGAAAAAGAGGAAACAACACCCTCCCCTTCCTAGACACGTTAATCACCCGCCAGCTTTATGGATCTTTGGTTTTCTCTGTTTACAGAAAACCCACCCATACTTGCAGATACATTCACCAGCAATCCCCCCCCACACACACACAACAATATAGGGTTATAAAAACACTATATAACAGGGCAAAATTAATCTGCTCAGATGACAAGGCCCTAACTGCTGAACTAAACCACATCCACAGCACTTTCTTAGCCAATGGCTATAACCCCCAAAAAATACTCAAACCAGTAAACCACAACCCCCCCCCCCCTCCACAATAAAGATTACACCAAATCTATCACCATCCCCTACATCCAGGGCACCTCTGAGAAAATAACCAATATCCTCAGAAAATATGACCTTACTTCTTGTTACAGACCATATAAAAAGTTGGCATCCTTTATCCGCTCTACCAAAGACCAACCACTTCCCCTAGACCTACCTGGTGTATACCAGGTACCGTGCAGCTACAAATTGTCCTACTTTGGCCAAATAGGCAGAACAACAAATATCAGGATTTCAGAACACAGACTACATCCGGTTTTGCCAGTTCAGCCGCTCTGGGCTGACAGAACATGCCTTAGATACCCACCATAGAATTTGTTGGAAGAAAACAAAAATAATACACCACAACAAGTTTAAATACGAAAGATTATTCAAGGAATCTTCAGCAGCTCTAAAAAAACGTTCCTAACCTCAACAAATTTGGGTGCATGAAACTACCCCAAATTTGGGAGATTTACATTTTGAGAACTTCAGCCCAACTGCCAAGTCAACCAAATTAGCCCACTAGAGGGCACCATTAGGACTTTAGGAACAATATTAGTTTCTTGCTTTCTTCCTCATTTGCTTTTGTTAGTGCCTGCGTGCACATACCATATCTTTATGTTCCTGAAGATGGCAACGTGACGGTGCCGAAATATAGAAGTTATTTATTAAAGTTACCTTTAATTAATATACTTTATATGCGTTGTTAATTCCGTAAACTAATTACCAGTTACCGCACTGTCTTTGGTCTATTCCACAGCAGAGTGTTGTGCTCCTGTGTGGCTGAACAGCACACATTCTTCTTTGGTCAATGTCCAGCTGAATCAAACTATGAGGATAATCTCTGGAACTTTAAGATCAACTCCTGGCTCCCAACTCTCAGTAATATAGCCCCTCCCTCGTTCCGCAAGACCCAAGCCTTAAGCAAACTATGGACAAAAATAATTGGAAACAGTTCCCTGCCTATCCACCAAGACATTTCCTTCCATACTTCACAAAGACTGAAATCCAGGCACCCTGCCTGGAGGAGTGCAATACAAATAAACGACCAGAACTTCGACCTATGTTGGGGAGAGTATTGGTTTCAACGTCCCTCCAATTTTCAAATACCCATTTCAAATCTGACATCTCGTCTGGAGGGCTTCAATCTCCCTATACATGTATGGACCACTAAATCGGATCAGAACAGGACATGGGAGATGTAAGCATCTCTTGCATAAATGGAACTGGTCCGATACTCCAAACTGTGAATGCGGAAGAGGGATCCAGACTATCAATCACATTGTGCTTGAGTGCGCTATCTACTCATTCTCGGGTTCTAAAGAGGATTTTTTTAAACTGATCCCAGAATCCCTGGAGTGGAACCGGGATTTAAGGATTAAGCTCCGATTCTGAATTTTGATGTTAAATCATTTCAACCTAGTGTACCCCTTTTAATATGATTTTTACAATTGTTTATATGCTGTTTTATTCTGAGACCTGTACATCATATGCTAAATAAATAAATAATTTATATTTAATTATATATTAATATTATTGTTTTATAATTCAATATGTCCGTCGTGTGTTGCAATGGACGTACTAAATGCATCCATCTGCCTGACGATTTTAACTGGAGCTTATTTTTGGGGTAGGGCTTATATTATGAGCATCCTGAAAAATCATGCTAGGGCTTATTTTCCGGTTAGGTCTTATTTTCGGGGAAATATGGTAGTACAGTTTGGAATGAAAATTTCCATAGATAAAACTAAAACAATGGCATTATGTGGACAAACTCCAGTTAGAAGCAAAATAGTTATTAATAAAATAATAGAACAGATAAATACTTTCAGTTATCTTGGATGTGAAATATCATATGAAATAGAAAAGACAAAATTAAAAACTTCAAAATTTTTACATATTATAGGCCTGATAAATAGAACACTCAACCGAAATATAGTACAAAAAGACACATGCTTGAAAATATACAATACTTTAGCAGTGCCCACATTATTATATGGCAGTGAAATTTGGGCAATAAACAAACAAGATAAACAAGAATAAAAACAAGTGAAATGAGATTTATGAAAAGAACTAAAAACAAAATCAATAAAAGAAAAACTAAACAATTATAAACAAAAATGGATTGAACATGTAAACCGAATGACCAACACCCAACATCCTAAACAAATACTAAAATATAAGCCAAATGGAAATAGAAGGCAGGGTAGACCTCAAAAAAGGATAATGGATGGATAATGAGACCGGAACAGACCAATATGGTCTATACCCTTAATTAATGTTATGATGATGTTAAAGTCCTCAAGGATGGCAATCTCACAATCTGGGTAATTAGTTTGTAGCAAATCAAATAGGTAGTCAAAAAGAGCAGCAGGATTGTCAGAGTTAGGAGAGCAGTAAAGGCAGCAATATGAAGTATGTAAAGTGAGGTATGGAATCTTGAGCCAGAGCAGATCAAAAAGTGGGGAGTTCCAAGTTGGACAGCCTTTGACAAAGGATGTCAGATTTCACAAAATCACATGTTCCACCCTTTTTGCAGAATCCATCATGTAAGATGCAGTTGAAGGTTTAATGGAACATTTACAGCACTAGGAAAGGATTAAAAACTAAATTGAATGCTTCCAATATTTCCTCTGTCACTGAGATATCTTCAGGAATTACAAATAACTCTTGTAACACACACTCAAATACAACACAATACTAAGTGAAACATGTGGGTGACTCTAAAGTCTTATCTAGGTGGTGCACCCTCTATGGGTGTTTGTAGGTGGTCTAGTATGTAAAGTGGGACTTCTGATAATTAATGTTTCCCAAATTTTGGAAAGTTTTATGCAACTGTATTTTTTAAATTTGGCCGATTTCTGAGTGCCGCCACAGATTCTAAAAACAGTCTTTCTTTTTTGAATTTACTATGTTGGTGGTTTTTCTCCAGGGGATCCTGTGGGTTGTATCCAAAACATGGTCTGCAATGCCAGATTGACCATAGTCGTGATTGCAGAATTTGTGTGATTTGTGTTCTTCTAAATGGATGGTTGCTGATCTACCTGTCTGTCCAAAGTAAGCCAGCTTGCAGGAACAGGTACTTTACATACTCCAGGCACTGAGAGAGGAGGGAGCTGATCTTTGGTAGAACGGATAAGGGTGCAAAATTTACGGTGAGGCTTGAAAGCTGTGTAGAGATACTTGTTTTTAAGGACTTAGCTATTTTTTTCTGATGTGCCACATTTGTAGGGGATGGTGATGGCACCATCATCATCACCTCCCCCCCCCCCATACACACACACACACACACACCACCACCACCACCACCACACTTGAGCCTCAACACACAGGTAGTTGAGGTGGATTGTGGTCATGGAGGATGTCAACTGAGGTTCTGTTAGGAAAAAGATGAGACTTTGATGTAAGTGGTGGTATGTCACTACTGCTTCTATTAATTCTTCAAATATTGGTGAAATGAATATGGAAGTGTTTTTACTGGAAAAAGTTTTGATGTTATTTTGGGTGGGTCAGAACTATTATTGGAACAAATAATCTTTTTATTATTTGTTAAAATTTTCTATTTGTTATATTTTTCACATTTTTAGATTTTTTTTTTCTTATTTTTGTGGGAGATTTTTTTGTATCCACAGTTAAAATGTCAATATTTTCATGACTGACTTTCATGTGTAGGTTGGTTGATTCAGGAAACAGTAGGGGCATGTAGCTGAGGTGAGGGACATGTGCATATAACTCACACAGTGAGTGCCCAGACTCAAATCAGACTCACCTGAAATACCTTAGAGTGAATCTGGACAGAAGCCTAACCTATAAAAGGCACATCACCAACCTATCCAACAAAATTAAAACGAGAAACAATATCATTTCAAGGCTTGCTGGAACAACCTGGGGTTGAGGTGCAGAAGTCCTAAGGTCGTCTGCACTAGCCCTCGCATTCTCTGCAGCAGAATATTGTGCCTCTGTCTGGGAAAGAAGTGCACACACTAACATTATAGACACCCAGCTAAACTCTACCATGGACACAATTAGTGGAACAGTGAGAAGCACCCCTCTCTCCTCGCTGCCTGTCCTATCTAGCATTGCTCCACCAAACATACGGAGAAGACAAGCCTCGATTAAAAAATTTAATAAAGCAATGAGCAACCCACTCCTGCACCAGACTCTCAAATCCACCTGGTCTTCACCTAAAATCTAGAAAGCCTCTCTGGTCCATGGACGAACTCTCTTCAGCTGCCATGCCATCAACACCTGACATGTGGAGAGAATACTAGTCCAACAATCTCCTAACAAATGGCTTCCTGGTAGAAGATCCCTGTGGTCTGCAGCCTGGTTTTGTTGGACTAGTATTCTCTTCCTAGGAAGATTTGGTCATCAATCAACAGGATCAGAACTAACCAGGGCAGATGTGGCTACCTACTACATAACAAACGGGGACTGTTAGACTACCCTTATTATGATTGTTCTTCCGTAGCTCAGACGGTTACTCATATTGTGTATGACTGCCCAAGGTGCCAATTTCACAGTGGTGGCCTACAGGACATCCATAAGGTGACAGATGAGGCCTTGGATTGGCTTTCCAGACTGGACATGGATCTGTAGTTGTAATTACTTTTGCTTTTTTTAAAAAAGAAAGACTTGAAAAGCAGTTTGTGTCTTTTATGTAATGAACTTTTACATGTTAAGATTTTCATCATTTGTTTCTGGATATTGTAATTGTACATTTCACTTGTCAGTTTCACAAAGCCATATGTGTAAATAAATAAATTCAAGTGTGTCCTTGGACAGTGCCTCTACATACCATTGGCCATGCATCATGTTTAATGAGTATCATGGTGAATGGCTTCATCTCAGATTCCTATATCATTGCTGGAGTACTCCAGGTTTCAGTGTTTTCACCTGCACTCTTCCTCCAATACATCAATGGCCTGTCAAAGATTTTCCATAACTACTGTCTTAAACACTGATCTCCTCATCATTCTCAAAGGGAGTAATAGCGAATTTCAAGGCTACCAGAACAGTCTCATTTTACAGATTCTACTTTCTTACCTCTAGCTTTAATAATATTCTAGCCCCAATTAAGATTAGTTTTCTCAGGTTGACCTTTCCATCTAGTTTACCCTGGTATAAACATATCACATTCATAGCCTACTCAGACTTAAAACACTAGGTATTCTCTGTTTTGTTAAAAATACTACAGAAATCCCTCGATTAATCCACCTAATGTTTTCTTCAAAACAGGTGCATTAATCAAAAATGCGCTAATCGAATATAATTACCTATGGGGAAAAGTACAATTTATTCTTCAAATTTCTTTTTTGATCATTATTATTTTATTTAAAAGAATTAGGGTATATCTCAGGGCCTAGTTAATCCTGCAGAGGTCGTGGCTGATCTGACAGACACAAACAAATTGTTTATTATAAATATTCTTACACATATCCAGTGTATAGCTTGGAGGTCATGACTAGCTGTGCATGCATATATTACGATTGATATTCCACACTGTTTATGCGGTCAGTTTTGGTTTAACACGTGCTATGCAAAGGTGTGTGATATTTCATAGTAAATTGCATCTGAGAGATACCGCGACCTCCGATGTCAGTATAGTATTGGTTTAGTTATTTTTTTTTATTTACCATTGAAAATGGCTGGAAAATATATCGATTGGATAATCCATTAGATGTCGAAGAGATTCAGCGATTTTGTTACTCGAGTCCAATGATGAGAATGATAGAGTTGAATGCGAAAGTGATATTTGATAGTAAATTGTATCCGAGACATACCACGAACTCCAATGTCAGTATAATATTAGTTTAGTTGTTGTTTTCTTTGTTCAATAATTTCTAGATTGTAACTGAAAATAAATAAACTATCATGTATTTTATTTGCAGTGTTTTTTTTTTTTTTAAATTTTATTGCATTTTAGCACATACTAGTAATGAATGTAGCTCTCAGATACACGCGACCTACGTTGCAATTTTTTCGACCGTGACCTCTGCAGGATTAAAGGAAAACCATGAAGCTGAAAGACAATAAAACATATTTAGAATAAAAAATTTTTTATTCTACTTCTTAATTGGACTAACGTAGTTTGGCAGGCATTTTTTCTTTTTTTTTTTTTTCCATACAACTGACAGTATGGCCCTATTGCCTCTTCTAACTACTTCTCTCTTCACCAGGATCAGCCTCTAAGCATCGCTGCTTAAAAACTTCGATTGTACGAAAAATAGTTTCAAACTGTTTCTGTGAAATCTCTTTGGGCTTGTCAGTGATTAAATTTTATTAATATTCTTCAGGATCTTCCCACTGTGCATCTAACTTTAGCAGGTCAGAATCACTGAATTTCTTAGAATGAGATTTAATTAACTTTGATTCATTTGAAAAGCCTCTAAAATCATTTGCACATGTGGAAAAATGTGCTTCCAAACGGCTTACATATCGCTAGCAGTAATTTCATTCGACTTTGAAACTTTATAATCAGGCTGAGATTTCTCTGATTTGGCCAGAAAAGTCTTGAAAGGCTGATTTCATCAACATTAAATATTTGTTGGTCACAATAGCTCCCTTCTTCCACAATTTTCTTCAAAATCTTTGGATAATTTGCAGCCACCTCCTTATCTGCACTTGCAGCTTTGCCTGTGATTAGAACATTATGTAGGCTATTTCTCTTTTTGAAGTGCTCAAACCAAGCATGGAATTCTTTTTTTCCATCATTGATGGCTGTTTCTTTCAAGGTTGCAAAGAGACTTAATGATTTTGATTTAATAAGATCAGTGCTTAGCGGGATCCGTTTTTAGTTACAATTTTCGATCCACATAGAAAGAAGTCTCTCTAATTCAATCATTATAATACTTTTATTTCGAGTACACACATGATGAACTTGAAGCAGCCTTACCTTTCTCTGTATTTAGCAGATTTGTTTAAAATTGCTCTTATAGTTGATCCACCCACTTATATCTTATAATTTTTTCTTATATTATTATTTGAAAAGTAATCTCCAATGAGATTACTTTTCAAATAAGTTTCACACTTCCACTTTTTTGGTTTTAAGGTCGGGAAAATACTTTAAAATAAAAAAATAAGGAAAACAATTGCAAAGAAGGCACGAGATATGATCAGAAAAATGCTATGT
Organism: Typopeltis vanoorti; assembly: GCF_054136105.1. Taxonomy (NCBI): domain Eukaryota; kingdom Metazoa; phylum Arthropoda; class Arachnida; order Uropygi; family Thelyphonidae; genus Typopeltis; species Typopeltis vanoorti. The sequence continues at coordinate 41,514,207 of NC_143568.1, read as the reverse complement.
AATTAGCAGATAAATTTTGGAAGTAAATTTGGAATATAGTGTACATGGAAATAGCGTAGCATTCCATTAAAAAATAACTTTGTAAAATGTTTTAAATTGGTAACTAATTATTTTATCCCGGTGAGTGATTTTTTAAAATAGTCAGCCATAAAAAATGTATAGATAGAAAAATTTTTTAAATCTGTAAGATGTATATAGGTGCACTAATCAAATTTGTGCATAGAGAAAAAAAAAACAAAAAAAAACGACACACTAATCTGAGGCACATTAATCGAGGGATTGCTGTATCTTTCTTCATTCTTCCAAGTCCAATTACAGATGAGAGGAAAATCACCTTCCATTATATTAAGAGAAGCTTAATGTACAACTGCTTTTAGTCTTTCACTAGAAACATAAGAAAGGAAATATCCTGAACAGCTTGGGTATCAATGAACCTTCTGATCCTAATAGTAATAGTCTCTTCAAATTGTGCTCAAAACTTGGGTACCAGAAATAATGTGATATGGAATTGACACATTCCATATCACTTTTACAATCTGTCCTGTTTGTCAGGTATCTATACAAGTATGGAAACAAGTCTATATTTTGTCCATTCCAAAAAAAGATAAAAAAGCATCCATGAAATGATCACCTCAATATTCAGAGATTTTGCTGATTGGAGACATGGCAACTTTTAAGGCTTGTTGGGGAAGCAATCTTGCTAATTTTAGCTGTGATTGATTGTATATATATTGAAAAATCAATACTTGTTTGAATCTCTGAACATCTGAAACCGCCTAAATCTCTGCATCTGCCACTCAAAAAACCAGACATCTACAAGATCAGTTGCAATTGTGGTCTACACTACATGGGACAGACTGACAGATCTGGTGAGATGTGCTAATCAAAACACTTCAAGGACATTGAGAATGAAAGAAAGCACAAATTAGGGCTGGCAGCACATACAATGGAAACAAAACACCAAGTAGAATGGCAATGAATTGAAATGCTCCACACTGATTTTCATTTTTACTTAAGAGCATTCAAATAATCAGGAAAAGATGAAACACCCTCTACAGTGTAACAAAAAACAAGAGATGATTTTTCACCAAGTCTAGTCTTCCTTAATTAATCACAATATACTTGTGTCTACTAGTAGTATGTTACGATAACCTATGAAACAGCAACCAGCATAATAGCGAACGAATGCATGCTTTCCATTGCTTAAATGTTTAAGTATTTTTCACTAGAAATGTTAACTATTATTACTTGCTTTCTAGTTTTGTTTATTCATGTTACTTCCTGATGAAGTGAAACAAAGTATTTCATGAAATTAGTTAAAAGAAAAACAGTTTCTATTTGACATCTTTGTGGTTTTAAACCAGAAAAAATAGTTTTTAAAAATGACATTCATTCAGTCCAGCTTCTTTTGTCATTCTATCTACATCTGTCCTCTGCAACAATCTTCCTTATACTGTTTCCATCAAGAGCTGTGGCAATCAGCAGTTTAAGTTATATATCAATAGGTTCATTTTTATTTCCTTTTATCACTTAGCAAATAATTTGATATGGGTGTTTCAGCCAGATGCATTGGATTAATGTGTTCACTCTGGGATTGACACAATTTGTGTCATCAGTACTGACCCATAGGGAGGGATGTGATAAATCACTTTATATTTCTGGTTTGCGATCTACCTGGCACACGACAAATCATTACGTGTACTTTCTAGAAAAAATCAGTTATGTTGGAAGAGAAAGACCGTTTTTGGTTATATCGATCACTGATAACTAAGAGAAATTATATAACTGCTTGAATTGTTAAATTTCAAAAGGGGAAATTTAATAAATTCATAATTATTAGTTTTATATGACAATTCTACCAAAAAACCTTTGAAATTGGTGTCACAAAAAATGGCAAAATGTGCCTACCTACCTAGCTACTTATCCAAAGTGGAAGGAAGATGTTACACCTTTGCACCTCTTGTGTTTTGCACATCTCACATGATTTCCATGAAGTCATGAAATATCATGTTACACATTCATAACATCTGGTAAACTCCACACCAGAAAACATTTTGATGATACACGCTGATAAAAAACTCACATTTGCAATTTAGGACACAACCGTTGGAGAAATTAATGAATTTATTTTTTGTTTTGTTTTAAATATATTGGGAGGTAGGGGTCACAATATTTCTACATTTAAATTTGATGGTTCCTCCTCTTACCATCAGTTCAAATCTCTTAGAGTTTGGTTGGGCTACTTTGTGCACAACCAAATTATTGCTTAGAGTGTTATTAAAATTAGTTAAAAGCTAAGCACAAAAGACTTAATTTTGAAAATTTCTAGTATACGACAATTACAGCTTTCATATAAGAAACTCCAATAAAGTTGAGTTCAGCTGATTTCTGGAAACACTTATGAAAAAATACCATGCATCATCTTAACATCTATTTTAAGAAAATTCTATTAAAAATTCAATATATATCAAATGGAGAGAAGGAAATAATTATTTTGGCATTTTCTGATGAAACATATATAACTGTGCAATCTAGTCTCAGGACAATCGATATAAATGAAAAATTAAAATGTACTCATATCCTCTAACTTCAATAATATCAAGAAAACAAAAAATAAAAAGTGTGATCAAGTAGATCAGAACTATGAAAATTAAGAACAATGCAGATGACATTTATAGAAAAATGATTCTCAAGTCGTTTTATTAATTTTTTTAATCCAGCATTCTTTTTTCATATTACAGTGTCTCGCAGACAGATCTCTTACAGCATAAACTATTCCTATAGTCTCCACAAGTTTGCTATAGTGAGAGTCGACTATATTTAAGTGACACAGCAAAGACTCGAGTGCTTTCAGGTTTTTTTAACTATAATGTTTTAATTTTTATATGAGAATTAATGGATTGTTTTTAAGAAATGATTTCAATGTTATTATAGCTTTGTTTATGGGTTATGAATATGGTATTTATTTCTTTCCTTGTCAAATTTATATTAAATGCTTTCCATGAAGATTATAGTAATGTGTTATTTTATTAGTATCAAGAAGAATAACTAGGTTAATTCCATTTTTAAAAAAACTTACAGTGAGGATGGTGGTTGCATTGTCAATTTAACATACCAAAGAGGACAAGGCTCTGATTAATGGAGTTGAATACTTTTTTGAAGCATACCAAGGTACAAGTAATGTGATAATGCATTTTGCACACATACATGATTAGAAAGCTGTTATAAATCTTTTGTATAAAACTACTTCAAATTAAACTGGCTCATCCAAACTATACATTTGTGTGAAAATATTTGTGTGTGTGTGTATATACATATATTTAATATAATGGTATATATAAATTCTATCGTCACTTAAACAGAATGGGCGAAGAAAGATTAGCAAAACAAGTGTTCTCTGCCAGGTTGACAGCAAAACGACCCAGAGGAAGACCAAGATGTAGGTGGATTGATACAGTACAAAGTGCCTTAGACGATAGAAATATAAGATCTGATAATGTTGGAGTCTTGACAAGTAACAGACTGATTTGGAGGAAAATTGTAGATAGGAAGTTAGTAATGATGTAATTTTTTTCATGTAGTACTGTCATATCCTGTACACCCCTTGAGGGTACATGGCAGGAATTTGATGATGATAAATTCTATCTTCCTCGTGTGTGTGTGTGTGTGTGTGTGTGTGTGTGTGTGTGTGTGTGTGTGTGTGTGTGTGGAAAATTTACAGTTGTATCATGTTAATGTTTACACTTGTGAAAATTCAAATTTGCTTATGTATTTAATTTACTTACCTCTAACACTGTAGTTGATTCTTCCTCAGCAAGGAGAATATATGCTGGTGCACATCTTACAGAAACATAAAAAGGAATGTTAGGTTACAAAACAGAATACAAATAAAAGGAATAATAAAAACATTAAAAAATACTGAACAATCTAAATTGACAATGACCAACAGGCAAGTTGGTCATTGTCAATTTAGCCATTGCCTGAAAAGCAACTATAATTTTTACTCAGAAATTATAAGTAATTTTGAGCAGCTGATATAAATGTATAATAGAAAGAATAAAACAAAGTAGATAACTGATTTAAAGTTGGTCAAATGCACTGACTGCAAAAATGAAGCAACAGAAATCTGGTGCAATATGATTGAAAATGTAAGATACAACATGCTGGCTTGGATGATGCCTGCAAAAACAAGGTCCATATACTCTGCAACTGAAGTTGGATCAATGAGAGTCAGCTACCAAATGAAGCACAACAACAGTAAAATTAGCATGAATCATGTTAGTAGGAATGTGGAATGTCTACACTTCCAAGGCACTATGAATAAAATAGGTTTTTTCTTTAATCAAGAAAGCAGTGAAAGATAGTCCTAGAGACAGAAATCAAAGCATAGGTGGATTTCACAAGAGATTCTAAAATTACTTCAAGAAAAAAAACTCATTAAAGATTAGAAGATATATCTCTAGAAGTGAAAGAAGTGCAGATAGAGAAATAACAGAGAACCATGAAGGACAAAAGGCGAAATCTTAATGAAAACACAGAAGAAACATTAAAAAATGGACAAGGTACTGCTCACAGTTATATGACACAAGAAAATGTCGAAGTTTCAAAGGAAATAGAACGAGAGAAAAACCTAGCCCCCCACACACACACACACCAACTTGACAGCATTCATTCTCAACTGCCAAGGATGCCCTTGCATCTATTTCCCACCCTCCATAAAATGAAAAATTCAATTCACTTAATTTATGATCAAGAGTTACAAAATTCGAGTTTGTAACTCTTGATCATATCACCCCCCTCTTTCTCCTGTTTGCTAGTGTCTGCAGCTACGAATTCTCAATGAAATGAAGGAAATATCAAAAGCACAGAGGGAGGGTGGATATACAGAGGGAAAAAAAAAAAAAAAAAAGATTATGCTTCTAATTATAATAAATTGGAGGCACATAAAAGCACTGAGAATAACGAGATCATGGAAATGAAGTATGGTGGTGAGATGATGATAGACGAATTACTATTAAGAGAGACCTCCAGGGAGTCAGGAACTCCCTGGAGAATAATAATAGGGCCTAGATTGTTGTCATACTATTTGCATTAACTATCATACCTGTTCTTGAATTCATTCACAAAATTCACACTACTTGCAAAAACACCCCACAGCAATCCATTCCAATCACACCCTACTCTATGAGAGAAAAATCTAGCCCCCCCCCCTTCTTGACAGCATTCATTCTCAACTGCCAAGGATGCACTTGTGTCTATTTCCCACCCTCCATAAAATGAAAAATTCAATGTACTGAAATTCTGTCAGAAGTTTGTAACTCTTGGTCATATCACCCCCTCTCCCTCCTGTTTGCTAGTGTCTGCAGCATACAAATTCTCAATCTGTCATCACAATCAGTATTCCACAATCCTGATATCATTTTTTGACACTCCTTTGCATTCTCCCCCCCCCCCCCACCACTGTATCAGAATCACCACAGAAACCAGAACAGACCCACACACAATAGTCCAAGGGTGGTCTTATCAAGGCCTTGTAGTAAAGAGGCAAATGACTTCATGTTTACATGTCAAGGTTCGTTTCAGCATTGCAATTGTTCTTTAAGTTGTATTTACAATTTTTTCTATATGACTCTTGAACTTCAACTTCCTGGCTACTAAAACCCTAAGAATGCTAGCCTGATCAGTTTATTTTAGCATAATCCCACTAATATAATATGACATTGGATGTCTAATTACACAAAAGTACATGACCTTCAATTTATTAACATTGAACTGACAGCCATTTTCACATGCCCACAATTCCAGTCTATTCAAATCTGTAAGTGCTGCATATCAGCAACACTCCTGATTGCCCTACTTACCTTTGCATCATCAGCAAATAGCTGCATGTTGCATGTCAAATCCTTCCCAATGTCATTAATGTACAGATTTAATAACAATGAACCAAGGATTGATCCTTGAGGCATGCCACTGGTTACTTTGAATCTTGAAAATTCACATCCTCCATATAAAACTAATTTTGACATTTCTGCCCTTTTTTTTTGCAAATGTCCCAATCAATAATAAATTCTTCTCTTACAGAACCAATTTCTGCCTCATATTCAATTCTGGTTACTTCACATGGCAAAATAATTTTTGTCTACAAAAAAAAAAAAAAAAAAAAAAAAAAAAAAAAAAAAAAAAAAAAAAAAAAGCCATGAGTTCACCACTATTCCCTATCCCACAGCTAAATTTCATATAGAATTTTGAGATGTGCTCTAGATTCCTTTACTTTAAAACCTAACAGTCTGGCTTAGATATATTGACGATGTTCTTGTTATCTGGCACAAGGCCATCAAACTTTAAACACCTTCCTCGGACACCTGAACATAAACATAAATGCATGCAATTCACAGCTGAAATAAAAAAAAACAAAAAAAACCTCACTTCTTTTCCTGGATACACCTGACATGCCTTCCATCGAGCAGTCTTGTTCTTCACTGTCTACCACAAGCCCATATGCACATGCTAACCTGTATGACTACCCTTAACAAAAACTTGGTCAAAAACAGAGCTATAACAATTTGCTCTAATGAGCAAGCTCTTAAACAAGAATTACAAATTATTAATGATATGTTTATAAATAATGACTATTGCAAAAATACATTAATAAAATTCTTCATAAAACTACACCTAAAAATGCACATTATACGGATTACAGTAAAACCATAGCTATTCTACATAAAAAAAAATTATCAGATAAAACATAATGCAACGCTATTGCAACCTTAATGCCATTTTTAAGCTGCCTATAGAATTAAACAACATATTCAATTCCTCCAAGGATACCATCCATCCTTTCCCCTTGAGATACACCAAATCCACTACACCTATAATTTACTCTATATATTGGTGAAACTCTACGAACAATTCTAATCCATTAAAAAAGAATATAAACGATACAACAAATTTAACAATTTTAGCAAATCAGACAGGCCTTTAAATTCATGCTTTTAACACCCTACACCAAGTTGACTGGAAAGGTACCTGTTCCTTACATTATACAAAATCAGTTATAAATGCAAATTTCAGGAAGACTGTGAAATTTTGATCAACCATCCTAATCTAAACAATAATGGTGCCCTAAAAATACCAAGAATATGGATGGAACACATTCGGCTCACATAATATCAAGTACTCCAGCAAACCCTCACTGTAGGACTAAGCAATAATTTCAGCTCTTATTTAATTTAATGGCTACTATCAATACCGTTTTTGTTTTAATTGTGAGTGATCTCTAACCTTTGTTAATTTGAATTCAGTCCTTAGAAATGCACTGAAAATTCAAAGCTGTTGGAATATGAAAGAGCTTGCTTTAGAGAGAGAACAGTGGAAGGCTCTTATCAAAATGGGACTCAACCCATCTTGAGGAAAGAACAGAGGAGAAGAAGAATTTCTAGCCAACAGATAACAGAACTCTAGCTTTGATGCACTAAAGTTTTTTTTTCATCAGAGGTCAGACCTGTAGCGTCAATGGTTGACCAAATTAGTGTGACTTTGGCATACCGTGTATTGTAACGTTGCTTGTTTCTTTGTATATATATGTGTATATACACTCCAACCATATATGCAAGACCCCTCAACACTTCTGCACATGGCAGAAGAATGTGAATCCTTTCCAATAATAGGGTAATCAATACGTTTTGTGGGATGGGTGTTTATTATTACACATAGGAAAATTAGCTTTTCTTTTATGAAAATTCAATTTTTAAAGGGTAACGATTTTGATTGTACAACAGTTGGAAAATTGTACGTGTTGGTAACAAATTTGTACATCGCCTTATTCCTTTCTCCCATTCAACATGAAATGACTCTTCTTGGCACTGAGCCAGCTAAGGTTCTCGCAACTGAGGGCAGACTATACTTGAGGTCAGTGGTTCTTAACCTTTTCGAAGTCACGGAACAGTTTTGATTATAAGAAAAATTTGGGGAACACTAAAAGCATTAGGATCATATAACTAATAGTAAAAATATGCATCGACTTGCCTTTTATAAAAGTGGAACCTATTTTAATGCGATACTTTTTAAAACAAACTCTTTGAAGCAAACCATGACATGTAAGGATAAGGAAGTCATTTTGCCTCTTTATAAGGTTTTGATAAGACCACACCTGGATTATTGTGCACAGATTTGGTCTCCCGAGTTCAAAGGGGATAAAGAAGCTGTGGAAAGGGTGCAAAAAAGAGTTACTAAGATTATATATGGATTATGGGATTTAGATTATGAGGAAAGATTGCGATTACAGACTCTAGTTAACAGGAGAAAGAGGAGTGATTTGATAGAGGTCTATAAACTTTTGAATGAGTGTTATAGCATTTCAAATGAAATTTTTGTTATAGAAGGCAGGGAGAGAACACAGGGGCATCCATGTAAGTTAAGTTTGTTCAGAGTCAAGAAAGGGGTAAAAGCTAGATTTTTCTCACAGAGCAGTGAGTGAGTGGATTAATTTGCCCTTAGGAGTAGCGAGTGCATCTAGTGTGAATGAATTTAATGGAAAGTATTATAGCTGGTTGGGTGATTTATAACCTCTCTCGATGAGGCCTTGACTTCCAAGAGGTCTCAGATAATAATAATTATAATACATGAGCTCGTCGGCATTTGCAGATTTAGGCAATATCAGGTCTAATATGTGATATAGCTGCTGTTGGATTCTAATTATGTAGAAAATAGAATAAATGTTATTTGATTCAGAATCCAACATGATTTTCCATCACAAGGGCTACGTTTGTAAATATTATTTAATGTAAATAACGTAAATTATAATTTGATATCATATAACCACCTTAATTATATCAAATATTTAATTATTTAATCAAAGAAATGTGTAAATGGTAAATAGATTCTGTATTAAATATTATTAAGCTATTTTATTTATTGTTATGTCAATATTATAAGAACTTGTATTTGCAATATTAACTACGCATTTATTGAAAAGCAAATATTCTAATTATTCCTATTTGTGTATAAAGCTTAACGGTATGTAATGACTCAATGTAGTAGTATAGCCTTGTCTAACATTGGCGAGAATGTTTGTTTGTCTGTTGTCATGGAGACGCGTGAAATAAACAAGCGCAAGTAGAACAGAGCGTGGGCTAAAGAGAGAATAAAAAAAAATAGGTAAAAAGTAAGGAGTGGGGACAGAAACTTGGAAGTAAAAGGAAGTAAGGTGATAAACTAAAGAAGTAGAAGTAAATAAAACGTTCTTAAGGGTAGGAGTTAAGTGGATAATTTTTATAAGTGAGCAAGAACGTAACGAATTTTATAGTTAGCTGAAATTGAAATCAGCAGTAATAATAGAAGGAAAATTAAAGCTACAATCGGATAAAGTAAAAAGCTGAACATTCAAGGAAGAATTCTGAATAAACCCAGCTGATCTAGTATTGCAGCTTATTTCCGATTTGCCCTAAAGAGAACCTCACAGTGTTTTAATTAATTTATGAGTGGTAATAAGGATAGTTGAAGTGCCCTAATTGATGTCAAGAATTCTGAAGCGTAATTGATAGTGCTTTAAGTATAACTGCGGATAAGTTTTGTAGATGTGTTTTTATTCTTTTTTATTCTAAGGTCTATCATAGTGAATTATTAACTTTAACTGTGGAAACCCTTCGTGATTGAGAGTTGGAGATAGGAATTGTTTGAAAGATATTTTCAGCTATTAGATCCTGTAATATTTTGAACTTATAGCATGACTGAAAAATGTGTGAAAACTAATTAGATTGGATGTTCTATTATATTCATTTAAGTGTAAAAACTTTATAACCCAGAAGCTAAGAAGGTGTATGTGAAGACTTGGAAGATTGTGCTAATGTAATTGACTTGACTTAATGTTCGACTTATTTCTATTGTTTAAAATTAGAAGTAAAATTTATGTAAGTGTTATATGACCTATATTAAATGCTTTATTTGTTAACCTAACTGTTGTATTTGCCTGAAATTCTTTTTACTGCACCGTTCACAAAAATTCGAATCTAGCGGGAATCCCAAAGAAAGAAAATAAATGATTCAGCCTGAATGAATGAAAAGACTGCTAACTAATTTTGAATTGATCCTACTATTTCATATAGACTTATCTAAGGATAGAGTGGCGCAGTATAATAGAAATTTCTCTACCCTTAGATTAGTGATCAAATTTACAATTAGTTTTCTTTTATTTTATGAAAGTGACTTTTAACAAGATGGCGGATTCGAACATCAAGTGAACAACGTCACGACACTGCCCTCATCTATTTGTCTATATTAGTAAGTCTTTCACACTTTTTAGTTTTTATATTGGTTATTAATATTGAGAAACCGAGCTCACACAAATATGATGTTGAAAACTGTAACAAAATTTTCATTGCCCTTTTGGAGAGAGCTGGGTATTCGAATGGCTTGGACAAAAATCCAGAATTTCTCAAGAGTTATTTTAGAGAATTTCATTTTTAGAGTATGGTCCGTTGACAAGGTAACTAATTGTTGTTCTTGTAATGAAAATTCTCAATTCAATGTATCAACTGTGCCAAATGGATTTTGCATCCATTCATAATTGTGTGTATTTAAGGAAGGAAAGTAAGTTGAAATCTTTTCTTCCAATATTGTTAAATGTTCTGTTATAATTATAATTCCCTCGACATTTTTATTATGGAGCGAAGGAAACATATCTATTGTATATTTTCCTGATATGCAGTTTTTCCAAAGAGAGAGTTTTTTTCTGAAAAGCTGACAATTTGTCAAAAAATATTTTGACAAATTGTTTTTAAAATATTTTTATTTTTCTCCTGGATACTTGTATTAACGCTATTTAACTAATTAAAAATATCGGCTAAATATGCCATTTTAGCACACCAAATATCATTCTGAAGATATTTTACAAAAGCATCTGTACCTTCATTTTGAAAAAAGGCCAATAATTCATTCTTAAATTCTAAAATTCGGAATAGCACTTTACCTCTAGATAACCATCTTATTTCAGTGTGCAAAAGCAAAGTTTCGTACTTGGCTTCCATAGATATGCAAAGTTTTTTAAAAAAAGGCATGCTTTTAAAGGTCTTGACTTAATGTAATTTATCATATTTACAACTTGGTATGGTACAGGTTTTAATATTGCCAGTAATGTTTTTGAAAGATGTCATATGACATCTTTCACCGTGGAACACCGGTTAAGAACCACTGCTTTAGATGATGATCTTGACATGAAGATCAAAATGTGCAGATGTTTATATTAAACTGAAATTATTACTATAACACAGTAGTTCTCTCCAAAATTTATTCAAATGAACTTCCCGTTGCTGTCCATTCATTTACTGGTTATAAGATACACATTTTGTGTATATACAGGGTGTTCGGGATAAATTTGACATATTTATAATTAATTATATTTTTCCGTAAGTTACATGTATTAACACACACTTCTCTTCATTTAAAAGTTTGGACCCTTCTTCATTCTTATACAAGATGTCAGAAAGGATGGATAGCTGGAACCCACCTGAATCATGGAAGAGAATAACTTGTATCATGATGATTCGTGCCCGCCATCAAAATAAGGATATTACGACTGCTGCCCAATGCTCCCTGAATACAGTAAAAACAATCAAGCATGAACTAGAGACTTGCAATGGTGACTACGAGGATGTAGCAAGAAGAAAGATCCCTAGCAGACGATCTGATTGCGTTCGTACAGCAGAATTCCTCGCAAATCTGCAGGAACAGGTGTTGAAGAACCCTGGCATTGGAATTCGGGCTTTGTTCGTGGAGTTGCTAACTGTAGTCAAGCCCTGGATAACAAGGGTAGCCAATGGTAGGCCGTATGTATGGCAGCAGGATTCGGCCCCTTGCCACACCTCTGGGAAAAGTCAAAAATGGTTGTCTGAAAATTTCTACGACTTCACCAGTCCAAATGTTTGGCCTCCAAACTCCCCAGACCTTAACCCCATGGATTATTTTGTATGGGGCGCAGTTGAAAAAGACACCAATCGCACTTCCAGTAATACAAAAGCCCAGTTAATGGATAAAATTAAAACAGTTTTTGCGGCCCTTCCCAGGGAGACTGTAGCATCAGCTTGTTCGAGGTTCCGAAGCAGAATTGAAGCTGTGATCGATGCTAATGGTGGTTATTTTGAGTAAATCTTGTTGATAGTATTGTAATTAACTCTGCCTGTAATGTTTTTTTGTCAATTCATTAAATTTAATAGATACAAAGAAGATTTTCTTTTTCCTTACGAAACTGTCAAATTTATCCCGAACACCCTGTATATCTTCAATTTCCAATCATATCAAATTCTGTTTTTCCCACTGTTTACCTAAATATTTAAATTTTTGCAGTAGTGTTAATTGCTTGATCATAACTATATAGGGGTCTTGTTTCAGATGCTTAAGTTATAAATAGTCTTCTTATACATTTAATATATCTTATTTACAGTATTAAAATTCTTATTTTTCCATATACCTGTTTGTTTTAAGTGCTTTTCTTTCATTGAGGTACTGTAAAAATAATCATAATTAAAATTCTGAATATTTTTACGTATTGTTTATGTTAGTATGTTTATTAGTTTTGTTTTCATAACAGGCATTGTCGGCACTTGTGATGTGCTCGTGATGGAAATTGTTTTGTTAAAAGTGATATGTAAAGCAGTTAAAAATTTAATGTACTTACCGGATTTGATTAGTTGTGTTACTTTAAACAAATTTATTATGGTTTGAAATATTACGTTTTGTGTTTTATGAGGACATTCTCTTGTCGCTAACGGAGACAACGTGTCAGCCATTATACAGTACTTAGTTTCTCGCTTGCCAAGGAATGCGCATGCTCGCCGAGAAATCTGATGTGTGATTGACAGCTGACAAGAAAGCGTTCGGTATCTGAGTAACGGCTGTAAACAAGATAGTGTTCGGAAGGAATTTAGAAAACAGGCCGGCAGACATTTAGGTTCGGAAGGAACTTAAGTTTTTTAAGTGACAGTCGGAAGAAAATTAATAGTATATTCCGAAAAAGGAATCGTGGAACTATTAAGTTTTAATGTGGATAAATAAAAGGGAAATATTGCTATAGATCGTTTTAAAAGGATTATTGGAGGAAACGCAAATTGGAAGATTTATAGTAGATTCCAAAAGGAAATCGTAGAACTGTAAGTTTTTTTAAAGTGGACAAGTTAAGACTGTCATTAAGTATAGTGAATAAAAGAAGAATTTGCTATTTACGTTCTAAAGGAATGTTTGAGAAAACTTTGATTAAGAAGTTTCATCGGTATTAAGGACGCCTGATCTGACTATTATTTCTACTAAAAAGAGACAGAATTAAGTCAGGAAGATTTTTATGTGTGCTGCATGAGTGATGAAAAAGGATCCTGTAAAATGAAGAATAGAGTCATATATCTTCTGAAAAGGGCCTTGACAGAGAGAGAAACTGGCTATGAACATTTTGTCATTTTTAAAAACAAAGTGTTTAGTCTTAAGTGTAAGTTTATTTTAAAAAGGCCTTGGATCCAATTAATTTGTAGTTATAGTTATGTAATATTGTTTGAAGTGCATATATATTGTTTTAGTTTTATTAAATGTGTTTATTTTGTATTTGGTCTTGAGTCAGTGATTAATTGGATTCTGAAAGAAAGAGTTAAGATCATTGCACCAATTGGAGTGAACCCTTGTGCACATAATAAAATATAGGTACACTCAAAATAAAAAAAAACAATTGTTAGAAACAGAGATCATTCTCCAACGTAGGATTAAATATAAGATAATATCTATGAATATCTTATCTATATAAAAATCCACCAATTATTAACAGTACCTTATTACACATTATCTTTACAAAAAACATCATTAATAAGTTTTACTGGATTCCATGAAAATTCATCAAAAACAGTCAATAAATGAAGAGACTGTCCATTGAACAATGCACAAAGAAATTCAAAAAATAAAGAACTATTCAGCGAACAAAGATTTAAGGAATGGTAAGTTATTGAAAAGCCAATCCATCAAGCAAACAAATCACCAAATTATAATTTGTCAAGTGACAATTCATTTAAAAATAACTAGAAGAAAATAATAATAATTTGCTGATAATTTTGGCATTCATCAAACAAATCACAGAAATACAGCTTGTCAAATAACTTCATTGTAAAAACAATTCATAGAAATTATCATTATTATAAGGGCACCTCCATGGAATCTGAAGCCACATTGTGGGAGACCCAATCTATCATACCTCTCCTTGAACCTATTGACAACTGACTCTGGAAACCCATTCACAGCTGTCCAAGCAAAAAACCTAGTTCTCACACCCCCTATAGCACTTTTATTCAACTTCCAGGAATGACCCCTTGTTCTGGTCTGCCTAGCCAAGTGCTGAAACAAATCCCCCTACATCTCTCCTATAAAACTGCTAAAGCAACTTAAATGTTTCTATCATATCCCCTCTTTTTCTCCTATCAACCAACTTCTTCAAATCCACAAACCTTCAATCTACACTCACAGGGAACATTTCATAGGGCACTCACCATCTTGGTCAATCAACTCTGAATTCTCTCCACTGCTTCGTCATCCCAAAGAAACCCAGTGGACCAAACTTGAACGCAGTAATCCAGATGTGGGCGTATCCAGGCCTTGTTAAGAAGACACTTTAACTCTTTGGCTACCAACACCCCTAAATCTCTAGCTTCGTCTCTTTCATGGAGTAGAGTGCCATCAATGTGATCTTGAATGTGAATAGCTTGTAATCTCTTCATCCCAAAATGCATAACTTTACATTTCTCGTTTAAACTGACACCCATTAACTTTTGCCCATACTGACAGATTATTTAAATTGTCCTGCAAGCTCTCCACACTGCTTGATCAACTATTATTTGACCTAATTTCACATCAGCAAACAACTGAATATTTCCTTTCAGGTTATTTCCTATATCATTTATATACAAATTAAACATCAATGGTCCCAGGACTGAACCGTGCAGCATACCACTAGTCAAATGTTTTCGCCTCAATTCTGCCCCTCCATATACCACTTTATGATATCTGCCCAACAGCCATCCTCTTATCCACTTAACCAGTGTCATATCCATCTCCATTTGTTCTCATTTGTGTAACAGAGTTCCACAAGATGTTCTGTCAAATGCCTTCACAAAATCCAGCAATATCATTGTGAAGCCATTTCCTTTATCCAACTCAGTTGTTACTCTATTATAAAAAGTTACTAAATTACTAAGGCATGACTGATCCTTCACAAAGCCATGTTGACCCTCATACAGTATCATTCTTATCCATCCATTCTTGAATTCTCTTCTTGACCAATTTTTCTGGGACTTTTACCACCACAACTGAAATACCATTAGTCTATAATTTGCTACTGCAGTCTTAGAACCTCCCTTATGCAAAGGAATTATTTTGACCTCTTTCCACTCCTTTGAAACTCTACCAGAGCTGAGACTTAAAGAGCCCAGTCAAAGACATTGCCAGTTCCCTTGCACATTCTCAGAAAACCCTAGCTGATATCCCATCTAATCCCACAGCTATATTTCCATTGAGATACTGCAATATTCCAAGAACCTCAAATTCATTCACCTCTATTCCCACATTAGTGTCTATCATATACGTTAAAGCAGTTACCTCACTACAATGATATACCCTTGCAAAGTGGTCACTCAGAAACTCAACTATTTTACCACTTCTGTCTCCCTGTGATCATCATCACTCATTAAGGTTAATCTTCCATAGTCATTCTTCCTCTTACTTGCCACATAACAAAAGAACTCTTTGGGATTTCCTTTGGCCAGTTCAGCTAGATTCTTCTCATAATCTGATTTTGCCTTCCTTACAATGCTGGTCAGCTTTCTTGCCTGAGCTGTGTATTTTTCTAAGTTTGCAGGTCACCTTTCTTTTTATATACCCACACATATGGTTACCAGATGTTTTAAAGAAAGCAAAAATGAAAAGAACATTAATGAAAATAATTAAAGAATGAAAACTTAAATAATTTGAACATCTAAATAGACAAGAAAGCATTCAGAAATTAATATTAAAAGGAAAATTAGATGGGAAAAAGAGGGAGAGGTAGACCCAGGAGAATGTGGTTTGAAGACATTAAGGACTGGAGTGGCTTGAATTACCATAAATGTTCCAGAGCAGCAAAAGAAAGAAAAAGGTTCTGTGACATGGTTGCCATTCTTCTTCTAAGGGATGGCACTTGAAGAAGAAGGGTTACCATATTTCTTGAAAGCAAAACACAGACAAAAATATCAATAAAAAAAAAAATTGTAAAGAAAAATTAAATGCTTACCTTCAAATAAATATTTATTCACTTAAATTGTACCATTCATATTTTTCAGAGGAATGAACTTTCTTTAAAAAAAATTGTCATTTTTTATCAGTTCATAGAACTCCGAGCAATTCACATCTGAATTCACTTTTATTTGAAGGAGACAGTGTTTTCAGTTTAAGTCTGTCTCGAACAGCAGATCAAACGTTATTTATCAGAGAAAAAAACTCTTTCAACTGGGGATGTTGATCTTGACAAACGAAAGATGAACTTCATCAGTTTTCAAAGTTTTGACATTGATTCCCATTTGTTTTAATCATTTTGAATATCTCAAGCCATAAATTAACAACACTATGTTGCCTTCTGATATTCTATATTTTTTCCATCTGATGGCTTGTTTTTCTCAATTTTACTTTTTAAGTCTTGCAGTATTATTTTTATAACTGAAACCTCATCTAAAAGTTCTGTGGATGCTTCACAACATCTGGTAATGGAAGCTAAATATCCTGAGTTAATTGTATCCAAGAAAATTGGTCTGTACTTTTGAGACTGCTTTCACACATTTTTAAGGTAAGAGAAGTATTTGTCATAAAAATTCAAAATATGATTTTCAAAATCTTCTTTATTTACATCTCCTTTGTTGGCATACAGAGACAGCTTTTGCATGCAAAGCTAGGGATGAACTTGTCTCTTCTAGTTTTAATTTTACTTTCAATTCCTTGTACTTCAAAGTTACTTCTGTAGCTGAAAACAACTTCTTGAAAAATTTGAAGGCTGCCAAGAACAAATAAGGCTATTTAATTCACTGAGGGGATTTTCAAAAAATTCTCTCCGATCAGTTTGGGGTAAGAATTTTCACATGGTGAAAGGAAGTAAGATTTCAATTTTGCCAAAATCAAAAGAATCCTTTGCAGAGCAGGCAGCAGAATTTAAAAAAATCTTACAGTACTATGTGAATACCTTTTTTGTACTCAATGTCTGCAAACATTAAAAATAAGATTAAAAGAATTAAAAATGAACTCAGCTATGCTACTGATTATATATTTGGCTTAATCCTTTATCCAAGTGTAGCAAACAAAGTTTGCACCTGAAGTATTTTCAGGACTGGGGTAACTCATGGTAAAGGTGGAATAAGTTCTGATCACTTGCCTTAGTATCTCCCGTAATGCAAAGCACATCTCCTTGCAGACATGCATAATGCTATGCATTAAGGAAATGGCAACTACTCAGACCGGTTTCGACCGTTTTTGAGGTCTCATCAGTGGGAGCCAGACCAAGAGGTGGTGATAATAAGGGGGAAGTGATGCAGAAGTCATATCACCATATACCAGTTGCCAAAAGGTGTCAACACCTTATTATTAAAATTCTCCGGATTAGAGATAGTTAATGGAAATTTTTTTCACTTGGCTATGCTACCAATTATCATCATCATCAAATTCCTGCTATGTACCCTCAAGGGGTGTACAGGATATGATAGTACTACATGAAAAATTTACATCGTTATTAATTTCCTATCTACAATTTTCCTCCAAATCAGTGTTACTTGTCAAGACTCCAACATTATCAGATCTTATATTTCTATCGTCTAAGGCACTTTGTACCGTATCAATCCACCTATATCTTGGTCTTCCTCTGGGTCGTTTTGCTGCCAACCTGGCAGAGAACACTTGTTTTGCTAATCTTTCCTCGCCCATTCTGTTTAAGTGACCATACCACCTGAGATTAGCTCTGCTAACGCATTCCTGGATGCTGACAATGTCAAGTTCTTTCCTAATATCCTCGTTTTTAATATGATATTGCCATTGATGCCATCTGTTCATGCCTATAATCTTTCTCAGGACTCTCATATCTGTGGTCTCTAGTCTTTGGTCAAGTGTTTTACTTCTGACCCAGCTCTCAGATCCATAAGTTAAAACTGGTTTGAACACTGTCTTGTATACAGCTAATTTAGTGTTCCGACTAATTTCTCTCTTATTCCATATGAATTTATTCAATTGACTTCCCACCATATCAGCTTTGCTGATTCTGTTGTCTATTTCTATATTTAATTTACCATCTTCGGTAAAAATCGTGCCTAAATAGCTGAAATGTTTTACTTGTTCCACAGGTTCTCCATTCACAACACAGTTGACATTTTCAATGATTCTGCCTATTTTCATTGTCTTTGTCTTTTTATTGCTGACCTTCATATCATATCTATTACAACAGTTATTCAATTTAGTCAGAGAATCTTGCAGACTTGTAGCTGATTTATTTAGAAGTATAACATCACCTGCATAAAGCAAAGAGCTGACACTAACATCTCCAATTTTGATATCATGTTTAATACCATTTTCCTTCATAATGTAATCCATATAGATAATGTACATCCTTGTCTCACACCAGATTTAACATTAAACCATCTTCCTATACTTCCTTCAATTCTAACTGCTGAATTACAACTCAAATAAAGACTAAGTATTGCTTGATATAATGCCCCATTGACACCATATAACTGCAGTGTATTGAATAGCTTCTCTCTTGGCACCTTGTCATATGCCTTTTCCAAATCGACAAAACGTAAATACAGATCTTTGTTATATTCCCATGCTTTCTCGACTATTTGTCGTAAAGTGAAGATCTGATCCTGACAGCCTCTATTTGGCATGAATCCAGCTTGTTCTTCACCAAGCTTTTCTTCCACAATTCTTCTCAACCGTTTCTCAAGTATACTTGCATAGATCTTGCCAGGAACACTCAGTAGGGAAATACCTCTGTAATTCTCACATGCAGATTTATTTCCCTTTTTATATATGGGTACTATGAGAGCTCTACTCCAATCATCGGGAATTCGTCCCTCTGTCCAGGCCTTCTGAACTATGCAGTGCAGCCACTGTAAGACTCTTATACCACCATACTTCAGCATTTCTGGTCGAATATCATCTACTCCTGCTGCCTTTCCACATTTCAAGCCTTTGATGGCTTTTTCTACTTCAAGTATGGATATGTATTCCTGACTGCATGCATGGTCAGTGTTTTTTAGCACTGTGCTGTCATCATTGCTTGTTTCATTTAGAAGTTTTTCAAAGTAATTACTCCATACTTCAAGGATATCTTTTTCTCCCGTTTTCATGTCACCTTTATCATCTCTAACTCCTTTTACAGCACACTTTCCTCCATTCCTAAGCTTCTTCAACAACCTCCAGAATATTTTGCAACATTCTTGATATTTATTTTCTATATTCTTGCCAAAGTCCTCCCATGACTTTTGTTTAGCTAGTTTTACATAGTGTTTAGCATTCTTGCATTTGTCTCTATATTCTCTAAGAGCACAAGCTGACTTATTTGACAGGAACTTTTGATATGCTTTCTTCTTTTCCTCCACTGCCTCTTTAACTTCCTGTGTCCACCAGGGAGTTCTGATTTTTTTATCCTTACAGACAACCTCACCACATGCCTCTCTGGCAAAATCAATCAATGTTTTCTTCAGAGTTTGCCACTGAATCTCCAAGGTTTGATTCCTGTTCTCAAACTCTTTCATTTTTTCTTCAATAATCTTTGTTTATTTTAGTCTACAGTTCACATCTGAGAGCTGCTCAACTTTTATTCGCTTTAAAACTTTCTTACATGTTATTCTTTTCAATATGAAATTCAATTTTATCTTGCTCAAGACTAGATAGTGATCACTTCCAATTTCAAATCCTCTGTACACTCTGGTGTCCTGCACCAGGTAAAAAACATCACTATCAACAATAACATAGTCAATGAGACTTTTCTTATTCCTAGCCTCTTCTCTCCATGCTATGCATTAAGGAAAGGGCCACTACTCAGACCGGTTTCGACCTTTATTGAGGTCTCATCAGTGGGAGCCAGACCAAGAGGTGGTGATAATAGGGTGGAAGTAATGCATAAGTCATATCATCATATACCAGTTGCTAAAAGGTGTCAACCTTAGTGTCACCAACTTTGGGTCTAACTGATGAGACCTATATAAAGGTCGTAACCTGTCTGGGTAGTGGTTCTTCCCTTAATGCATAGCATTATACATGTCCACAAGGAGATGTGCTTTGCATTATGGAAGATACTAAGGCAGTGATCAGAACTTATTCCACCTTTACAACGAGTTGCCCCAGTCCTGAAAATACTTCAGGTGCAAACTTTGTTTGCTTACACTTGGATAAAGGATTAACCAAATATATAATTGGTAGCATAGCCAAGTGAAAAAAATTTCCATTAACTATCTCTAATCCAGAGAATTTTAATAATAAGGTGTTGACACCTTTTGGCAACTGGTATATGGTGATATGACTTCTGCATTACTTCCACCTTAGTATCACCACCTCTGGGTCTGGCTCTCACTGATAAGACCTCAATAAAGGTCAAAACCGGTCTGAGTAGTGGCCCTTCCCTTAATGCATAGCATTATACATGTCTGCAAGGAGATGTGCTTTGCATTATGGGAGATATTAAGGCAAGTGGTCAGAACTTATTCCACCTTTACCACTAGTTGCTCCAGTCCTGAAAATACTTCAGGCACAAACTTCATTTGCTTACACCTGGATAAAGGATTAAACCAAATATATAATTGAAAAATGATTTTCTTCATTACATTCATCAAAAAAAGCTTTCATTTTTTTTGTAGCCTGTGTATTTTTTGCTGATATCCTGTTCCTCAAAAGTTAAAGATGTCATATCAGTTGCTTCTTTTCTAATGATTTTAATAAACAAGATCCTTTAAATAGTGTTCCAAATCACTGCCATTTCATATTTGTTTGTGTTCTTCAACAAAGATATAGCTTCCACTACAGTTAATTTTTTTTTTCTGAATTTGAAGTGCAGATGTCAGACAAGGCCTCTTTTATATGGTTACAACCTCCAAGGTCAGGGTTCCCCTGAAAGCCACCAGGTTTGATATCCACTATCTGTCTCTGGCTAATATTTCTTATCCCTGATTGTTATTGCCTGAATATAACATCTTCTATTTTTTGCTTAGAAAGATCGCCTGTTTGTTTGTTTTTTCCTCTCTTCCCCTTCTTTGTTTCCATAACACTTATACTGATCTAGTACTAATCAAATTATAATAAATTTAGTTTAATCCTTTATCCAAGTTTAAGCAAAGAAAGTCTGCACCTGAAAATAACTTCAGGACAGGTAAGATGGTACAACACCAGGCAACTCTGAGCAAAGGTGGACCTAGCTCTCATCACTCCTTGTCTCAGTATCTCCCATAATGTAAAGCACATCTCCTTGTGGGCATGTATATTGCTCTGCATTAAGGGAAGGGCCACTACCCAGACCGGTTTCGACCTTATCTTTCCTGAAGATATTTTCAGACGCAAACTTTGTTTGCTTACACTTGGATAAAGGATTAAACTAAATTTATTATAGTCTAACCAAGTGCAAAATAAACTTCCTACTAATTCAATTCTTCTGCTAGTTTCATTTCTTTTCCATGGATGCTTTTTTATGGTGATGATGCAAATCTCAAATTCTGCTGATATTGAGTTGTGATCTGTTCTGAGATCTCAGTGACTTTCAATGTTTGCCTTGGCTCTCATGATGAAAATCATGAGGCCTTGGTCAACCTGGCAACACTCCAGCTAGCATGGAATTCCGTCATGTTATACCATCATTCTGCATTATGGTTTAAGCCAATAAGAGTACAATTTGGTCAGATGAATCCTAAATTGCCATCCCATTTGATTTCCTTCAGTACACAGGGAGATATCTAACAGGGTGCACCACGAGAAGGTGAGGATTAGACATTAGGTCAGAAGCAATGGTCAGTTCTCTGCATTTCTTAAAAGGCTAAGCGGAGACATGAGACTTCCCCTCCAGTTAAACAACAAGATATTGCCAACCTATTGCAATCAATGCAGTCAACGGACAATGATAATTATAAAAAATTCTAAACGATAAAGATATCAAAGAGCAGATTTGGCTGTTGAGGAAGCAAAAGTCTTTATCAAACAAACAAATCACTGACAATATTACCAATCTTGAAAAGAGGAAGATTATTAAGAAGGTTGAAGTTCAAAAGAATACAAAAAATACATGGAATGATGCCAACAAATACAGTGGTGCCTTGGTTAACAACGGCCTCAGATAACGACGAGTGGCTGTAAGAAAAAAAATCTTTTGGTTAATGACTCAATTAACGATTATGTGAACCTCTATCCGATCTAAAAACCCGGAATTTTTCGATCGCACTCAGCCACACGCAGGAAGACATTGTCGAATAGAGAACAGCCACGTGGCATAGCTGTGAAGCTCAGATATGTTTGACCCATCATAGCCAGCTGTTTATGTTTTTGTTTATTGTTTCTTTTCTTGTAGTGTACTTTGCTTTATTTTAAAATTTGTGGTTATAAATGCGTTTTATGATGAAAATGAGTATTTAAGCATTTATATCTTTGTGTTGGTTCATATAGACAATAAATCGGTGGGTGCGTGTCACTGTTCATTCTCCATCAAAAGGCAAAATCAAATCTCATCTGTATAATAATCGTTGCATCTATAAGCTGCTAATCAGTGTATGTTATGGTAAGTGCTGTATCTAATATCGTCACCAAGCAAAATGCACTAAGTCAAAAATTGCAGGTTTCGAATTTAACTGTTAACTTTTATTTCAGAAGTTTTTTTTTGAACTTTTACTTTTATTTTCAGGTGATGATATGTTCTTTGTATCCCTTGTCTTAGTATTGTACAATTTGTAATAATACTGTATTTTGCGTATCTTTTTTTTTTTTATAGAGTGCATTTTTTTACAGTGTGACAAAATGGGTCCCAAAAAGAAAGTTAGTGAGGGAAAAAAAAAACAGAAAAATTTTCTCTATTGAGCAGAAGAAAGAAATAATAGCAAAACGTCATGAAGGTGTGAAAGTTATGCAGCTAGCTCGAATATATGAAACCAGTCATTCTACAATATCAACCATTTTGGCTAAGAAAGAAGAACTTATGGTAGCTAAGGGAACTTCAAGGTTGAATGTCAGAGGGCTTCTTTTTGAGCAAATGGAAAATCTATCACTAATTTGGATCAAAGAAAAAGAAATGGCGGGAAATACTACATCTCAAAATGCAATCTGTCAGAAAGCTAAACAGATTTATCAAGATTTGAAAAAGAAGACTTCGGGATCAAGTTCTGAGGTAGATGATGATTTCAACAGGTATCAGAGGTTGGTTTGACAACTTTAAAAAAAGAACAGGAATTCATAGTGTGGTCAGACACTGAGAGGCAGCTAGTGCTGACAAAGCAGCAGCAGATAAATTTATCAATAGCTTTATAAGAATTATAGAAGAAGGAGAATACCTACCTCAACAAGTCTTCAATTGTGATGAGACTGGGTTATTATGGAAGAAAATGCCTAACAGGACATTTATCACAAAAGAAGAAAAAACACTTCCTGGGCATAAACCAATGAATGATAGATTAACATTGCTTTTAGCAGCAAATGCAAGTGGAGACTGCAAGGTAAAACCAATGTTAATCTACCACTCAGAGAATCCCTGAGCATTCAAAAAGATCAACGTCTCTAAATCCAATCTCGGTGTTTTGTGGAAGTCTAACAGCAAAGCCTGAGTCACAAGACTGGATTCGCGAAGTGTTTGGACCAACTGTCAAAGCCTATCTTGAGCAAAACAATCTGCCTCTAAAAGCCATTTTAACCTTGGATAACACACCTGGCCATCCAACGGGCATACAAGAAGAGCTACCAGAGGAATTAGATTTTATCAAGGTGATTTTTCTTCCTACCAAGACTACATCTCTGATTCAACCTATGGATCAGCTGATAATTGCAAATTTTAAAAAACTTTACACAAGGTCACTTTTTACCAGGTGCTTTGAAATGTGTGAGGCTACCAACATAACCCTAAGAAAATTTTGGAAGGAAGAATTCAAGATTGTCATAGCAATTAGGTTAATTGTAAAGGCTTGGCAAGAAGTAACAATGAAATGTCTCAAAGCAGCATGGAGGAAACTGTGTCCTTTCTTTGGTAATGAAGAAACTTCAGATGGAAACAAATTGGTAAAGGATATTGTGGCAACTGCCCATGATCTTAACTTGGAAGTAGAGGAAGAAGACGTTGAAGAATTATTGGAGATGCATGACTGATAACTGACTACTGACGAGCTAAAAGAACTTTTCAAGCAGCAGTGTGAAAAAAAGGAAATGGAAATTTCATCTGAAGATGAGGTTGGAGAGAAAGAACAAATTACGACTGTTGAAATCAAAAATGTTTTGGCAAAAGTGGGAGGAAGTTCAAAATGTTGCTATGAAATGGAATCCAAACAGATCTGAGGTTATCAGAACTGCAGATCTATTTAATGAAAAGTCCATGCAGTTTTTCAGAAACATTTAAAAAAAAGAGGCAGAAGCAAACAACCCTAGACATGTTTTTTACAGGTCCATTTGTCAAAAAACTCCGAAGTGAGCCCAATTGTCCTTCTGGTGAAGATTGATAATTAAAAACTGTTTTCATGAACAATTCATTTTATTAATGTTAATTTTTTTGTAGCAAATTCATATACTGCATAATAAATAAATGATATTTACCATATTTTTATGACATTTTAAATGAGTTTTATCTGCATTTTTAATATGTACTATGGTTGTGGGGAGGAGCTGGAACAAATTAATTGATTTTCAATTAAATCTTATGGGGGATCGCACCTTGGATAACAATGGTAATCCTGGAACGGATTACCATTGTTAACCAAGGCACCACTGTATATGAAAACAAACTAATATGTATAGAACAAACTTTGATCAAAGCATACAGAAACGCTACTATAATTTATAAAACAAAATCTAATCAAAGAGTATATGGAAAATACCATCATTCATAGCACAAAATCTAATTTTTAGCATAAAGAAGTTATGTATGCACATATTCTACAATAATCAATGAACAACCAAAAATAATTCAAGTAAAACAACACAAGAATATTTAAGAAAAAAACAATCGTTAATGCTAATTCTCAGAAGTGTTGCATGAAGTTGTAGAAACAGTTCTTTATGATACAAAAGAAGCATGTTAAAATTCCAAAGTACAGTAAAATCTCTCATAACCAGCACCCAATTAACCGATAATACCAAAACAACGGCAGTTTCGAGGGTCTAAATTTAAACTCGAAATTTAAGCCTATGAGATAAGAAAAATATGCAATGGGCTTGCATTCCGCATTATGCAATGGTGTACAAGATCAGTGTGAGAAATTGTTCACTCATACTGCTCAACAAGAGAAAGCTCTTATTTGGTGTGCAAAAGACAGCATGATATACATAACAAAACTGAATAATCTAAAAACATATTCAAAACTTCGCTTTAAAAAAATATTCCATTACATAAGAGTAATGAGTGTGGTGAGAAAGGCAAAAACGGATTATGAAAGGAAATTAGCCATGCAAGCTAACGAGAATCCCAAACAGTTTTTTCAATATGCTGCTAGTAAAAGAAAAACTGTACACGGCAGAATGATTTTAAGGAACGCCGATGGTAGGGAGGTCACTGAATCAGTCGATATAGTGGAATTACTGAGTGAGCACTTTGCAAGAGTATATCATTCAGGTGGTGATATTGCAGGAATGAAGGAACCAATAGCTTATATGGGAATGAGGTGAATGAAATGGAGGTGAATTGTATATTACAAAACCTTAATGTGAATACATCTGTGGGATTGGATGGTATACCAGCCCAGGTCTTATGTGAAGCGACCAAAGAATTGTCAGTGCCCTTGACCATTTTGTTTAATTTGAGTCTCGGGTCTGGTTTAGTCCCGAAGGGGTGGAAAGAGGGGAAAATAGTTCTACTGCATAAAGGAGGTTCCAAGACTTCTGTTGCAAATTACCGACCGATCAGCATATAAGGAGTCGTTGTCAAGGTTTTCGAGAAAGTAGTCAAGATAAAAATACGGGAATGGATTGATGAAAATGATATACTGTATGGGGGACAGCATGGTTTTGTGAAGAGTAGATCACGCCTCAGTAACTTGCTCAGGTTTCATAACACAGTGACGGCTGAACTGGATAAGGGTAATGGGTTTACAGTGATACTGCTGGACCTGGCTAAGGCCTTTCACAGGATACCACATGGAAGTCTAATCCGTAAACTGCAACATATGGGAATGGATATAGGGTTGGTGAGATGGATAGGAGGGTGGTTGATGGAGAGAAGTTTACTCAGGAGTAGAGTCCAAAAGATGGCCTGTGACTAGTGGTGTGCTGTAGGGTTCTGTTCTTAGACCACTGCTGTTTAATTTGTTCATTAACGATATAGGGAAGGATCTGAGAGGAACGGTTCATTTGTTCACTGATGATGCTAAGTTGGGTAGGGCAATAGTGAATGCAGATGATGTCAAAATTTTGCAAGATGATTTGGATAGATTGGAGGTATGGGCTAAGGAGAATGGATGTCAATTTAATGTAGCAAAATGTAAGGTTATGCATTTTGGGGTGAAAAGATTAGCAGTAGTATATCACATTGGTGGAACTGTACTTCAGGAGATTGATGAGGCCAGGGACTTGGGAGTGTTGGTGGATAGGGAGTTGAAGTTTAGGGGGCACGTTGCAAAAGTGGCTAAATCAGCTCATCAAATCACTTGGATGCTGAAGAATACTTTGACGAGCAGAGATAAGCAAGTTATTGTTCCTCTGTATAGAGCCTTGATAGGACCCCATCTTGATTACTGTGCCCAGATCTGGTCACCTAGGTTTTTTCTTGATGGGGAGGAGGTTGAGAGGATCCCGAGGCAAATGACCAAGATGACAGCAGGTTTATGGAATGAACCTTATGAAAACAGGTTGAAGATTTGTGGGTTGCAGAAATTGGTTGATAGGCAGAAAAGGAGAGAGATGATTGAAACATTCAAATTGCTGAGGGGGTTTCTATAGGATTAATTCAGAAGATATTTTTGAGAACAGGACTGGTGGTGGGAGGGGACATCCATTAAGCTGGACAAGAGTGTGGTTAGTAAGGGAGTTAGAGCTGGGTTTTTTACTTTTAGAGTGGTGAATGAGTTGAATAAGCTGCCAGAGTCTGTTGTGGGTGCTATGACAGTGAATGAGTTCAAGGCAAAATATGATAGATACTGTGTGAATGTCGAATAGTTGTAATGGGCATGATGTTTAGGGCCTCCCTCGATGAGCCTAAGGACTCCTTGGAATCGTCCGTAATAATAATTCAAGCAACATTTTTGATTTTGGCCAACTTTCTACTTGAACTATTTATGCAGTAATAACTATCATATAAGAAGATTATATTTCACATTATGACTGACAATTTGGTATATAAAAAGTAATACTGAAACCATGAAGGCATGTTTTTACTAAGTAGAATTATAAGAAATGAAAGATGAATATATTTATATTATTATTCAATAGAATTTTCACTACTAACTCTGAATTTTTTTCAAGAGCTTCATGAGCTGCCTTTATTCTTGCCTCAGGATCCCTTTCCCTCCATGCAGTTTGCATAACTATAAAAGTATGTCACAAATTAGTTTTTATTCTTATTAGAATTTGAAAAACATGCTAATAAATCATATAAAATATAAGTGTGCATACTATACACACAAACAAAAGTACATTATGTATTTATTGAAGAACACCAAAAGGAACCTTAAGGCTCATTAGGTGGATAATTCTTTTAAAAATTGAAATTAGAATTTTTTCATGTATATCATATTATAATACATGAAGCTTAGTTAGACATGGAGCCCAGTGCTTTCTCTGAAAACCAGAGAGAGAGAAAAGAATGAAAAATTGACCACTGGAACAACCTTAACATCAGCAGATTTGAAAGATAGATACCATCAGTGTAAGAAAAATCAATGAAAAAAAAGTGGAACTGGCTGAAAAATTAGTGAAGTACCATGTCAACAAGTAGTATAACTGACATGAGACTTAAAAAAAGTTAAATTCTCCTATATAACAAATATATTATATTCAAAAATTATAATCATGGAAAGGAAATAAAGTAGCTATAACACTGAGCAGTAAACATGAAAATAAATTTTTGAATGGCAGGTTATTTCAGGTAGAGTGAGGTATGCAAATTTCAAGTGAACTGGCCATGAAATTTATTTCATGGAGAGTTTACCATGAAATCTGCAGTCCACACAGAAGTTTCTGTACTAAGGAAGTGGAGAAAGGAATTTTTTGTAATTAGATAAGGCAACTAATGGTAAAGAAAAAAAAAAGAAAAGAAAAGAAAAAAAAAGTAAATTGGATCCTTGTTGAAAACTGAAGCGTAAGAAATGAATACAGGATATATAATTTTTTTTTTTTTTTTTTTGAGGGGGGAAGAAATTTGGAGAAATTCTAAGAACAGGACTAATACCAGAAAAGCTGCCTGTCTTCAAAAAGTACAATATAAATGGTTCTCTCTTTTTTTTTTTTTTTTTTGGAAGACTGCCAATTACCATACAACTGTAATAAGAGATTATCATACACACTCTCCACAGGGTCAGAAAGAATGTAAGATAATCCACTTAGATGAAGGGGAGAAGGGTGCAAAGATTGATGTGTTGTCTACCTTTCACTATCTCTGGAGTGATGAATATTCTGGAAAGTTGGTAAAAGTTTGTATACAGAAGTGGCCTGACAGAGAATCTGCACTTTGCAGGAATACTTATCTTACATCATCCATAAAAAAACCTGAAGAGTGTGGTCTGGCATAATACCGATCTCAGTATCCTCTAGTCCAAGAGCCATCTGTTACATCAGATACCACCTCACTCCTGCAATCTAAGGACTGCATGAGTAAAGTGGTATACAGGTTAAAGTGTTACCAGGATGAGCCATCATAAGTAAAAGTGGTAAGTCGCACACATATAAGTCAAAGTTTGACTGTACTCTATAAGATAAATGAAATAAACCATGACAGACCAGTGATAGCAAGTATTCAAACAAATGCAACCGGGAGAACATATTAATTCAGATAGAAAAAAAAAGCCCTCAGAAACCTGAAATTTGAAAATATGGAGGTACAAAAGTTTTACAGCAGATAACACTGCATAATTCAGAGGACCTGGTCAGAAGGTTGAATTCAAGATAACTGAAACAATTCTTATGTTTGTGAAATCATGTGAATATAACAAGGATATCTGTTTCAGATTTATATGTTTGTAAAGATACAGTGTCAAGAGAAAAGCTTTCCTAGTAACCAATCTATAAAAATGGAAAAATATTTCCTGAGAATTCTGATATCTGAGAATTAGATAGGAATTTCTCAGCTAATTGTTGATTTAAGGTAAGATTTATGTATGCTTACTTGAAAGATGCTATGAAAAATATCACGTGAGAAGTTGGGGAAAAGCAACCTTGAATCAAACCAAACAGGGGTTGCCAGAATCAGATTTTCACCTCCAGACATAAAATTATAACAAGGATCTGTATTTACATTTTGCAGATCTAGAAAACACAAATGATTAGGTGTGAAAAGAAAAGATTTTCAAAATGTATAATTATGTAGTAATAAAGTCATATTTAATATAAACTGTGTTGCTTTTTTCAATTTTAATTTAATATTTAACAAGCGCCTCCATAGCATAATTAGAAGAATGCCAGTATATTGTGCCCTTCAATTGGAAAAGGCCTAGTTCAATTCTTGTCATGATGGGAGAAATCTTAATATGGGTTTTTTCAGTTGAAGGTGAGTTAGTCAATCTCATACGTAGGTAGTAGGGTTCCCCCCCCCCCCTGGAAAGTTGGGTTTTTCATCATGCATACAGACAAATTGGACTTCGGAATACACACAATTTACAGACAGAAAATACTAGTGGTAGTGGGTGGTGGATGGCATTGGTGTAGATGACGGTAATGGTGGTTCGATTTAGTTGGTGAACAATGAGCATGGCAGAGTAGGTGCCCTCCCTCAATCAGTCTTTGGATCCTTGGAGGTGTCATGTAATAATAATATTTAAGTATAGGATGGATAGAAGTGCACATCCTATGGTTATTAATCATCTATATGGATTCCATTTTGTAAATTGGAAATATTTGGCATTAAACCCAATGTCAAAATAGACCTATTGAACTAAGCTCTTTATGTTATGCTGCTAAGTAAATTCATTACAAGTCTTCTGGGATTCTTTAACTTAATTGAATAACTGCTGTGATATATCTGTCATGGAGAATGAACAAGCAAAATAATCTAACTATTTAGGCACAATTTTAGAGAAAGGAGCAAATTAATTTAGAAACAGACATAAGCAAAGCTAGTATGATGAGGAGACAGTTGTAGACAATCTTATGGAATAAGAGAGAGAAATGAGTCACCAACTATAAGTATACAAGAATGTGTTTAAACCAATTTTAACTTATACCAAGTCTAGGAATAAATACTGTTACAACTTGAACAGCACATAAACCTTTAATCTATCAGTAAATCATTTATAGCCTTTTAGCACATACAAACCACATATATAAAGAGCATATAGCAGTATTCAACATTCGAAATGTCTCCCTTTTGCCTACATGCACACCTGAAGTCTGTCAAGGCCACATAGTGATGGCGGCATGCATAAAATCCAACAGAAACGCTGCCAATGCTGGGGTGTCGTTTCTTGCAGGCTACTCTCGCAAGCTCTGACCACAATTTGAAGTCCAATGGATTCAGATGGGACTTCCAGACAGTCAATCAGATGGTGATATGAGGCCCTCGACTTGTGTGCAAGGACTGAATCCTGTTGGTAGTTTCACTGCCTACCGCAAAACAAGGTGTTCTTCAGGGGCTGTACCACAGGTTCCAGCATGGTATCTTGATACACTTTAGCAGAGGTTTTCATCCCTTTTTCACAGAAATACAAGTTGGATACCCTCGATGTCACCTCCCCGCCAAGCCATCATTGACATGGGGTGATAATTTCTAAATCCTGGGTGCTATGGTACATGCTGTGCAAAATCCAATACTCAATCATTTTGGCAGTTAAACAACTCTTCAATGGTGAAAATTTTCTCATCTGTGAAGAGGATATCTCTGTGTATTTTATTTTTAAGAGTCAGAAATAAAATAGCAGATGAAAGACAGATCACAACCATGAGAGATATGAGAAATATGTAAAGTTATGAATAGCAGAAGCATGTGAAAAATGACTATATTAATAAAGAACCAGACACTGTTAGCATTCTTGTATGTTTGAACAACCACTGTTCAAGAAAAAAAAGTTAGCAAAACAGATGTTTGAAGACAGGAAGAGACCAAGATCTAGGTAGATTTATGCAGTAAAAGCGCATTAGAAAACAAATATAAAAAGACCCAGACAAATAACAGATGAATTTGGAGAAATATGTTGGAAGTTAGTAATAATGTAAATTTAATCATGTCAAACTATTACAGAACCATATACACCTTGATAGTCCATATCTGTAATTTGATTATGATGGCATCAATCCAGCATCTGCTACTGTTTACTCTGCAAGGTCATGCTGGAAAAAGTACACCCCTGGATTATACTCTGGGGACACTCTGTGTGGGATTTGTGTCCTTTCCCTCAGCTGCATGCCCCTACTCTTTAAATTTCCTGTAACAATTCTACCTAGAAAGATAGCTGTAAAAATACTAGCATCATTGCAGATTGTAGAGCAATCTGCCCATGAAAAGTAACAAAAAGACTGGGGGAGGAGAGGTTTACACACAAACACATGCCATGAATATTGTTAGAACTTCTGCACACGTTCCATACAGCCAACATTCATGTGTTTATCAACAGAGATAGTTGTCTAGCTGTACAAATTAACATACAGTGGATTATGAGAACTGTGTAGCTGTAATAGCACTTAACAAGGTTGGAATGAAGCCACCTGTTATTTTCAACATGCTAAAAACACTCGCAATCAGCAGGATGTTTGTGTATCGGACTATTAACTGTTATAATGATACAGAAGATTTATCTGACTGCCAAAGAGCAGGTCAACCATGCTGCTTTAGGACGCAACAGTTTGTAAGGACTCTGAAGGAAGGAATGTATTGGCAGTAATCCTGTGAGAACACGGAAAGAGATGAACATTTCACAGAGAACAATGTCACGTGTACTATCTGATGACCTGGGGGTGAGAACCTATCATCATTCTACTGGACACTTCTTAACACCCCAATTTATAAAGCAGAGAGTTATAAAATCAAAGGGAATTTTGTGGGGTATGTGAAAAACAGAGAGAGAGATATTCTCTTCACAGATGAAAAGACTTACACCATTGAAGATTCATATAACTGCCAAAATGATCGAGTACATGCACCAGGCAGTCACAGCAAGTGTCATAGACCCCAGGACTCAGAGAGGTCATCACACTGTGTCAGCAATGACACGGACTGATGACCTCTGGATGGGAGGATGACATATCAAGGGGGGGGGGGGGATCCAAGTTGCATTTCGGCAAGAAAGGGGTCAAAACCTCTGCCAAAGCGTATCACAACACTATGCTGGAACCTGTGGTATGGCCCCTGAACAACACCTTATTTCACAATAGGCAGTGGATCTTTCAACAGGACTCAGTCCATGTATGCAAGGCAAGGACCACACAAGTGTTTGGAGGTGAATGTGCCCGACCATATATCACCATCTGATTGGCCGTCTGGAAGTCCTGATCCGTATCCATTGGAATTCAAATTGTGGTAGGAGCTTGAGAGAGTAGCCTGCAAGAAACACCATCCCAGTGTCACCAAGCTGAAGGTGGGTTTGTGGCCTTGAAGACTTGGAGTGTGCATGAAGGCAAAAGGGAGACATTTTAAACAGTGCTGCTACATGCATGGATGCTTTACATGTGGCTTGTATGTGCTGAAAGCTGTAAATGATTTACTGATAGATTAAAGTTTTATGCACTGTTCAAGTTGAATGGTATTTATGGGACCAAAATTTCATCTAATAAACAC
Source organism: Typopeltis vanoorti (assembly GCF_054136105.1). NCBI lineage: Eukaryota > Metazoa > Arthropoda > Arachnida > Uropygi > Thelyphonidae > Typopeltis > Typopeltis vanoorti. Next base: position 41,481,089 of record NC_143568.1, on the reverse strand, counting down.
TTCCACATACATTTCACCAACACTGATGTACCACCACTACTTCTTCTCTCTTCCATCATCTACGTGGATGATAATGAGGCCGAATGAACTCTTTCCACTTCTGTCTGTCCCGGGAGAGTCCGAACAATTCTGTCCAGTTTGGTGTCATTTGTTGTGATTTGGTTTTCAGGTCCTCTTTTATTTTGTCTATTCATCTAATTCTGGGCCTAATTCTCCTACTGATGTAATCTTATCACATTTCATGTTCTATATATCAATGTCCTCCCAGCTAGTCACTACAACAGTGCCAAATACAATAACTTAATAACTTCCAGGATTTTTCATAGTCAGATTATGTCTGCTCTCCTGATCAAAACACCAGTTTTGAACTAATAATGGAAATAAGCCTCTGGAATAAGAGCCATTATTTCCCACTCCACTGGGAATGAATGTGTCTCGGCAGTCCATGATAAAAAATATAGCATATGTTCAATGGCTGAAGTCAAAAACTTCAACTTTTCATTTAGCTTATAACATTATAGCCCAAAATAACAGGTTAAAAAAAATATCAACGAACCCAAAGAAGATTCTGTAAAAGTAAAACGCAATAAGCTTGTCTCCTGCTCAACTGGGACTGGATTGTTGGGAGTTCTTCCCATTTCTGTTCCTGCCTGTCTCTCTCTCACATTCTGATGGTATCATCGTAAAACCATCCAAAGATAAGGTAGACCACCTAGCATCATTATTTATCTCTGACTCTTGTTCACACAGCCGGCAAATCACCTTCTCCAATACCACAAAATTGCTCTGATTTTTCATCACAATGACAGAAAATTCTTATTAGAATTTTTATACAGGTAACCCACATATAACACAGATGTTAGGTTCCATAGAAATGCAGCATTATATAAATCGTGTTATGCGAGACTCAGATCATATAAAAAAAGTAGGGTTATGTTCCGAAATCATTTTTTTTTTAATTATATAAACAATAATGACATATCCAACAAAAAAATATTTTTTATTTAATTCAGGTAACAAATACACACAGCATAAAATTATAAAAATTACAAATTGTGCATAAACTTCATTGCACATAATCCATAAATGTTTAGGCAAAATAAAACAAAGTACATATTTTAATTGTCAATCACTGTCTTCAAAAATAACATTTCATAGATGTTCTATATTTATGAGTGACCAGACCTCGTCATCACTTGAAATCTTTTGGACTTCATTTGTATAATTCTCATTGCATACTTTGGCTGGTTTAGTTATCAAGAAGTCAGTAATAAGACCTTGCTTACCACTATGCTGCAATTTTTTATTAAGTTCATAATATGGAGCTAAACAAATATCCAATTGTCTCATGAATTTTCCAGAGTGCTCCACTGAGGGTTCATCATCCATAAAATAACTCCATAACTTTCTTGCCAAATCCAATCCTTCTGCTAATTTCTTGAAACTGAATTCTTTAATGGATTTATGTCAGAATCTTCAGAATCTTCAGCAGAGCTATCCCTGCCATTTAGTTCGACGTCATTTATTAATTGTACCAGTTCTTCCTCATTTAAATCTGTTTCCACATCAATTAATTCACTAATTTCATTTTCAACCATATCGCAAAAGCCCTCTCCACCAAAAATGTGTATGATGTTTATTATATGACTTAGCTCGGCATCCACTGGAGGAACGAAATTTTTTTTTTTTTCCAGAACGGCTTCAGACCATATTTTTTTCCAGCAAGCATTCAGTATAGAGGGTTGTAATTCCTTAATGGACAGAGAAATGATTTTAACACAATTCAATATTGAAAACTTGAAATTCAATATTCAAAACTATCCTCCCTTCAGGAAAGATAGTTTTCAATATTGAAAGATAGAACAGGGGGAGGAGTACTGTTGATGATAGCTGATGAATTGCAGCCCAAAAAAGTAGTATATCAAGAGGATAGACATGTGAATGATAGTTCGTTTGAGGTGGTTTGGAGTGAACAGTGACCAATGCAACCAAATATACAGTTGGTTGCTGCTATAGGCCAGGGGGTACAGGGGTGATATTGAATTCATGCATCAGCAAATTAGTGCAGGGTTAGTGATTATTATGGGGGATTTTAACTATGGTGATAGCAACTGGAAGAAGGAAATATCACATGGCAAAAATTAAACGGAATTCATATACCTTCTAAGAGATCATTATTTGAAACAGCACATAACTGAAAGGTCTCGTGGTGTGCGAGTGTTGGAACTGGTCAATGGTTCAGAGGACATATGCATAAGTAAAGTGTCATTGTTACCTCCGATTGGTGAGAGCGATCATGCGGTATTGACTTGGGAGGTTGCAAGTGCAAAATCAGTGAGTATCTGAGGAAGGCAATATCAGAATGTATTCCCATGGTCAGGAAGACAAACAAGGTAGGCATTAGATGGACGAGTAGTAGTACCAGGTTTGATCTGCAAAAAAAGAAAATGCTATGGAGAATTCACAAGGAGAAAGGCGATCAGTACACCTATGCACAATACAAGGCTCAAGCTAGGAAGGTTACTAGCTTAGTAAGAAAAGCTAAATCAGATTATGAGAAGACCTTAGCCAAGGAGATCAAGGGTAATCCCAAAGAGTTCTTCCGCTATGTGGCAAGTAAAAGGAAGAATGACTTTGGAAGGATAACCTTAGTGGGTGCTGATGGTATTGAGGTGAACAATTCAGATGTAATAGTAGAGGTAGTGAGTGATCACTTTTCAAAAGTTATCACTCAAGTGAGGCTATCTCTGTACCTGTAGCAATAACTAATGTGAGAATTGAAGAATTTAAATGCAAACACTGCTGTAGGTTTAGATGGAATATCAGCTTGGGTGTTGCATGAATGTGCAAAGGAATTGTCAACACCTCTTACTTGGTTATTTAACTAAGTATGAACCCTGGTATGGTCCCTAGGGAGTGGAAGGAAGGCAAAGTAGTTCCTTTGCATAAAGGTGGCTCTAAGACTGCAGTAGTTAATTATAGACCAATCACCATCTTGGGAGTGGTGGTAAAAGTATTGGAAAAGTTGGTTAAAGACAGAATTCAAGAATGGGTGAATCAGAATATGATACTCTATAGGGGCCAACATGGTTTTGTTAAAGGTCGATCCTGCCTTAGCAATTTATTAACTTTTTATAATAGAATGACATCTGAGTTGGGCAAAGGAAATGGCTACACAGTAGTACTTCTGAATTTTGCTAAGGCTTTTGACAGGATACCAAATGGAATACTGTTGCATAAATTGGAGCAGAAGGGGATGGATACTAAACTGGTGATATGGATAAGAGAATGGCTCAAGGAGAGATACCAGAAAGTGTATGGAGAAGCAGAGTCCAGGATGAGGCAGGTGACCAGTGGTGTGCCTCAGGGCTCTGTGCTTGTGCCATTATTGTTTAATTTGTATATAAATGATATTGGAAATGGCTTGATGGGAGATATTCAGTTGTTTGTTGATGATGCAAAGTTGGGTAGTGCATTAAAAAAATCAAGCTGATGTTGAGAGTTTGCAGGATGATTTAAATAAGCTGGCAAAATGGGCAAAAGGTAATGGATGTCAGTTCAATGTGGAAAAGTGTCAAGTTATGCATTTTGGGATTAAAAGATTACCAGCTGTGTACTACATTGATGGAACAGTACTCCAAGAGATTGATGAGGCTAGGAACTTTGGGGGTGTTGGTGGATAGGGAGATGAAGTTCAGAGGACACTGCTAAGGTGTCCAAGATTGAACATAGGATTACTTGGTTATTGAAGAACACACTAACATCTAGAGATAAAAAGGTTATTATTCCCCTTTATAAGGCGTTGATACTTCCACATTCAGATTACTGTGCTCAAGTCTGGTCACCTGGATTCCTTGGAGATGAGCAGGTTGTGGAGATGGTTCAGAAGAGAGTGACGTAGTTGGTGAGTGATATAAAAAATGCTCCCTACATTGATAGATTGAGAACTTGTGGATTGCACAGGTTGGTTGATAGGCAGAGAAGAGGGGATATGATAGAAACATTTAAATTACTAAATGGTTTTTATAAGATTGATGCAGGGGAAATATTTCAGCTGTGTGATAGTGATGGAAGAACAAGAGGTCATCCCTGGAAATTAAAGAAGAGTGTGGTTAACAAGGGTGCGAGAACATTCACCTGGAGGGTGGTGAATGAGTGGAATGCATTGCCCAGCTCAGTTGCGAGTTCTTTGTCTGTAAATGAATTCAAGAAGAGATATGATAGATATTGTTCTGATAGTTTGGGTCTCCTGTAATAATTACAGGTATCTCCTGTAATGGAAATACTTGTAATAATAATAATAAAAACTCTTTCCACACTTGAGGCAGTGTCATGTTTGGATTAGATTCCATTTTTTCCAAAATTAATTGGAATATGTTCGACGAATTTAATATGACTTAAATGTTGTTATTATTGCTTGGTCGAGTGGTTGAATAAGTGAAGTAGTATTAGGCAGAAAAAGCGTTATTTTAATATTCGTATGGCTTAAATTTGTTGGGTGGCCTGGTGCATTATCTAAAATTAGTAGAATTTTGAAGTCAATATTCTTTTTCTTTGTGTAACTTTCTACATCGGGTACAAAATGCTTGAAAAACCAATTTTCAAACATGCTAGCTGTAACCCATGCCTTTTTGGTGGCACGCCAATAAACAGGTAGAGTGGACTCGTCAAGCACTTTCATAGCACGAGGATTTGAGGATCGGTTAATAAACAATGGTTTTGTCATGTAATCACCGGATGCATTACTAGAAAACAGTAAAGTAAATTTATCTTTGAAAACTTTGAATCCAGGAGCTGATCTTTCATTTTTCGAAATATAGGTGCATTTTGGCATTTTTTTCCAATATAACCCGGATTCATCTGCATTGAATACCTGGTCTGCACTATAACCACCTTCTTCAATGATTTTTAAAAGTTCTACTGGGTATTTCCTGGCAGCTTCTATGTCTGCTAATGCTGATTTCTCCCTGGATTTTATGATTATGCAAAGAAAACTGCTTTTTAAAGTTTTCAAACCAACCCTTTCTGGCACAAAATCCATGCTGAGAGCTTTCTTCTGAAGAATCTTGATCAAGTTCTTTTAAATGCTTATAAACTTTGAGAGCTTTTTGTTTAATAAGATTTCCTTCCAAAGGAATTTTCTTTTGAGTGCAATCTTTTGTCTATATCATTAGAGATTTCTCCATTTTTTTTCTATTAGAATATCGTGTACAAGATCAATGTGCTTTGCACTTACCGTTAACCCAGCAATAACATTTTCTCGGATTTTATGTTCATTTTGTTTGATTGTTCGAATTGTTGATTCATTTAAATTCTAAGTCTTTGTAACAATTCCTGGTTTTTCTCCATTTTCCAACCGATCCAAGATTTTAATTTCTTCTTCTAGAGAAATTAATTTTCTTTTTTCCCCCTTTTGTTGCAATTTTAGTGGCCATTACTATAAAAATAATTTTTTTACATAAAAAAGCATTACATATTAATGATGTAACTCAGCAGAAAATAAAGTGCTCAGCTTGAGATTAACATACTTATGATTTTTAATGTGCTTTCCTGGCAGAAAACTCTTCATTTTTGAATACAAATTTCAATAATAAACACTTGATACAGTAAATAACTGATGTACATGCATGCTAAAAGATATTTCCACTAATATAAATTCACTACTTCTAACTACATGCGCAATAATAAACACTTTATATGGTGAACAACTAAAGCTACAAAAAAAAAAAAAAAAAAAAGTGCATTCGTGCTAAAGAGTATCTCCCTTGATATAAATTTGCTGCTTATAACTACATGCGTGATAGGGACACAAATTTAACGAAGATAAAATCTGATTTTTAAGGTCGTGTGGTGTAAAATATATGAAAAGATAGAGGGTTACTACAGTTTGTAGACCGTGTTATATTGAAACTGCATTGTATAAGTACCGTGTTGAACAAGGATTAGTACAATTTGTAGACCGCGTTATATCGAAACCGTGTTGTATAAGTATCGCGTTATACGAGGGTTACCTGTACTTGATACTGTTAAGTATCCTGCTCCCATCCTGTATTGCCCAGGCAAGCTGTCATATTCATATGGAATCTACCCAAGAACATGGAAGCAAGCCTTGATGAAGCTTGGACCAAACCCAGAAGATAAAGTCAGCCATTAAATTATTTCCACATTACTCTCTGACCTCAGTACTCTTGAAAGTGATAGAGAAAGTTCAAAAACAAAGTACTTCACTACTGAGAACCCCTTATTTATCACCAATATGAATTCCACCATTCTTGTTCTACAGCCAATCCCCTCCTAATCTTACCCATCTTTGGACACAGGCCATGGAATGATTTGGAGAAACCAATGCAGTCATTCTTTATATTTCCAAGGCATCTGATCAAGACCTTCAACAAACTCCCATCTCATAATCTCCTTTCTGACCTTTACAACTGGTTTGCTAGCTTTCTCTCTGGTCATTCACTCCATGTCATGGAGTATTGCTTCCTCTCATTAGATTACTTCATCAAAGATGGGGTACCTGAGGGTTCTACAATCACACCCACAAAGTTCACAGTTATTCAAGTTTTGCTGATCGCTACTCTCTCCATTTCTCTTCTTCATTTGAGAATTACTACAGTACTAAAATGATTGAAGCTTCAAGACATTTCCTTAACCACTGTTTTCAACATTGATTCCCTCGCCATTCTCAGGTGGGGTGAAAACAACTTAGCAGATTTCAATGCAACAGAAACACAATTCAGTCTTATTAACCTTTATTAAAGACTAATTCATCCCCTCTTACTTTTGATAATGTTCCAATATCCTTTCAAGATTAGTTCTCCTTCTTGGGATGATATTTTCATGTTCAGATTCTGGTATAAACATATTACATCAATAGCCTCTAAAAAAAAACAGTACAGGAAAACCTTGCTTAACACGATTAATTAATCCATCAATCAATGCAGGCTAAGCGAATATAATAAACAATAGGAATAATTATAATTTATCCATCAGTTAGCGTTAATTTGAAAAAAAATTATAACCTATATTAAAGGGTAAAATCATCAAAGTTAATAAATATTCGATTGCTTAAATTTTTATTTAATGTCTAAACATTTGATTGAGTTACTATTTTACAAAAAAAATTAAGTAAAGATGTTTGAATAGTGCTCAATGTTTTTATCTTGTCATGCAATTTGTGATAGCTGGTGATATTGCTTTATCAAGATTTCAGCGAAGTTTGAAGCTTTGCATATCAGGATCAGCACCAAACAAAATTTTCTTAGCATGCTCAATGTGATTGAAAAAACTAGCTCAAGTTCTTTTGTAGTTAACTTCTTAGTTATAACATTCTCTTCTTGTTCACACTCCTTATCTTCTTCTTCTTCATATGCATGCTGTTCGCTGTTCTTCTAGTTGAAGGAGATCATTCTTGCTCAACTGTTCTGAAAGGGAAGGCTTGAGTTTAAAGTCACCTTCTGCAGTGCCTCCTAATTAAAGCATAAGATGATCTTTAGATATTTTGTATCCTGGTTGAGATGCTTCAGTTTTAGCCAGGAAAGTTTTTGTTGGCATATGCTTCCAAAAGAAACCAGTTTCATTGACATTGAATATTTGGTGATCATCATAATCACCCTCCTGAATTATCCTTTACAATTCTTCAGGAAACTTGGCCACAGAATCTTTATCAGCAATAGCAGATTCCCTAGTTATTCTTACGTTATGCAGTCCAGCTCAATTTTTAAAATGGTCAAACTATCCTAAACTCACAGTAAAGCTTTCACATTCCTCTTGAAATTTGGTCTCTTTCAATCATGTAAATTATCGAGAGCCTTTGCCTGATATTCCTTGTACTAAGAAGTGAGGTTACTAAGGTTGTAACCTCACTCTGAATTGAGGTTACAATCCTCAATCCAGAGTGATAGAAGACGTTCCGTTCTATCTTGGTCATTAAATGGCTTCTATTTCAGGTGATCTTCATACATAAAGAAGCAGTAGTAACTTTTCCTTGTTCTTTGCTCTTATTTAATATAGTCTGAACTGTAGACTCACTATATCCCAGGTCTCACACAATCATTGCATTACTAGCACCACTTTCATATCTCTTAATAACTTCTAGCTTTTCCTCTAATGTGATTACTTTTCTTCTCTTTTTATTACTGCCACTTTCTTTATCAGTCTCTCTTTTCCATATCAGGTGTCGAATATAATAAAGCCTTATAGGTATCTAAAAATTAAGGCAAAATGAAGGAAAAGTGATTGAGCAAGAGAACAGAGTTTGCCCGTAGCATTAAGTCAACTGCCGAGTGTCGCCAGCCACCACCCACAGCACTGCGACTGCACTGACAAGTGCCACAGCACACTGCAGATTGGCGACAAGAAATTTCGCATAACGTAAAAAAAACCATGTTAACTGATTAATCACTTGCTTAAAGCAGAAAATAGTATCATTTCACTCAATCACATTAACTGATTATTGCGCATATTGAATTCGCAATAAATGAGGTTTTGCTGTATTTTTTTTTTTTTTTTTTTCATTTAAAATGACTTTTCTCCTGCTCAATTAACACTTCATAAATCTGCAATCTGGCCTATCTTAAAATATTGTTCTCACAATTTGGAGTGGTGCATCCCAAATCTTTCTTGTTCAGAGATTGTACAGAGAAGAGGGCAATCAACCTAAATAAGTGACTTTCTTCCTCTCTCAATGACTCCTTCCAGTCACTTGCTTATAGGTATACTATGATTTTGCATTATGACTTTGTTAAAAATACTTTTGTGGGTGTTGACCTACTGAAATGGCACCTACCATCCCTCTGCTTTCCATTAATCATATAAGAACTAGAGTAGCCACTGATCAAGAACTGTGCATAGTCCAACTTCAAGCATATCAAACTACTATTATAATATCTCATTATCTTTTTTTCATTCCATTTACCTCTGTTCTTTGGGGTAGCCTTCTCCATACTGTTTTTCCTGATGTGTACAATCCCAGCTTTGCAAGAAAGCTGTTAACTGATTACTTCTTTCTCCTTCATCACTTGTCCATGAATGGTACTGTTGTGTTATAGGTCTCTTGACCCTGTATGTGTAGAGTCTATTACATAAAAGATTTCCATGTACCAGGGCTTGTGGACCCTCAAATACTCAGGTCCAGCATATGGGTTGAGAGAGAACTTACAGTTTGAGAAACTTAATCCTGGTGGGGAGAAACATGTGAAGGAAAGACAATTTAAAGAAGTAAACAGAACTGAGTGAGGCTGTGTGTGGATGTGTTTTAGCTATATTTTGTATTTCTGTAAATTTAAATAAGTCAAAAATACTATGAATGCCAACATCTGTGAAGCTGGTATTGAACTTCATCTGTGGTAAATGTGTGTGAGGAAGAAAGTAATGGTGAAAGATGAGTTCACTTCAATACTGCGTCTTCTGAATAAATTTAAGAATGTCTAGAAAGAGAAAAGTTGGTGACTATGTTATCAGTCTGAGATCATAGAGATTTCAAATTTATACAATGTAAGCACTTATTCAAGAATAATTAATGCCTAGAGCTTCAACGAATATGCCTTCTGAACTTCAACTTTCTATTTACTACCACCCCCATCCCTAGCTTCCTCAAATTCCTGGAGTACAGTTCTTTCAACTTGGTACACATATTGTAATATTTTTATCCCAAAATACATATTTCACATTTCTCCACCACATTAAACTGATAAATATTAATGAAATAAAGAGCCAAAAGGCTTCGGCAATGTTAAAATTATTTAAATTAAAGGGATATTTAATCCCACATTATTTCAAAGCCGAATAAGAAACTCTAAGATAGAAATCAAAGAGTTTCATGCCGAATATAGCAAACTATAAAAGTTTGGCGAGTCCAAGCGTGAGCAAACACCTGGGTGATACAATACCGGGCAACTCATTGTAAAGGTAGATAAAGCTAGGATTGCTATTCTTAGTATTTTCCCTAATGCAAAACTCATCCCCTAGGAGATGTATGTTGTTTTACATTAAGGGAGATAGGTCACTACCCAGACCTTTCAACCTTTATTGAGGTCTCATCAGTGAGTAGGTCAGTATTATTGAGACCTCAATAAAGGTTGAAACTGGTCTGGGTAGCGACCGATCTCCCTTAATGTAAAACAACATGCATCTCCTAGGGGATGAGGGGAAAATACTAAGAATAGCAATCCTAGCTTTATCCACCTTTACAACGAGTTGCCCGGTATTGTACCACCCAGGTGTTTGCTCACGCTTGGACTCGCCGTACTTTTATAGTTTGCTATATTCAGCATGAAACTCTTTGATTTCTATCTTAGAGTTTTCTTATTCGGCTTTGAAATAATGTGGGATTAAATATCCCCTTAATTTAAATAACTGATAAATATTATCTTTTTCTCAATACTCTCAGCCTATTTAAATCATCTTGCAATCTCTGTACATTGCCTTAACTAGTACCTTACCCAACATACCATCATCAGCAAACAATTGAATATTTCCCTTCAAATCATTGCCTATATCATTTATGCACAAATTAACCCTGCAGAGGTCATGGCTGTTCTGATAGATACAAACAAATTGTTTAATATAAATATTCTTACACATATCCAGTGTATAGTTTGGAGGTCATGAGTAGCTGCGCATGCATGTATTAAAAGTGATATTCCACACTGTTTATGCGGTCAGTTTGGTTTAACACATGTTATGTAAAGGTGTGTGATATTTGATAGTAAACTGTATTTGAGGGATACCATGGACTCCAATGTCAGTATAGTGTTGGATTCGGAGCAAACCTAATCTAAATAAATATGGTTGTGCTAAATTTCCCAAGATATGGGGAAAAATTAATTCTTACACTTCCTGCCCAACAGCCAAGGCTAGCTACTAGCACCAATAGAGGGCAATCATATTAAGACTTTAGGCTTCAAGTCTAACATTTTCTATTTATTGTTTGTATTTGTATGTTACTGCAACTTTTGTGTGTTACTACAATTTTATATCATATCCTAGATGTCAGTGACAGATGAAATATTGGAACAATTAATCAAGCTTATTTCTTTTTGGTGTGTTCTTCCCATTAAACCTAATTATGAGCATCATATTGCAAGTGATCCAAGACCAAATGAGAGCTAGGAACTCAGCCTACAGTGTAGATTGAAAACCATAAAGCATCAAAAATTCTAATTTTTAAAGGTACAAATTTTAAACAGGAGGGGAAAAAATTCCTCCTGCCCAATGGTCTCTTCCAGAGCCATTAGTTGCAATTCCTTCCAATATCCATGTCTCACGCATTGTGATAGTACAGATGCAGCAGCAATTTCCTAGCCACATCTTTGGATACAAGCCATGGTAAAGTTTGAAGAAACTCATGAGGTCGCTCTTGACATTACTAGTACACCAGCACAGAGGTCTCATGAGAAACTACCGTTTATGGGGATACCTGATTGGCCGAGTGGTTAGTGTATCCACTCTCCAGCCAAGAGGCTGTGGGTTTGAATCCCACCATGGGCATGGATGTTTGTGATTGTCCTACTAACCATTTATTTACCATATTATCTACTGCTGTAACCTGTGTCCTGATGCAGTATGGCCTTTGATGTCTTTGCACCATAAAAATCAAATCAAAATCCATATTAAGGTCTATCTTCTACTGTTCACAGCTGGGGTGCTAACTTCCAAAGTGAGTGTTTGCTAAATGTTATTCACTGTCAGACAGATTTCTTCACTGCTGCTGGAATACTAGGCCTCTATACTTTTATCACTCTTCATCTTACAAATTAATGATTCTCTCACTGACCACAAATCCTATCACTAGTTTTCCTGATGACAGTACATAGATTCCATGCTTTTGTCACACCTGGTACAGCACAATGATTCAAAAGCTTCAAGATGTTTCTAATCAATGCCTTTATCGCTAGTCTCTTGCTATTTCTTTAGTGGATTGAAAATAACCCTTGTGAACTTCACTGCTTCCAAAATACAGTCCAGACATAATAAAGATCTTTATTTACTCCCTCTTACTTTTGATGACACCCAGATTTCCAAACAAGATCAAAGATCTGATCTCGTTGGGCTGACTTATATCACTAGCCTTTTCTGGCACAAGCATAGCTTCTGCAGCCTACAAAAAAAAAATCAAGTACCTTTCTGCTGACATTATTACTTCTTACACTGTGAAATTTCCAAATCTGCTAACTTTGGACTGCTGTTCACCTATTCAAGCTGTTACACCTCATAAAACTTCAATGAGATTGCCAAATAGTATTCAAAAGAAAGCCATCAGATTAACTGACTCCTATAATTCTGAGATAAAGTAAATTAAAGATGCCAAGAAATTATATTCTTGGTTTCATCCTTTATCCAAGTGAAAGCAAACAAAGTTTGTGCATGAAGTAACTTCATGACTAGACTGCTTGTATACAGAGGCTAATGACTTCACATCAATTGACTTAGTATCCAATAATGCAACACGTATAATGCTATGTATTATGGGATGAGTCACTACCCAGACCGGTTTTGACCTTTATTGAGGTCTCATCAATGGGAGTCAGACTCAGAAGAGATAACAAAGTTGAAGAGATACTAAGGCAATTGATGTGAAGTCATTAGCTGCATACATGTAGCCCAGTTGTGAAGTTACTCCATGTGCAAACTTTGTTCGCTTTCATTTGGATCATGAATGAAACCAAAAATATAATTTCTTGGCATCTTTAATTTATAGTATATATAACCAAGTGAAAAAAACTTTCAACATCATTTTGAGATGTTCAGTTTCCTCCATGTGTCTCTTCATTGACAATGTTCTGCCAAACTAGCTACCATTATTATTTCTTCTCTTTCTTCCAATAATAATAACAGCAGCATCAAGCAACTTCCATTTATTGCCTGGCTCCAAACTTATCAAGCCAACTTTCATTCCGTCTGCCTCTGTTATTTGGAAGAGCCATTCCAAATAACTAGCTTCAGCTATTCAAGAAACATTCCAGGGATTTCTTCTTTCTCCTTAACCTTTATCAATAGGTTTTTCAATCTTTCTTATGTGGATTGCATATTAAAATATATAATATGTTAAGTATGTAAACGATGCTAGCATTTCCTATATATATATATTTATGTAATTAATTTTTTAACTTGGGGATATTGTATATTAGGGTTACCAAGTAATTTTATAAGCTTGGGATTAGGAGTTATTTAACTCCTAATCCCAAGTATGCAAACAATTTAGTTTGCACCTGAAACATAGTTCAAGTCTAAAGATGGTACAACACCAGGGCAACTCATTGTAAAGGTGGGTAAAGCTCTGATCACTATTCTTAGTATTTTCCCATAATGTAAAGCACATCTCACTAAAAGATGTATACTGCAATACATGATGGGTGGGGTCACTACCCAGAAAATAATGTTAAGCACATTATTTTCTGGGTAGGTACAACACCAGGGCAACAATGAGTTGCCCTGGTGTGGTACCATCTTTAGACTTGAACTGTGTTTCAGGTGCAAACTTAATTGTTTGCATACTTGGGATATCGAGTTAAATAACCAAGCTTATAAAATTACTTATAATAAATTCACATAGGAAAATACTATACCAAATGGTTTATATCTATCATGTCAAGTTTTTTTGTTTTTATTTCATAATTTAAAAAGGTAGGTGCATATTTCTAAGTTGCATTCTTTTTTTACAACCAGTATAAAGCACTCAAACAGAATGAATGTTAAGTTCCTCTTCGAAATCCACTTTATTCTTCATTCATAACTTGTTCAAGGACAGAGTTAATTCTGTACTTAAGTATTTTTGCATATATAGTAAAACCTCATTTTACGAACTTAATTCATTCCAGGAAACTGGTTCATATGATAAAAAGTTCATAATGCAAAGTAATTAATGAAAAATTAATCCATTCCACATGAAAAATTTTCACCTATTATCATAATTCAAATAAAAAAAAAATAAAATAAAAATAAGAATATAACATGAACCTTACCTTTACTGAAGATAAATGGAGAGGAGGAGGGAGGAAATTGTTTTGAACGTGAGTAACCCTCCATAAAAATGTCAGGTAATTGCCCCTAATGTGTCACTGCTCTTTTCTGTCTTTTTGTGGGTGAACTAGATGGCGATTCTTTAGATTTGATTACAGACTTATTTAGAGTTGTCGGGATTTGTCTTGTTCTTAAAATTTTTCTAAAATGCACAATGATATTATAGTTAAACATGTTAACACTGTTATTAACCATAGATACATCAGGGTGCCACTTTTCTAAAGTGGTTTCGATTTTTTTCCCTAATGGAAGCACAGTTCTTTAATTTCAGCAGTGGAAATGGTTCCCTTATTGGGCCCCTCCTCCTCTGAAGAAAGTTCCTTAACAACTTTTTCATGCTGCTCCTTTTGCAGTTCTTTCAGCTCTTCCACCAACTCCTCTACATCAGCATTGTCCACTGCAAATCCCATCAATCTGCCCAGACACACAATTTCGTCAACCACAGATTCTGCTGGCTCTGAAGGAAAACCTTCAAAATCTGTGCCTGTCAACTCATCAGGCCACAATTTTTTCCAGTCTGAGTTCATAGTTTTCAAGCCTCAAACAATGCGAGACGTTAAAGTGCTTTTTCAAAAGTCCCTGAGGGTCAATTGTGTGTCAGATATCACTTTGAAGCAAGCTTTGAAACAAAGCCTTTGTATAAAGTTTTTTGAAATTGGAAATGACCTGCTGATCCATGGGTTGAATAAGAAGAATGGTATTAGGAGGTATAAATTTGACTTTTGGGGGGGGGGGGGGTGTACAGGAGCATTGTCCAGCAAGAAGTGCTTTCAAAGGTAGATTGTTCTTTTCAAGATAGCTTTTTACACTATAGGCAAACACTTTGTGGATCCACTCTATAAAAAACTGTCTTGTTATCCAAGCATTACTGTTAGATCTCCACATCACATCTAGTTTACTTTTTATTACATTGATTTAAACACCCTGGGATTTTCTGAGTGAAACACTAACAAAGGTTTAATTTTATAGTCACCACTAGCATTAACACACAACAAGAGAGTTAACCGTTCCTTCATCAGTTTGTGTCCTGGCAGTGCTTTCTCTTCTTGTGTGATAAGTTTGCTTAGGCATCTTTTTCCAGAAAAGTTCTGTCTCATCACAATCACTTGCTGAGGAATAAATCCCTCTGTCCCCTACATAAATTTTAATTTCATCCACAAACTGATTAGCAATCTCTTTGTTAGCACTGACACTAATTTAAATTTTAAAATCGTCACTGTTGGCACTAGATCCCAGGGCTGAATTTGGCCCTTATATAATCGCATCTCTATTTTCAATAAGAGTACAAATTGTCGATTTTGCCCTGTTATAATCTTTAGAAAGTTCAGAAATATGAGTTTCATTTTCCCATTTAGCTATAAGTTCTTTATTTCTTGAGTTCAATAGTTGGTCTGAGTGCTCTCTTTCTCTGTTTATTTTCATCACTGCACTTTTTAGGAACCATATCAACTAATTATTAAATAAACACCACAATACAACTGAAAAAAACCTTTGAACTAGAGAGTAAATTTATCAAAATTACAATACACACTAAAGAGTGGATTCACAGCACTTGAATAGAACTAAATGCACTGAAGCAAATCAATCACAACTGTGTAGATAATGCTGGCTTAGATAATGTGAGTGTCAGTGCGTTTGTAAAATGACAACATTCACCAATCAGTACAATTATTTTTCAATGGAAAAGTTCATAAAACAATTTGAATGGCATAATAGCCAGAATGTGTCAGATGAGAGGATTGGAATATGGGAATGCTTGGAAGACATTTGAGGATAGAAAGGAGCTGTATGCAAGAGACTGCTTGTATTTGAATGAGGAAGGATGTAGGCATCTGGAGAGCTTGCTGTTTTCAGAACGAGTCGGAGTGTCAATGCAGGGAAACTAGAATTCCCAGAGTAGATGGCAGCAGGGGTGGCCTCTTGTGGGAATAGGTACTTGGGGGACGACATCAGGCAACACTGAGTCCTGTGGGGGTCTGGAGGAGATAATGATAGTTATAGAAGCAGTGACATTTTTATACTTTATTTGGGATACTAATGCCAGGAGTATACGGAATAAAGGAGATGAATTGGTGGCATTGATAGCATCAGCCTGGCCAAAGATTATTGGGATCTCTGAGACGTGGTTGATGGAAGATGATATAATAACAGGAATAGAATTAACAGGGTACAGAATTTTTCGGCAGGCTCGGAAGGGATAATGCGCTGGTGGAGTACTGCTCATGATGAGTGAAGACTTATGTCCTCTAAGAGTGGAGGCTTTGGAAGACAGTGATACTAATGGTTTTGAAAGCATATGGTGTGAGGTAGAAGTGGGAAAGACCAGATATTTAGTGGGATGTAGCTATAAGTCAAGGAGCACAGAGGGTGGGGAGCAGGAGATGTTTAGGCAGTTGAGCTTGGCAAGTGCAAAAAGAATGATTGTTACGGGAGATTTTAACTACAGCAGTATAAGTTGGGAAGAGGAAAATGCATGTAGTAATAAGGGAATGGAATTTCTGGAATTCTTGATCATGTCTTAGGCAACATGTAATAGAGGGAACAAGAGGTTCAAAAGTTCTGGATTTGGTCATAGCATCAGAAGAGCTGATAATAACTGAGATGACATCTCTCCCTCCTGTTGGAGAGAGAGTGACCATGTGGTTTTGACTTGAAAGATGAATGCACATACAGGAGTATCAAAGAAAAAGGAATGTATGTGGAATTATAAGGCAGGTGATTATAATAGTCTTAGATATTAACTTCGGACAGTTTCACGGAGGGTGGAATTGGAAGGCCGAGATATCATTAGTTTGTGGGAAATTGTAAAGGAATATTTGTTGGCAGCAATAGTAAGCTGTATTCCACGAGTGAAGAAGAGGACACAGTTTGGTGTAAAGTGGGTGACAAACAATATCAAACAGGAACTGCAGGTGAAAAAGAGGTTATGGAAGAGATATAAGGAGAGCAGATACATGAAGAATATAAGACTCAGGCCAGGAGAGTGACTAATATAGTAAGGAAGGCAAAACTGGAATATGAGAAGAGACTGTCACTAAGATTCAAAGATAATCCTAAGGAATTTTTTTATCTATGCAGCCAGTAAGAGCAGAAATGATTGTGGAAGAATGACATTGTGGGATAAAAATGGGAATAGAGTGACTGATGCAGAGTACATAGTGGAGTAATTCAATAAACACTTTATTGGAGTATTTCATCCTGGAGAAATAAGTTTTAATACCAGAGGGGTAGGGCAGGTTCGAGGTTTAGAGGTGCAAGAGGAGAGTGTGTTCCAAATACTGAGTACCTTGGATGTAAGTAAAGCTGTGGGACAGGATAGTATTTCACCATGGGTTTTGAGTGAATATGCTAAAGAACTGACATCTCCGTTGACTTAGCCTTTTCAAGAAAGTCTAGCTACAAGAAATGTACCCAAGAAATGGAAGGAAGGTGCCATTGCATAAGGGCAGTAGCAGATTAGATGTGTCTAACTATAGCCCAGTTTGTGTTTCATCAGAAGTTAAGATCTTGGAGAAATTAGTGAGGGACCATATGCAGCATTGGGCATATGTGCGAGAGTCAACATGAACTTGTTATGGTGGGGCAGTATCAAGGAGGCAGAAGGTTACAGGTGAGGTCCCACTGGGCTCAGTACTGGGACCTGTATTGTTTAACCTTTATATCAATGACATTGTCAATGGATTGCAGGGGGATATTCAGTTGTTTGCATATGATGTGAAGCTGGGAAAGGTTATTAGTAATAGTGCAGATGTGACAGCCCTGAAAGAGAATTTGAATAAACCATACAGATGGGCAAATGAATGGGGGGTGTCAGTTTAATGCAGCAAAATGTGAAGTCTTGAAGTTTGGGATACATCGATGGGAGGCTGCATACTCGAATGTACTGGAGGAAGTAGGGGAGACAAGAGATCTGGGAATGATGATTGATAGAAAACTGAAATTCAGGGAACATACTGCAAAGGTGGTGAAGGTAACCCAAAGGATTGCTGCAATACTGAGAAGGACGCTGACCTGCAGAAGTAAAGGTTATTGTTCCATTGTATAAGACCCTGATCAGACCATACTTCGACTCTTGTTCTCAAATTTGGTCGCCAAGATTTGAAGGGGAATTAACTGTGGAAAGGGTACAGAGGCAAATGACAAAGATGGTTTCAGGACTCTACAATGTTAGTTATGAGGATCGGTTGAGGGAATGCAGACTGCAGAGTTTGGTAGATAGAAAAGAAGGGGGAGGTGATATGATTCAGACTTTAAACTGTTGAGAGGCAGTTACGGGGTTGACTGGGGAGTTCTCTCCCTTGGTGGAACAGCAGGAAGGAGTGATGATAAGAGGCCATCCCTGGAAGTTGCAAAGGAAGCTGTGAGCAAGAGGGTGAGGAGTGGTTTCTTTGCATGGAGGATGGCTGAACCATGGAATCCATAGCCCGATAGAGTGGTGAGAGCAACAACAGTCAATGAGTGGTGTGAGAGACTTTGTGTTTCCTAGGAAGGACCTCCCACGATGAGTCTTTTGACTCCATGGAGGTGTGAATAATAATAATTTTTTTGTAATTGGAGGCGTTCATATAATAGATTTTACTGTACTATATAACCTGGAAAGTGAGGAAAGATTAGCAAAACAAGTGTTCTCTGCCAGGTTGGCAGGAAAATGACCCAGAGGAAGACCAAGATACAGATGGATTGATATGGTACAAAGTGCCTTAGACGATAGAACTATATAAGATCTGATAATGTTGGAGTCTTGACAAGTAACAGACTGATTTGGAGGAAAATTGTAAATAGGAAGTTAGTAATGATGTAAGTTTTTCATGTAGTACTATCATATCCTGTACACTCCTTGAGGGTACATGGCAGGAATTTGATGATGTAGTCATATCTTCTGTAGCTTTTTGCAATTATTTCATTTTTAAAATATGAAAATGACAGTTGCCTGGTTCCAGTTGTTGGATACATCATTATCAATGTTATATATCTTATTAATACAGGAAATATTTGGTTAAATTTAATTCCTGCATATTTTATTACTTCTACTGGAAGTCTACCTTCACCTGATGATTATTCTAATGTTAGGTTATTTGTAAAGATATTATCAGTTATATTTTCTGAAAAATGATCAACAATTCTGGATATATATCCAAAAAATACATATCAGAAATTAAAGGTAGTATTAAGATGGGAGGGGGGGGGGGTATTATTATCTGTTATTGAATTGATTTGATTGACATTTACAGAAAATACTTTCAAAACCTACACCATCAGTTCTCTGGGTCCTGATCCTCAAAATTTCATCAATAATCTTAAAATCTGAGACAGTGATACCAGGTCAGTGGAACTTTTAACTAATAAAGTCTTTTAGTGCTCTTTCTTCAATAATCACAAAACTGATATTCTTAATGCTATAATCACAACTCATACTTATAACCTACTTTCATATTCTGGTTTGGCTCCATCAGCTTCACAAGTGAAGAATGTTTGATGATCTTGAGCAGAAAGATTCATATCATAGTATGTCAGTGGTTCCTTGCCTGTGGTCCACAGAAATCTATTATATTCTGATCCTCGAAACAAGCTTAATGGATTCCGCCAGACCTTGCACTCTGCTTAAAACAAAAGGTAAATCACTGAGATTAACATTTCAAACTAGACAGCTGCAAGAACAATACAATTCTCATATCACAAATAGTATAACTGATATAACAGCTTCTGTGTAGTACCATAACTGTTGTATTTAATCCTTGGGGAGGATTATCTAATATATGGTTTGGTAGACCTGACACATGCCATAATGATGGCGGTATATGCATATGTTTTTCAAGGCAATTTTTAACTCTATATTAAAGATTAAAGAAGAGAACTATGATACTACAAAGAAGTCTGAGAAACTATTTTTGGAATCAGCAACAATGCACTCTTAGACTTCCAACAAGTTTGGATGTATTATTTTATCTAATATTTAGAAAACTGTCGTTTTAAGACCATCTTCAGTCACAATTGTCATGATAATATGTTCTTATCTATCCCCACACACACTGAACTGGAATTGTTTCCACCATTATCTGATTGTACTGCCTTATGTTCTGTGACAATTGTTTTTTGTACTCTGAAGATGCTGGTGTTTGAAATCCAGTGAAATAACAGCAGCTTAATAAATTATAATTATTTTGCTTTTTTTTTTTTAATGATGCGAATCAACATAGTAAAAAGTCAATGGGCAGATTAAATTTCTTATCTAGCAGCTGCTGTGAGTGATACCATCTTCATTCATTTTTAACTAACTGCAATTAGCTTTTAACCGACTGCAATACAAATAGAAATCAGACTTTCTTTCCAAAGGCCAGGTACAAAAAACTTCCTTGTTGCTCAGCTCAACTAGCAGTCCAGCCTTACAAGTGCTTCACGAAGTCTATAAGGTACAACTGTTTCTGCCTCTCACAACCAGATGGTTTTATTTCAGTATTATTTATGAAATAAAGAATGACAGCATTCTAGTAGAATTAAAGTTAGCCAGGCTGACTTCAATCCAATAAAATATAGCTAGGAGATTGGTGTTTAAGACATTGGTTATGAAGGATGAATTAGCTTTGGATATCTGGGCACTGTAAAGTTTTAAATGAAAGAGAAATGAAATATATTAGTCAGCAGCATAACTATGGATTAGATTTAAAACAGTTGAGAAAAAGTAATGTCTGAACAGAAGAAAAAGCACTGGCTAAAGTACAGAGCACTGATGTACTCAGGTACTGGTGGGAACATCTAAAGAAAAGTTATCCACCTGGATGCAGACTGAATGACTAGAGAAATTTGCAATTTAATTACAAAGCAAGTAGATAATATAATGATAGTTTGTAAACATTTGTGTCAGACTAGATCAAATGTCCTGGAAATGGTATCAAGAGCAACCAAGTGAGTTTCTCAAAACCTTTCTATGGCTTGTGTTTAAAGGTGGGTGATGTAGAATGGCAGGCAAGGACATCCACCCTTGATTAGTGACAAAATCCATGTCAATGGTTAGTGAGTTCTGAGTCTCTAGTTGGTGATAAAAGTTGAATTCTGATAACATCTGCAATGATTTTTCTAAGAAGTAAGGTGAGGATAATTGAACAATAACGGGAAAGCAGACTTTTATCTCCTTTCTTTAATAAATTTAGTTTAATCCTTTATCCAAGTGTGAGCAAAAAAGTTTGCACCTGAAAGTATCTTCAGGACTGGAGTAAGGTGGTACAACACCGGGCAACTCGTTGCAAAGGTGGAGCAAGATAACATCACTCCTATCTCAGTATCTCCCATAACAAAACACATCTTGCGAATATGTATAGTATCTGCTGCCTAGTATATCCACTTGGGCCTAGCTCCCACTGAAGAGACCTCAATAAAGGTCGAAACTAGTTTGGCTAGTGGCCCTTCCCTTAATGCATAACATTATACATATCCGCAAGGAGATGTGTTTTGCATTATGGGAGATTCTGAGATAGGAGTGATGTTAGCTTGCTCCACCTTTGCAACGAGTTACCGGTTGTTGTGGAAAAGAAAACAATTGAATTGCAGATCCCTTCAATGAAGAATTCTTCAAAGAAGCTAAACTATCAATCAATTAAAAAGAGTAGTTAATCGAACTTTCAACCAATTCTTCTTTAAATTCTGATTTTAAAAGAAAGCATCTTATTACCTTCTGGGTAGATGTGAGGAATACGAACAGCTCAGTGGGAAGGCACTCAAATACCTCTTGCCATTTACTAATACTGAACTAGTGGAGAAAGCTTTATCTCCTTACACCTTCATAAAAAATAAGTACCGCGATTAGCTTAATGCAAGTCTGGATTTGAGACCATATCTTATGCTTCTTTTGAGCCTTTCAGAAGAAACTAATGCATCAAAGCAAGCTCAACGATCTCACCAACTCAATTGGCTAGTGATCTGTATAACAATTATTACAAACTTTTCAGATAACACGAATAAATGTTATTAATAATAATAAATGAAAAGTTTGTGAAATACTTGATCATCGCTATCAAAAATCAGCATGAAGCTATACTTATTTCTGTGTTACGAATATTGTAAAATTGAATCTGTGATTTGTACAATTTTCCTTTCCCAACTCATTACCTCATTTGCACTATTTTACATTAAGATAGGCACTGAACAAAAGTGTCAGTATTTAAAAACAGCTTTTTAAAAACAAGGGGTACAATTTATAGAAATGGGTTTAAAAGGGGTACACAAGTGGAAAAGGGTTAGTAACTCTGCACTAGATGAAACTTTGGGGACTCTTCTTAAAATTTTAGTTTTGCTTTTCCTTGATTTAAGTTTTCACTCATACAAACCTGAATATCAATCGAGATTCAATTTTACACAAAAATTATGGACTCTACAACAGTGTTATAAATAATTATTTTAATTTCCCGACATTTTGACCTACATATTAAGGTCATCATCTGGAGTATACACATATATATATACACAGAGACAATGATTTGATCAACGGTTATTCTACTGGCCTGACTTCTAGTGAAAATAAAATAAAATTACAATAAATAAGTGCAATAAAATTAACTACATCAAAGCTATATTCTATTTAAGACAACAACATTCTTTCATATAGATAGTTTTGTTACAATGAAAATGATGTCCTAATTTAACATGACAATTGTCATATTAGATTTAGGATCCTATGGATTACCTATGGTTCTATTTACAATCAACTCTTAGGGAGAAAGAGTAAGTAGGTAGAATATGTGCCTTCCATATACTTGGGATTTTTAGGCCATCGTTATGTTAAGATTAGGGTGATTGATAAGAATTTCACAGGCCTCCTTAAATTCACGTTCATACAATGCTTTGGTGTGATGTACTCCTATATTAAAAACACACAACACTTTTGTAAAGAAAATCAAAGACATCACACTGGAAAAAGATGATTTATTAGTCAGTTTTGATATCTCTGCCCTCTTCACAAATGTCCCAATCAATGACACAATCCTTCTATTATAGGGCAAATTCCCTCCCAATATCACAGCGTTCTTTATGCATGTACTATGTTCTGGCTATTTTGTGTGGCAAAACACTTTCTACCTACAAAAAAGAAGGCACAGCCATTGGCTCACCATTATCCCCCCCCCCCCAACACACACACCCATTGCTAACTTTTACATGGAACATTTTGAGCAACATGCTCTAGATTCCTCTCCTTTAAAACCCAAAGTGTGGCTTAGATGTGTTGATGATGTTTTCATTATCTGGCCCCATGGCTGCCAGACACTAGACACCGTCCTCAGCCACCTAAACGAACAACACAACTCATGCAATTCAATTGTGATTGAAAAGCAGAACATACTTCTGTTTCTAGATACACTTGTCATACATCTTCCTTCTGGGTCTTTCCTTCACTGCTTACTGAAAACCGACACATACTGGCATATAATACACATAAATTCCTACCACTACCCAACACAAAAACTAGGGGTCATTAATACACTTAAAAACAGGATTTGAAGATTTGCTTCAAAGAAGATATTATCGTGTATAATGCGAAAAATTTATGGTAAAAAAATTACCATAAATAATGTCTATGCAACCAAATCTACTTGATCCACTCGCATTTGGCGACCGAGCGTGCATCGTATCTGCGCATAAAGCTACTTACATTACTGGCTTTATGCGCAGATACGATGCGCGCTCCGTTGCCGAATGATAGAACACAGTGAGATATACAGAGCAGTTAGGTATATCGGTTTAACCACAATTCATTTTAAATATTATTCGTTAAACAAACCTAGCCTGAAAACGAGCCAACAGAAACGTAAACGTTCGTCTTTTGAAGCAGGATTTAAATTGCGTGTCGTGCAGTTTGCAGAAGAACATAATAACAGTGTTGCTATGAGAAAATTTGGTGTAGCAGAGAGTAATATTAGACTTTGGCATATGCAAAAAGACAGTCTTGAAAAAATCCCCAAAATGAAACATGCCCATCATGGAGATGTAGCATCCTTTCCAGAACTTGAAGAGCTAAATGAATGGATTTTGATGCAATGACAATATGGCATTATAGCAACAAGAAATGCAATTCGTTTTCGAGCTCTACAACTCAAGAATAAGGACACACCAGGTATTTCATCTTTTCTTGCTTCGCCTGGGTGGTGCAACAGATTTATGGAACGCAAAGCATTAACATTACGGCAATGAACAAAAATTGCGCAGAAGTTACCAAAGCAGCTTGAAGAAAAAGTGCAGTCCTTCCATAAATTTATCATAAAATTATGGAAGTGTCACGGATATGAACTTTCCCAAATTGGCAATATGGATGAGACGCCCATGTACTCTGATATGCCTGGGAATCGAACAGTAAACTCAGTTGAAAAGGGTGTCTTCATAAAAATAACGGGACGTGAAAAACACATTTTACTCTTGTTCTAGCATGAATGGCAAACGGAACCAAATTAAAGCCAACAGTGATGTTTAAAAGGAAGAAAATTCCGAAGCATATGAAATTTCCACCAGGTGTAATTGTTCGCACCAATCAGAAAGATTGGATGGATGAAGAGGGTGTACAATTGTGGCTGGATCAAGTATAGAACATACGTCCAGGTAGCTTGTTACGTCAACAAAGCATGCTAGTCTGGGATATGTTCTAGGCGCATTTAACAGAGGCAAGCAAAGAGAAAGCACGTGAGCTACGTACAGACCTAGCAGTCATACCAGGTGGTCTAACTTCCATTTTGCAGCCGCTTGATGTCAGCTTGAATAAGCCATTTAAAGATCACTTTTGTGTAAAATGGAGAGAATGGATGTCATCTGGTTTGGTGAAGATGACAAAGGGTGGGAATTTTCAGAAGCCTGAGATCACCCTAGTCACCAGCTGGGTTAAAGAAGCATGGGATTCGATACCATCTGAAATGATTCAACGCTCATTTCTTAAATGTGGAATAAGTAATTCAACGGATGAATCCGAAGATCACGTCATATACGAAAGCGAGGATGACGCAAAACAAAATGGAAAGCATGAAGATGATGACGACAACTGCTACACTGATGATGCAATCCCTACAGATGAATTTATAAATGAAATGTTTGATGACTCAAAAGATGAAGAATATAAAGGATTTTGACATTTTGTTTTAAAATAAATATTTCTTTCGTTAATTCATATTGTGTTATTTATAATGTTATGGAACAAGATTAACAAATCGCATTATACATGGACATGGCATTTTAGGGCTAGTTTTCAAACAAAATTTCTAGTTTGCATTATACGTGGATCGCATTATATGGTATATGAAAGAATGTTTCTCTGTTGTTGTCTTAAATAGAATATAGCATTGATGTAGTTAATTTATTTTATTTATAGAGGTTAGGCCAGTAGAATAACCACTGATCAAATCAATGTCTCTTCAGCATACTAGGTGAAATGTAATTTAGTTTGTCTCTGTGTGTGTGTGTGTGTGTGTGTGTGTGTGTGTGTGTGTGTGTGTGTGTGTGTGTGTTAAAGATACCAAGCTATTTTAAACCTGGTTTGGAGTAAAACCAGGTTTAAAATAGTTTGGTATCTTTAACATTTATTATACCCAAGGTAAAATACTTTCTACACACACACGTGTGTGTGTGTGTGTGTGAGAGTACTCCTTAATATGAAGGTCAAAACATCGGGAAATTAAAATAATTATTTATAACACGGTTGTAGAGTCCATAATTTGTGTAAAATGAATGCTAACCACGGTGTAACACCAAAGGAAAAGAATCAAGATTTAACTTGATGAATATAACTGTTTACCTTAATATAATGAATCATTAATAAAATCTACTGGTTTTGAGTACAGGCAAACTTCCTCTTCTAATCCTTGTTCACGAATCATTTTCTTTTCTTAATTTACAGAAATCCTTTCTAATTTTCATAAAACAAAAAACTGCTGTGAGAAAGTCAACAGGTTTGTTTATTGGTCTTAAGCATTCTAATGTACAAGGTTCTGGCACAACTTCTGCATGACTGGGACAAGCTCAGGTTTTATGTTGTGAACTAAAAAAAAATCACGGACTATGTAACAGCAACCCTAGATAACATCTGAACAGATGCAGAGGACAGTGTTTATTATTATTTGACACCTCCAGGGAGTCCAAAGACTCATCGAGGGAGGTCACCTGCTGTACAACTCTGTCTCCACTACTGAATCCACTAACTACGCAAACGCCATCTACCGCCGACCACCAGTATTTCTTCAGACAATCACAAACATCCATGCCCATGGTGGGATTCGAACCCGCAGCCTTTTGGCTGAAGAGCGAATATGTTAACCACTCAGCCAGCCTGGCTGGCCAATGCTGTCTTTGTGCTAACTCTTGAAAACATCAATTGCAGATTACCTGAAATTGATGTTTTTAAATAAGAAAAATCTCTGCTCAAGAAGGGATTTTTCTTATTAAGAAAAAAAAAGTGGGGGGAGGGGTCCAATCTGAGAAGGGATATTGCACATTACTATGCAATATCCTTTCATACATGGAAATTTTTAATGTTTTAGGCCTCAAATAAGTAGAGTTTGAGGGTTATACCAGTCAAGTGAAATTCATCTACCACCTAAAGACATTCAGAAATATCTACAATGAAATAAGAGCAAAACATTTCTGAAGTAAAAATGGCAGGAGACCAAGAAAAAAGTTGAAGCTGTTGGAGAAGCACTTTTAGATCAAAATGGGGAAAAATAAATAAATAAATAAAATTAGAGAGAACCTGAGAAATAACAGTTTGGATTACTTACAAGCTAGTCATGAAATCTTATCATACAGCTGTACACCCAATGAGAATACACAAGCAGAAAATGATAACTGTCCACTTCTGCAAAAATTCAAAACTTTTTAGAGGCACAATCCCCATCTTTCACATCTAGGATTGTGTTACTAACATAACAGAATACTTGACAAATGAATCGAGCCAAATGTTCTATAGTTTAACAGTAATGTGCAAGAATTAATTTTATTTTATTTTCATCTGAGGTGAAACTTTTGGAATATTGAGCAGGTAATAATATAAGTATCAGGTTTATCCTACAAAAGAAAAAGCCCAGAGGTTAAAGTTATCTCAAGGAGAAGATTTCATCTTCTTTGGGAATTTTTAGCTGTATACCCAGCTATAAAGGGGAGAAAGTAAAAAGATGGGAGGAGAAGTCTTTTTTTTTTTTTTAAAAAAATGACTGAATTTAATAAGGTCATTTGGTCCTCTCTTCTAAACCAACCAAGTCTGATGCTGATGAAATGATTAGATCATAATCGCATCCTTATCACATTTTCTGGTATATATTTTCAAGGAGTGTGCTAGATATAATAATCCTACACAGCATTTCATGACTCGCTAAACTCACAGATGAATGGCACATAGGCATGACTCACTCATGCGAAGAAAACAACTTGGAACAAATCTAGGGAGTGGTCACTATAGTACCCCAGACCTTAAAAGCAAGATGACAGATGAATTTCAACCCAAATAACCACTTGCATATTTTTACTGAAACTAAAGTTGAATAGTCTTTTCACATAGTGCAACTAATGTTAATCATTAATGCATATCTGATAAAATAATGACAAAATTTCATTTCTTTACTGGTCTATAAGGATATTCAGCAAAGTCATCCATTCCTTAAGTGATTTGTTATGATAAATACTTAACTTGGATTTTTCATAAAATTCTGTTAGTGTTAAATTATATCTGTTCAATCAATATACACATTCTCTGACCATTTTATCCATTTAATTTTATTATGTGAATCTCTACAGAGTCTAACACACCTATATCTTACCTCAAATTCATTCACTGACAATGCATTCACCACTTCCACCATCAACTTGTTCCATTGATTCATCAAGAGAAAAACTATGCTTCGGACTTACTCAATTCTGGAAATTACATGTTCAATCCTATTAACTCTGAATTCCACCAACTTACATGTCTGTCATATCACCTCTCCTTCTGTCTGCTTGCCAGAGTCTGCAGCTTATGTTCCCTTAATCTAGCATCATGTGCAATATTCTAAAGTCCTCAATATCATCTTGTTTATCTACTGCTGCTTCATCAAAAATCACATAACTTTAGCAAGCATCATCATCTTCTCCAGACTGTCATTTGCTCACATAATATGTCCAAAGTATGACAAATTTTGCTTGATGATCATAGCTTCAAGGGAGCAATCTGGTTTATTCTGTCTATTATTGATTTATTGGTTTGCTTTGCAGTCCATGGTATTCTTAGTAAGCGTCTCCAAACCCATAATTCAAATGCATCGATCTTCCTTCTTTCACTCTTTCTCAGGGTCCAACTTTCACATCCATACAGCACCATTGCTTTCACAATATTTGAGGCTAATATCTTTATCTTTAAAGATCTTACTTAAATTTGTCATTGCTTTTTTTCTGAGTAATAATCTTCTAACTTCTTTGGTACAATAACCATCTTTATCGATTTGGGATCGTAGGAACACAAAATTGTTAACTGCTTCCATTTTCTCCCCATCTACTTCATCAAAATCCCCATCAAAATTCTTTATCGATTCGGGATCCTAGGAACACAAAATTGTTAACTGCTTCCATTTTCTCCCCATCTACTTCATCAAAATCCCCATCAAAATCATTAAGTTCACATGTTACCATAACTTTTGTCTTTTTTTGAGGTTAAGTTTAAGACCATATTTAGCACTTTCTTCTTTAACTTTTAATAAGTTCCTTCAAATCTTCTTTGCATTCTGCTAGCAAGGTGGTATCATCTGCATACCTCAAATTATTAATATTTTTTCCACCAATTTTAATTCCAACTGAAGACTCCTCCAGTCCTGCCATTCTTAAAATGTATTCACTGTACAAGTTAAACAGGTATGGAGATAAAATACATCCTTGTCGCACCCCTTTACCTATTGTGAAATACTCAGTTTCTCCAACATTTGTTCGGACAGTAGCTTCTTGTTCATAATAAAGATTCCTCAGAAGGATAATGAAATGCTCTGGGACTCCCATTGTTCTTAACACATTCCACAGTTTCACATGATCTACAGAGTCAAAAGACTTGCTGTAGTCATGGAAACAAAGGTAGACATTCTTGTGCCCTTTCTATTATCCATCTTACATTGCCGATTTGATCACTTGTTCCTCTGCCTTTTCGAAATCCTGCCTGTTCATCTGGCATTTCTCTCTTTATGAATGGTTCCAGTCTTTTCTGAATAATCTTAAGTAAGACTTTACTTGCATGAGAAATCAGTGCTATAGTTCTGTGTAATTTTCGCACTCTCTTGCATCGCCTTTCTTCAATAAAGGTATATAAACTGATTTTTTCCATTCCCTAGGCCAGGGTTTCTCAAACTGTGTTCTGCAAGAAGTTCTGAAATTTGTCATTTTAGTTTTCTAAGCATTTTTCATGAATAAATATTTTATAGTAAAAATATTCTGAGGAGAATAATATTCGTGAATATGTCGAAAAGCTCAGACCCAGAACACCTAATGACATCTGTGTATCGTTAATTTTCACACATCGAAACGTTTCAACATTTGGGAAAGGGAATAACGCTGTTTATGATGGGTCATAAAAATTGCCTACAAGCCCATTACAACAATTGGTGTCATATCTTCTGTTCTCAAAACTGAAATGACATCTGTATAGCAAATGTCAGTGACCAAGCAGCATATTTTTAAACATGGAAGTATTCATGAATTATTGTTAATTTTCGCACATTGAAATCTTTCAACAATCAGGAAAGAGAATACCACGGTTTATGACCGATCATAAAAATTGCCTGCAAGCCGATTACAACAATGTGTTCTCAAAACTGAACGAAATAACATCTGCGTTGCAAATATCAGTGACCAATCAGCAAGGAAGTATAACGAAATTTTTTCCACTGAAATTGAAGATCAAGGTAATCAGTATCCGGTTCTCAAATCTATTAATACTGATTACTTTCTTCGCAAGTTCGTATTACAGTGTGTAAGCACTTGTTCTGAAACCGGAGTGCCGTGATTTTTTTAAAAGTAATAGGAATACAGAGTTAAAATTAATATGAATAAGAGACAAGGCACTTTGTTTAATTTTGGTATTAAGAAATCTCTTATTGAGGGTGTTTGTGATGAAACAGAGAGTGAGTCATCCACCTCAAGCCTACAAAGATCTCCAGGATGTACAAAAGGAGGGGAAAACCACCAGCACACAGGAGAAAAAGTCTGCATTTACTCGTAAGTACTTATAATATTATAAATATATTTGGTGATCAGAATGGGATATGTCAATGAAAATCAGCACAAATTAATTTAATGATGTTTGCCTGAAGAAACTACGACATGCTACAACATTTCATTAGTCCAGTGATTGATAACTAGATTGATAGTCAGCATGCCACACTGTATACATAAGTATACTAATACTCTTTATGATTATGCCATAATTAATTATTAATACTTATGTTAATGTATGAACTTTAAAAAAATTTGGAAAGGTATTTACGAGTAAATATCTTGGGACCGGGTCCTCAGGAAAAAAAAATCGGCTAATGCCTTTTTATTCCCGTATATAGGGAGGCAAGGCAACTTTTAAAAAAAAGAATTCTTCTTACTCTTTTAACTAATTTTATAATTAATATCTGATTTATTTCGAACTGTTTAATTTTTGTTACTGAACATTTTATCAAATCATTCTTATTACAATTGTTTTTACATTATTTGATACGGTTTAGTACTTTTCTTACAAGTATGTTACAATTCATATTTACTTTTGTGTGATGCAGTCTTTTTTCACTATTTTGCATTATTCATTTACTTTTATATTATTCGACATTTCTTATTTATAATCTTATTGTTTTTCATACTAAAGTTACCTTTACAACACAATTCTATTTGTTTTTATTATAGCTCTGACAAATATTGGAATTTGAATATTATTGAAAAAATACCCATGGATTCTTGTTTAAAGACAGAAACTTTAACACAAGGAGCAAGTACTTCTGCTGACACATCTACTCATATGATTGGAGAAGATATGGAATTGCATACTGTGGTTTCTTCAAACACTAATATTAAAGAACAAGAGTCGTCTAAGAACAGACTAAAACGGAAGCACCATGAAGGTTATTTAAATTATGGATTTACGTGTACTGGCAATACACATGCGCCTGATGTTTTATGTAATAAAATACTAGTAAACAGTTCTTTGGCTCCAGCTAAATTTCGAAGGCACTTCGAAACGAAACACACTGATCACAAAGGAAAAGATATAAATTTTTTTAAGAGATGACGTGACTCGCTAGAAAAATCTAAACTTTAAATGGCTACAATTGCTATAACTGAAAATGCATCAGAGGCTTCTTTTCGCGTGAGTTACCGCATTGCACTTCATGGTGAAGCTCATAATTGGTTAGATGCTCATTAAGCCTTGTGTGAAAGACATTTTATCATGCATGTTAAACGAGCACGTTACTAAAAAAATAGATGCAGTACAATTATCAAATAATACCGTTTCATGCCGCATCAAAGATCTTTCTGCTGACATAGAAAAAGAGCTAATTCATCGACTTAGACTGCAGTGAATATTCATTGCAAATGGATGAATCTACGGATGTCGCAGGACTCGTTGCATTACTAGTGTTTGTTCGTTACATATTTGATAAAAATAATGAAGAAGATTTACTCATGTGCGAATATCTACAAGAAAAAACTACCAGAGAAGATATATTCAACTATATTAATAATTATATTACAAAACAGGAAATCGGTCGGGAGAAGTGTATTGATATTTGTACAGATGGTGCTCAAGCAATGGTAGGAAAGATGAAGGGAGTTGTAACCCGTATCCTGCAAATAGCTACAAGAGCCACCAAAAGTCATTGTGTTTTGCATAGACAAGCACTAGTAACAAAAAGAATTCCTACATATTTAAAAACTATTTTGGATGAAGCCGTAAAAATGATCGACTATGTAAAATCTCGACCACTTCAATCCAGATTATTTAAAATTTTGTGCGATGAAATGGGTAGTGCACATAGCGCACTTTTATTACATACTGAAGTGAGATGGCTATCCAGAGGAAAAGCATTATTGAGGCTTTTTGAACTTCGTAGTGAGTTAACACGTTCATTGCCAAGCTGAAAATTGGAATTTCGTGTGGTGGCCAAATTTTTTTTACTTGATAGCAACGTCCACGCGATAATGCGTGATCGGCCGCCAGGTGAGAACTCCCATCACGCGATATCGTGTGATTGATAATGAACGTGTTAATGGTCTTCTTGATGTCACATAATTTAGGACAAAATTTTATTGAATTATTAAGAAATTCTTCATGGTTGATGAGTCTTGCGTATCTGGCAGATATTTTTTACAAAGTGCAATGAAATTAACTTATCATTACAAGGAAAGAATATTACAATTTTTAATACAAGAGATAAAATTGCATCTTTTGATAGGAAGTTGCAATTCTGGATTTCTACAGTTAACAGAATAATTTTGATTGTTTTTCCACCTTGCATGAATTTTTGACTGAAATAAATTCTAAAGTAAATGAAGAAGTATCTAACATAATTTTAGAACACATGCATGACTTGCAATCAACCCTTTTGCAATATTTTCCAAAATCCAGTGAGGACAATTCCTGGGTTCTGAATCTATTTACAGTGACAGCTAAGCAAGCAGGCTTCAGCGCAAGTGACTATGAAAATCTAATTAATTTAATTAGTGACTCTGATTTAAAACAAAAATACAAGGAACTGCCAATAAATGATTTCTGGACAAGCGTGTCAAAACTAGCTATTCTTGTTTTACTTCCTTTTACAATGACATATTTATGCGAGGCTGGATTTTCATATTATGCTGCAACAAAATCAAAGTCCAGGAACAGATTCGACGCTACACCAAATATGAGAAATCAACTTTCTAATATTGTGCCTGATATCAAAAGAATTTGTAATTCAAAGACCCAAAAACTTCGGAGTCATTAAGAACTTAATTTGCAATATACGTTTTTCTATGTTGAATTTTTTCTTGACAATTATTCATAAGACTATTACACTTTTTTATAAAATCTTTATCAAGTAGCTTTATTTTTATCCTCCTACATGTTTCGCCAATCTGTTTCTATTGGCATCCTCAGGGAATACAAATCAGTAAGCACAAAATGAAGGTTACAGACTAGGTTATAACCGATGGTTCTAAATCATACAAAAATTGGTATTGTGCGTGACAATGTGCGTGTCTCGTTAACGTGATTTATTCGTGATGACTCATGACGTAATTGTTATGAAAGTTCATTTCTTTGATATTTAATGATCTGATAAAAGTTTTCCAAATTTCTGGTACAATTAGACCTTGATTCTTGTTATGAAGGTTACCTAGTCTGTAACCTTCATTTTGTGCTTACTGATTTGTATTCCCTGAGGATGCCAATAGAAACAGATTGGCGAAACATGTAGGAGGATAAAAATAAAGCTACTTGATAAAGATTTTATAAAAAAGTGTAATAGTCATACGTTTTACTATTTTTATGTGTTTTGTTTTTACTAATTAACATTTGACAATAAATGATTATTTTTTCTTAACGCTTAGATTTTCTCATTTATTTTATTTATATTTAACCTAAAAAACCAGCACACAGGAGAAAAAGTCTGCATTCACTCATAAGTACTTATATTATAAATTTTTGGTGATTAGAATGGGATATGTCAATGAAAATCAGCACAAATTAATTTAATAACGGTTTAATAGATGTTTAATTAATTATTAATAATTAACTTCCAATCATTAATAATTAATTAACAATTATTAATTAACAATAAAATAAGCTAAATTACCAATTAATTATTAATTAATACATTACAAAATAAAGGTGTTCCGTGAACATTTCAGGATTTGTGAAGTGTTCTGTCGTAGAAAAAAGATTGAGAAACCCTGCCCTAGGTCATGTAGTTGTGATTCAAATTTGCTGACATAGAGCTGTTAAAATTTTAACTGCCTCTTCTCCCAGGGCTTTCAGCAGCTCAATGGGTATTCCATCTCCTCCTGGTGCTTTCTTAGTGGATATCTGTTGTAGTGCCCACCTCACTTCATTCTCCACTTGGTACTGGTTCCTGTGTACAATTCTGCTCTTCAAATTTCTCAGTAATTTTGAAGTCCTTTCTGTATACTCTTCCCATCTTTCTTTAATGTCTGCAGCTTCTGTAAGATATCCTTTGTGTTTACTTTTCAGTATTGTCACCTTGGCACTAAACTTCCCTGTTAGTTCTCTGATCTTTTTGAAAAGATCTCTTGTTTTGGTCTTCTATTTGTTGGCATTCCTGGTTAAAGTATTTTTCCTTGTCTCTCCTGGCTTGTCGTTTAAACTCTGCATTCAAATGCCGTACTTCTACTTCCTGCAAATTTCCTGTGGCCTTCATTTTCCTCCTTTCCTGAGCAGTTTTGATGGCATCTTCTGACAGCCATTTGGACTTCTTACAAACTGTTGGAATATTCTTCTTTGCTTCTGTTTTAATTATATCTTTAATCTCTTTCCATAGTTCATCTGGTTCTCTTTCGCACAAATTGAGTGTGCTGAATCTGTTCTGTATACTAATATTGTATTCAGCTGGTATGTTTCCAAGATCATATCTGATGGACATTTGTGATGTTTTCAGTTTCCATAGTTCCACATATATCATAGCCACTTATAACTCATGGTCTGTTCCACAGTCTGCACCTGGAAAAGTCTTGACAGATTAAATTGCACTTCTCCATCTTCTTTGTCCAAGTATATAGTCAATTTGATTTCTGTGTTGTCCATCAGGTGATACCCATGTGTACAATATTCTTTTGTGCTGTTTAAAGCAAGTTAGCAACAGACAAAGAATTCTCTGCACAAAACTAAACTAGTCTCTTTCCTGCAGTGTTATGAATACCTAAACCAAAACGACCTGTTATGCCTTGTTCCTCAGTCTCTCCCACTTTTGCATTCCAATTTCCAATAAGTAGCCATAAATCTCGCTTTGGTGCTGAATATATTCCCTTCAAATATTTTGCTATAATGTACAAATTAAAGAGTAGTGGTCCTATTACGGAGCCCAAGGGCACTCCACTAGTCACCCTCATTTGCCTTCATTCCACTCCAAAATATACCACCCTCTGATCCCCCATCCATGCACCAACCTCATATCCATTCCCATTTATTCCAACTTATGTAATAATTTTCCATGTGATTTTCTGTCAAATGCTTTTGTAAAGTCCAGCAGTATCACAGTATAACCATTTCCTTTATCCAATTCCACTGTCACCTTATTATAAAATGTGAATAAGTTGCTGAGGCAGGACATACCTTTTACAAGCTAAGCTGCCCCTACAGAGTATACTATTTCTATCCACCCATTCCTGAATTTTACTCTTGACGAACTTTTCCAATACTTTACCTACCACTCCAGAGATACGAGGGTGGTTTGAAAAGTTCTCGGCCTAACAATGAAAAAACAAATTTATAATTTCAAAATTATTTTTATTTTTCAACATAATCTCCATTAAAACTAATACATTTATTCCAGTAATGCTCCAGCACCATTATCCCATCCCTGTAGTGGTTCTCAGTAAGATCTGCAAAATATCCCATTTATAACTACAATCACCTCTTGATTTGAAGAAACACGCTGACTAGTGAGGAAGAGTTTTAGTTTTGGGAAGAGATAGAAGTCAGAGGGAGCCAAATCTGGGGAATAGGGTGGATGTTCCAACAATTCATAGCGCAGATCCCTAAATTTTCCCATTGCAAAACCACCTTTGTGGGACGGTGCATTGTCCTGATGAAAGATGATTTTCTTCTTCTGCAAACCGGGTCTTTACTCAGGAATTTTTTCGTCTAGTCTGGTTAAAAGATTAGAATAACATTCCCCGGTTATTGTTTTACCCTTTTCAAGATAATTAATAAACAAAATGCCTTTAGTATCCCAAAACACCGATGCCATGACCTTTCCTGCTGATGGAACCGACTTTGTCTTCTATGGCGCTGAACAACTGGCTTCTGTCCACTGTTCTGACTGCTGTTTGGATTCTGGTGTGTAGTGGTGAATCCAAGTCTCATCCATAGTAATAAATCAACACACAAAATCAATTTTATTCTTGTTGAAATGCTCCAAGCACTGTTCAGAGATTTTCATGCGAGTGCGTTTTTGATCTGCTGTAAGCAAGCGTGGCACCCATCTTGTACAAAGCTTTTTCATTTTCAATTATTCATGTAAAATATATCCAAAATATATTCATGCAAAATATATGCCTAAAGTCTCAGCAATTTCACACACTTTGATTCGCCAGTCATCCAATACCATATCGTGCACTTGATCAATGATTTCTGCTGTTGTCACACTTTTGGAACATCCTTGACATGGATCATCTTCAAGGCTGGTACAGCCACATTTAAACTCGGCAGCCCATTTCTTAATTGTCGAAAATGAGGGAGAATAGTTCCCATAAACTTTTATGAACTTCAAATGAATTTCTTTTGGAGTTAAACCTTCTTTTACAAAGAATTTTATAACTGCACGATACTCAATTTTATCCATTTCAAGGGATAGACAACAATTTTGCTTCAGACAGCTGTATAAAACAAACTACTTGATAGAATGACTTGCAATTTCACATAGATGCTTAGGACAGATGTACAAACTTAGAAAAAAAAAAATCTTGCAGATAGTGTCGCCACCTATGGTCGAGGTCAAGAACTTTTCAGACCACCCCCTTGTAATTGATCTGTAATTTGCTACTTCCGTCTTGGAGTCACTTTTATGTAATGGAACTATCTTACCCTCTTTTCACTCCCTTGGAATCTTGCCAGAGCTGACACTTAGATTTAAAAACTTTGTCAGAGGCACTGCCAGTTCACTTGCACATTCTCGTAGCACATGATCTGACATATTGACCAGGCTCACTGCTCTATTCACATTGATATTTTTCAATATAATGAGTACCTCAATGCTCATATCAGTCTCTTTCACCTAAGTATCTGCAAACTCAGAACATGGATGATATACCCTTGCAAAGTGATCACTTAGTAACTGAGCTATTTCTTCTGCTTCTGTCACTTTTCTATCATCAGCACTGAGTAAAGTCATCTTCAAATAATCGCTCTTTCTCTTACTTACTACATAGCGAAAAAACTTTTGGATTTACTTTGGCCTGCTCAGCTAATTTTCTCTTCTTGCTTATTTTATATTGCTCATGGCATGCTGATGACCTTGTTTATATTCCTTCCACAATGCTTTCTTCTTCTTTTTTTTTCTTTTTGCAGCTCCTGTTTTTATATTGCTAGTCATCCACTTAATCCCTACTTGGTTTATCCTCCTGCCCCTGGGTATGCACTCTGATACTCCCTTTCTCAAACAATCTTGAATGCATCCATACACTAATCACATTCATTCCGTGTAGTTTCTTATGCCATGGCACTGCTGCAAGTTGCCTCCTAAGTTTGTCATAATGACTGAAATTTCCACATGTTGAGTAACCTCCCAAGACAAGACTCCATAGTCACTTTCTCCAATCAGAGATAGAATTGCTACTGTAGTTATAGATAGATCTTCTGATGCTATTACCAGATCCAACAATCTCAAATCCCTGGTCCCTTCCATCATGTGCCATTTCAGGTAATTATCCCTTACTAATTATATAAATCCTATTTCCATTTTGCCATGTGCCCTTTCCTCCTTTCAATCTATATCACCATAGTTAAAGTTTCCCATGATAACTGCTCAGCTTGCACTCATTGTGCTAATCTGCTGATGCATGTCGTTCACATCTTCTTCTGGACCCTAAGGTCTATAGTAGTAACCAACAATATATTTTGTCCTATTGGCCTCTACCTCACACCAGACGGCCTCGAATGAACAATTCCAATCAGATCCACAATCTTCCTCAACTTTTATTTTTGCTGGTTGAAGTTCTTCATCATCATTAATAATAGACATCCTCCTGTCATATTTCCTCTATCTTCTCTGAAAATACAATATCCATTACATTCTATCCCTGTAACTACATCATTCTCTGTTAATCAGGTCTCGCTGATGTCAATAATTTTTGGCCGAGTTGAGCTGACTAATGCCAAAAACTCCTCTCCTTTATTTCTGATACTTCATACATTCATGTACATACATTTCAATATCCCCTGGGGCCCACAGTTATCCTGACATGATATCATTACTTACCAATTCAGATTTGAAACCTGGGAAACTGAACCCAGCTCTTCACAATCATTTCTGAACTCATACTTATCTATCCTAAGGATGGCTATTTCCATACAGACATTCCAGCACTTGCAGTCATTTGTCCCAGGAGTGGATAGAAACATGCTTGACTGCTCACCTCCCCCTAATATCTCTAGTTTCTCTGATTTTGCATTTTCAAACTCTCACTGATAACACTTTCCACAAGCACCTAACTCCAAAACCATTCCTGTAAGGACCTGTATATTCCTGGTATAGTCTACCAGGCATATACAGGTCCTTACATCCATCAAATTCGCTCCACACCTATAAACTGCACACCACTCTGCCTGCATAATCTTCTCACTGACTCATCAGCAATCAGCCTTCTAAATTCTGTCTTATCATAAAGAGGCAGCAGACTCACAGTCTTTACTTTCTTACTCTTCATTTTTGCTTTTTTTAACAATTCTTTCATATCTTCTCTCATTGCATATTTCCCACCTTTCAAATCATTTGTACCTGCCAACACAATTAACTCATTAGCATCTTTCTTCTGCAAACTTATAGTTTCACTAACATCCTTTATCTTTGCACCTGGAAAATATGATTTTGTCACTTTCTCATTAAACATACCTCTTATTATTGAATCTCCCATACAATACTATCTCTTTTCTCCCAGTTTCTTGCACTTGTATGTTTTTCCCATTCACTCTTTCTTTCATTCTCCATCCTTCTGTATCATACACAATCATTTCTCCAGTCAGTTTTTGCAGAGGATAAGTGAAATTTTCCTTATGGTTTTAGTAAAGAATCCATTACTAAATTTTCATTGTATATTCCATGTCTCTCCCATCAACTCACCATTAACAATAATGAAAAATCAAGCAAGATAATTAGATTGCATGCAGAGAAAGGCTAAATGGGAGGGTTTCATTTCCCTTCCTCCATCTGCAAATCCACATCTACACTAACTTTTCCTACAAAAACAAAATTAATTTTAACTTCTTCAATCACTATTCATCTCAGTTTCCCCAGTTACACACTAATCCTTCCCTCTCAATGGTAGCATTTATCCATATGTATGCTCTGGCATAGTAAACATTTTCAACTTTGAATCTCCTCATACTGATCTTCATTTACTAAAAATCTCTTGCCTTATGCACTGACATTCATTTACATTTATTTTTGTAATTTTTTATATGTTTACAGCTTCCCTCATACCACCAACCACTTTGAACTCTTTTTTTTATTTCCTTTTAAGTAATTTTTCTCAAATCCAATATTTTTCAACTGCAGTCATCTTTCTAGATTTCAATGTTCCCATTTCCAAATGGCTTTTGTTTTCCAACTGCACTGATGATCAAGGAGGTGAAGATTCTGAGAGACTGGTATCCCTTTGGCCTCTAAGTCAATTCAGACTGCAAAATGTTAATTTTCTCACAGCACTGTCTTTTCTGGCATTATAACGAGGCAAGGTAGGATGATCTTCATGATTTTATGACACATTTCCTTGACTGAATTACTGCTTTCAGTCTATGATCCAAACATCTGCACTCAACATATCACTTCTTATTATAACAATTCTTACTAGTATGAAAATATTATTTCCATATTCCACTTGAAATTATCATCCTCTATCTAAGCTTTGAGTTTCTAATAATATAATTTTCAAAGAGAAGAATCAAACAAACAGCAATTGGCTTTTTGAGAAATCTTCATCTTTCTTTTCTGTTTATACCAAGGCTTGAAAGAGTTTCAAGCAAATTATCAACTCATCCAAAATCATTATGAAGAGCAGGAAACTTCATGGCATTCAAATGGTGGTAGCTATGCTTTCTGGTACCTTGACTGTAAAAAAGCCATTCACTGTAACTTTTTAAGTTGTCTATGCTTACCTCCTTTACAATCTTATTGTTCTGCAACACCAATTCCCCAACAAAAAGGACATTCTTCTTGTTCTTACTTTTCCTCTATTTCTTGCAATGAGAATCTTCACAAACATCCTTTTATCAAAGACGCATTCAATTTTCTTCCAAAAAATAAAAATAAATAAATAAAAATCAGAAGAAGTTCTATACTTCATAGCTGACTGTCTTCCATTGCTGTTAAGCTGTTGCTCTTGATATTTCTAAGGCACATGATCAGTTTGCCACAAAATCCTATTAATCAAGCTCCCATCTTATGAATGTCTTCTGACTTCTAAGTGAGATTTCAGCTTTCTCCCTGATTTTTCTTTCTTGGCTGCTGGGCTAGGTTCAGAGGATAAGCATTTCCCAAATTTGGAGAAATTTCATGCAACGAAATTTGTTGAGATTTGGGCAGTTTCTTAGAGCAGGATTAGTCAACAAATTTGATTGCATGAAACTGTCCCAAATTTGGGTACCACTCATTATCAGAACTTCAATCAAAAGCTAAGCACACTCATTTTAGCCAAATAAGGGAACTATATTTAGAACTTTAGGCTAACCTTTGGTTGCTATGCTTCAACATCTCATTTACCCAGTATAGTACCTGCATGCACATATACTGTACTGTGTTCCATGATGACAACTTGAATTAATTACTTACTTAAAATAAATAATTATTTATTTTAATTAAGTCTACATTGTAATTTCCCTAAAAAATAAAGTTATGAATAGCCAACATATAATCCTTACCACCATACAGACTAATGATGATGGGGAATATGTGAACCAATTGCACAGGATAACTACCAACACCTTTTAACAGCAGAAGATGGAAGCCAGATAAAAAGAAAACATCACTGCAGCATATAACAAACAGAAAACACCAATGCATATAAAGTAAGGATAAAAAAGATGAAGATTAAATAGAATCTATAAATAAAATAATGATACTGCTAAGGATAGTGCTGATCAAAGAGCTCATCTTTTACTAAAAATTACAAAATGGAAACACAATCAAGGCCACAACTCCATCAAAAAAAGAAAGAAACTAAGAAAGAAAATTTGTTTGGCTTATTAGTCAATTACCGTTATGTACAAATAACTACGATGCTGAACAGAATATGTTGCAATGCTTAAAAACATGGAAGCAAAGTACAGCATATACAGATCATATGAAAAATATGCTTTCTCAAGTGACATCATAACAGCTGGTAATAATTCCTGCACTGTCATAAGTGAAACATGAGAGGAGAAAATAATTGAGGCACTGGATGAGACTCAATAGCAAGAAAACATGAAATTATGAAATAAAGAATAAATAGAATCTATAAATAAAAAAAAAATGATACCGCTGAAGGTAGTGCTGATCAAAGAGCTCATCTAAAAAATGACAAAATGGGAATGCAACTAAGGCCACCACTCCAAAAAAAAAAAAAAAGAAAATTTGTTTGATTTATTAGTCAATTAATGTTATGTACAAATAATTATATGCTGACTAGTTTCAGACACTAAGAACCAGTGATTGCTTAAGGGTGCCGGACTGAGAATGCATTAAAATAAATTGAAATAAATATAACAATAAACAAGGCATTAGTAATACATGACACATGTTAACTCTCTCTAGTCTTCATGAAACTGGAGAAGTTGAAATTCAAGAATGCTGAGAAGTCTAATTAATGATTTCCAGACATTTAAAGATGAGATCGAAGTGAGACAAAGCATGATAGAGCCATGCAAGTGAATGGCCACAATAGATTGCTTGATTTGGTGTGAAAGGAAATTGTTCTCTAGATTGGCACAGCTACTATGCCTATCATTGTTGCTGAGATTTGTGGTAAATGAATGATGTACAAGCCCAGATATTTCTTCTCTTCTATATTCAATATCACTGAGATGTTTCTCTATTTGAAAACTCGTTTAACTTAAGTAGACCACAAGAACGTGAAATTCTATAAACGCCCAGAATTCTATAAATTATCTTTTGAAAATCTAAGGCAGCTACAGACAGCTTGGATAGGTTTAACTGTTAATTATTTCTAACTGAGTTAGAAATAATTACTTTAATTTTCTGACATTTTGACCTTCATATTAAGGGCATCATCTGGAGTACACACACACCACACCACACACACACACAAAGACAAGCTATATTGCATTTCAAACAGTATGCTAAAGTGACAATGATCTAATCAACCTTTACTCTACTGGCTTGACCCCTAGTGGAGGAATAAAACTACATCAAAGCTATATCGTGTTTATAATATCAGAAAATAAATTCATATTAATACTTTTAATGCTGCAAAATTGGTGGGCTAATCAATAATTTAACATAAGTGTTTGTTATATTAGACCTAAGATCCTAGATTACTGCTGTCCTAATTAATTATAATTAATTCAGACCAAAAGATTATATGGTAGAATATGTGTCATTCATATTCTTGGGATTTTTAGACCACCATTATTGTCAAAATTAGGATTGTTGATAAGAAATTCTTATTTTATTAATAAAAATAGATGTATTAGGAAAATCTTGCATTATTAATATTCAAAAATATGCAGACAGATCTAATCAAAGCAGTGAAGTGATGTAAATAAAATAGAGGACAATAGAAAAATAAATATATAAAGCAAAACAAAACTGCCAAGAAAAAGATCCATATGAGAAATTTAGATACACTGATGCAGTTATGATTTCTTAGATTTTAGATTAAAACATGATCATATGTGAAACTAAAATAAAACAATTGAAGTAAATTTCTAATTAAAAATAAATAGATGAAACAGTAAAGAACTGATTATGCTTCCAAAAGAAATAGTAACAAACCTAAACTCAAATATTTTAAAGGAAATTTGTACTTAACAAATGTCTACACACATATGTAGAAAAAAATCTAAAATATATTTCATCCAATGTAACATGGGCAGGTCGGCAACTACATTCAAAACACAAATCTTAAATAAGATGAGTTGTGCAGCATGTGCTTACTAGCTTGTGTCTTGGTCACAGCTGATTGATAGGAACACTATTACAGTTTAAAGAAACAAATGGAATACCTTCTCAAAGTAAAATTAAATTAACTAATCAATATTATTGAAAATTATAGAGAGTTAATAGTAATAAATTCCCAAAACTCTGAATATGGAATACAATCAGAGTGATTAAGATTGAGACAATTTTGTAGTGTTTCACAAGTTTTAATAAAAAGATAATCAAATTTGAATCTGTTGAAATGAAGAGTCTTAGACTCATTTCAAAGAATTCTGTGCTCAGTGTCAACAACATGAGAAACAAGACCAGAATTGTTGAATTCTAAAAATGCACCATAGTTCCGAAGTTCTTGGTTTATAATCTATCTCCCTGAAGACAATAACTTATTTAAATTCACCATCAATACAAGCTATTTTACATGGCAGAATAAATTGTTCAAACAAATGGAAGTAAGCAATGGTCAATCTCATCTGCTTTGGCTAATTATTTTACAGA
The DNA here is from genome assembly GCF_054136105.1 of Typopeltis vanoorti. Lineage (NCBI taxonomy): Eukaryota > Metazoa > Arthropoda > Arachnida > Uropygi > Thelyphonidae > Typopeltis > Typopeltis vanoorti. Next base: position 41,437,521 of record NC_143568.1, on the reverse strand, counting down.
ACATCTAGAAATCCAACTAAGTAACATTTTCCCTGAACATCAATATCTGGCTTCATTTTGATGTCATCTTTACAGTCTGGTTGAAGTCAGAAACAGAATTACTACAATTTCTGGATAAAATAAACTCCCTGATGAGAACAAACGCTCTTCATGGAATTGCATACCTATAAAAAACAACAGAACAGATGCTCTTCATGAAAATACCTGTTAAAAACAACAGGCACAGAATCAGCATTAGACATCACAGCAGTAGATTAGGAAACTGCGAGTCGTACCCAGTGGAAAATACTAAAGAATGCCATCAGTGATCATAGACCTATTATCATACTACCATTAATTTGCAGTTAGACCAAAAACGACAGGCAAAGAGATCTTGGAACTTCAGAAAAGCAAATTGGCCTAAATACACACTAGAAACTAAAAAACACACTAAAAACTACTAGAAACATATTGCACTGGTACATTCACTAGTAAAGATCTTGATCAGCAACTACTAGAATTAACTAACAACATACAGAGAGCTGCAAAAAATTCAATTCTCAGAGGACTCAGGAAAAAAATTGGGTTCCATTCTGGAATGATCATAATATCAATGCTTTGATCACTGAAAGAGATAATATCAATGAACAGTTAAAACAAAACAATACAGAAGACAACAGATGGAAGTTAATAGAATTAACTCAAAACATAGATGAAATTTCTAACTGCAAACAAAAAAAGTGGGAAGAATTCTGCAATAGACTAGACCCAAGAAAAGACTCACAACACTGGAATATTGGATTATTAAATAACACAACACTTCTGGATACTGATCACTCTTCGAACACAATCTTCTCAGGAACTAATACAGCAGCAACAAACAAACAGATGGCAAATATACTAGTCAAACATTACTCTAAAGTAAACAAACTACAATACAACAAAGAAAACAAAAAGTGCAGGAAAATTACAAAACATCTGCTAATACAATCTAGAACCTATCCTTCTGAAGACATCTTTACTCAGGACCTAGGAATGACAGAACTAGAAACAGCAATTAGTCCAACTGACCCTGACAAATCACACGGAATTGATCTTATTCTTGGACACATGATTAAAAACATATGAAATATTGCCAGAAACTGCCTTCTGAAGATATTTAACACTTCCTGGAATACAGGTAAACTACCAAAAATCTGGAAAACATCAGTCATTATACTCTTACTAAAACCCAATGTGGGCAAATATGAGAATGGGGAATTGGACAATGAGACTTATTTGTGCCTATGGTCCCATAGAAGGCTCTACTAAGGTAGAAATGGAGGAATTTTTTGATGCTTTAGAAAAAGCAACTGACATAATGAAAAAGGAAAAGTAGGTCCTAGTTGGGGATCTAAATAGCAGAGTAGGAAATAATTATCAGACATACAAAAATATTTTGGGAAAATTTGGAGAAAAAAGCAAAGCTAATAATAATGGCAAATACCTATTGGATTTCTGCTCAGGACATGGACTGGTTATTACTGATACCATGTTCCAACATAAAAATGTGCACATATTGACATGGAGACAAGAGGCAAGGAATAAGAAAAGTCTCATTGACTATGTTATTGTTGACAGTGATGTTTTCCCACTGGTGCAGGACACCAGAGTCTACAGAGGATTTGAAATTGGAAGTGATCACCATTTAGTCTTGAGCAGGATAAAATTCAATATCATATTGAAAAGAAGAACATGTAAGAAATGTTTAAAAAGAATAAAAGTTGGCCAGCTCTCAGATGTGAACTGTAGACTAAAATATGCAAATATTATTGAAGAAAAAATGAAAGAGTTTGAGAACAGGAACCAAACAAGGTTTGGTTAATGTTCTCAAATTCAGATTCAGTGGCAAGCCCTGAAGAAAACACTGATTGATACAGCTGCAGAGGCATGTGGTGAGGTTGTCTGCAAAGATAGAAAAATCAGAACTCCATGGTGGACACAGGAAGTTAAAGAGGCAGTGAAGGAAAAGAAGAAAGCATATCAAAAGCTCCTGGCAATAAGTCAGCTTATGCTCTTAGAGAATACAGAGACAAATGTAAGAAAGTTAAACACTGTGTAAAACTGACTAAACAAAAGTCATGGGAGGACTTTGACAAGAACATAGAAAATAAATATCAAGAAGGTGGGAAGATATTCTGGAGGTTGTTGAAGAAGCTCAGAAATTGAGGAAAGAGTGCTGCAAAAGAAATTAGAGATGATAAAGGTGACATGAAAACAGGAGAAAAACATATCCTTGAAGTATGGAGTAATTAATTCGAAAAATTGCTTAAAGAAACAAGCAGTGATGACAGCACTGTGGTAAAAAACACTGACCAGGCATGCAGTCAGGAATACATAGCAATAGCTGAAGTAGAAAAAGCCATCAAAAGCCTGAAATGTGGAAAGCAGCAGGAGTAGATGATATTCAACCAGAAATGCTCAAGTATGGAGATATGAAAGTCTTACGGTGGCTGTAATGCATAGTTCAGAAGGCTTGGACAGATGGACAAATTCCAGATGATTGGAGTAGTTTTTTTCATCAGAGGTTATTTCATTATTGAGTGTTCCCGGTAAGATATATGCAAGTATACTTGAGAAATGGTTGAGAAGAATTGTGGAAGAGAAGCTTGGTGAAGAACAAGCTGGATTCAGGCCAAATAGAGGCTGTCAGGATCAGATTTTCAGTTTACGACAGTTGAGAAAGCATGGGAATATAACAAAGATCTGTATTCAAGTTTTGTAGATTGGGTAAAGGCATATGACAAGGTGCCAAGAGAAAAGATATTCAAAACGCTATAGTTATATGGTGTTAATGGAGCATTATATCAAGCAATACTTAGTCTTTATTTGAATTGTAAGTCAGCAGTTAGAATTGAAGGAAGTACAGGAAGGTGGTTTAATGTTAAATCTGGTGTCAGACAAGGATGTACATTATCCCTTCTGTTATTCATTATCTAAATGGATCACATTATGAAGGAAAGTGGTATTAAACATAATATTGAAATTGGAGGTGTTAATCTCAGCTCTTTGCTTTATGCAGATGATGTTATATTTCTAAATAAATACGCTACAAGTCTGCAAGATTCCCTGACTAAATTGAATAACTGTTGTAATAGATATGGTATGAAGATCAGCATTAAAGACAATGAAAATAGGCAGAAACATTGAAAATATCAACTGCATTGTGAATGGAGAACCTATAAAAACAAATAAAACATTCCAGCTACTTAGGCACAATTTTTAGCAAAGATGGTAAATTAAATATGGAAATAGACAACAGAATCAACAAAGCTGGTATGGTAGGAAGTCAACTGAATAAATTTATATGGAATAAGAGAGAAATTAGCCAAAATACTAAATTAGCTGTATACAAGACAGTGTTCACATCAATTTTAACTTATGGATCTGACAGCCGGGTCAGAAGTAAAACACTTGACCAAAGACTAGAGACCGCAGACATGATAGTCCTGAGAAAAATTGGGGGCATGAACAGATGGCATCATTGGCAATATGATATTAAAAACGAGGATATTAGGAAAGAACTTCATATTGTCAAAATCCAGGAATGCATTAACAGAGCTAATCTTAAGTGGTATGATCACTTAAGCAGAATGGGAGGAAAGATTACCAAAACAAGTGTTTTCTGCCAGGTTGGCAGGAAAAAGACCTTGAGGAAGACCAAAATATAGGTGGATTGATACGTAAAAAGTGCCTTAAAAGAAAGAAATATAAGACCTGATAATATTGGAGTTTTGACAGGTAACAGACTGATTTGGAGGAAAATTTTAGATAGGAAGTTAGTAATGATGTACATTTTTCATGTAGTATTATCATATCCTGTACACCCCCTTGAGGGTATATATATCAGGAATTTGATGATGATGATGATGATATCATCAAAAGGCTTTGTGGAACAGTGGGGTGCAAAACCGAAAACACTCAAAACTACATATACTGCACTCATAAGACCCACTATGGAATATGCCTCATCAATCTGGGCTCCAGCTTCTACTAGCTTAAAAGTAAAACTTGACAGAGTACAATCAAGAGCAGCAAAAATTATTATAGGTACAGTCTCATCCACAAATACGAGGGCTGTTTAATAAGTAATAAGACTAATTTTACTGTCGCGAAACCACCCATTACAATATTAATTTCGGTGGAATAAAGAAATGTTGCTGTTTGTATTAACAAAAGAGGTTGCTAGATGGTATATACAGGCTGTGCCAGAGTGTCACGTGAATAAACGCATGCTTGTTTCGGCGCACCTACAAGCCGCGACCAGTCATCGAAATGGAAGAGTCCTTGGAACAGCGTTATGCGGTTAAATTTTGTGTGCGTTTGCAAAAATTGGCATTGGACACTTTTAACATGATACGCGAAGATTTCCACGATGAAGCAATGTCAAGAGCAAGTGTTTTTCGCTGGCATAAAACTTTTAAGGAAGGAAGGCAAAATGTGGAAGATCTTGAATGTGAGGGAAGACCTTCAACATCCATCACAGAGACAATGATCAACACAGCAGCGATTATCATCAAGGAGGATTGCAGAATTACGGTACGCCAGCTGCATGTTGTCCTGAATATTTCTGTGGGAAGTGTTCACTCAATCATGGCTGAACATTTGGGACTGAAACGTGTTTGCGCCCGATGGATTCCCAAACTCTTGATACTGGAGCAAATGCAGCATCGAGTGAATGTGTGCAGAGAATGGAAAGAAAGACTGGAACCAGAAGGTGACAACTTCTTAAAACGCATCATTACAGCAGATGAAGCTTGGTTGTATCACTATGACCTTACAATGAAACAACAAAGCAGTGAATGGAAGCATCCGTCTTCGCCTACCCCCAAGAAAGCAAAAACTGTAAAATCGGCTGGTAAAGTTATGACCATAATGTTTTTTGACTATGAAGGCATTGTTTACCAACACGCTGTAGAACCCAGAAATACCGTAAACAGCTCATACTATGCGGATGTTTTACAGACAATGGTACAGCACGTCAAAAGGAAGCGTCCGTTGCTGAAGAATGGCTTCTTATTGCACCACGATAATGCAAGGCCACATATTGCTGGTGGTGTAGTGGACGTTTTGCAGAAGAACAACATAGATATCCTACCACACCCTCCATACAGTCCTGATCTCGCACCATGCGATTTCTGGCTGTTTCCTCAGCTCAAGAAACCACTAAGAGGCCGCCATTTCGAAAGCAACAAAGCATGTGTAAAAGCTGCAGAGACGGTTTTGAAAGAACTCTCAAAAAACAGACTTTCACATGTGTTTAAGAAGTGGATGCAACGTTGGGACAAATGCATCGGTAGTTACTTCGAAAAAGACCATGTAAATGATGACGATTAAAGGTAATCTGTTTTCTGTATAAATATAGTCTTATAACTTATTGAACAGCCTCCGTAATTTAAAAGCTCAACAAGAGTGTGGACTTCACATATTAGAAGAAACTCTCAAGAGTTAAATTCACTAAAGGAATCAGGAGCCAACAACAGGATCACATCTCAATCAGGACTTTCGATGTCAGGACAAGAAAATCTAGACCAGTGGTCCCCAACCTGTGCTCTGCAGAGCACAGGTTGGGCTGTGCACTTCCCAGGGGCTCTGTGGCCGCTCCAGGAAAATAAAATAAATAAAAATTGAATGAAATTAAAGAATAAGAAACAAAAAGTAGAATCAATCACTTCACAGTGAATTTTCATAGTGATAACATTGCGATTTCTTAGCGATTCTGCGAGTTTACTGTGCGTTTGACCTCTTTGTGAGTGTTTAGTTGTGTAGTGTTTTGTTCTACTTTGACGTTCAAACCTCAAACTACTGCGATACATTTCCGGTAGAAAAAATTTCATTGCTGATTGACTCAGGTGCTTTTATTGGTTTTCAAGTAGGTAAGTATTTGTATTTTGTTATAAAATTTTTTATTTGCTTTATTTTGTATTCTGGGTTATGAAAGATAAAGTCGGCTATTCTCATATTCTTGTGTGATTTTCGTTTAGGCATGGATTGCTGGCTTCAAACAGGTACTTTGAAGAAAAAAGATGTTACATTTGAAAAGGAGGACAAACTAGCAGCTCACTCCATTACTTCGCCAGATGAGTCAACGACAAAAAAAAAAAATGATAACCAAGCAATGCACTCCACCATTTGTTTGTCAGAAGAGCTTTCCGCAAAAGAAACCATTTCTGAATCTGTGGTGCCACCTCAATCATTATTTGCAAAATGCGACAGAAGTGGGGCAGTGGGGGAAAGACCTCCCAATAAAAAACGAATGGTCGGCCTCTCTGTGTGATTTGCAGAAATGTGTTGACTAACAGTTCCATATTTCCTGCTAAACTGCGGCATCATTTCGAGGGAAACCATCCCGAGTTGAAAGATAAACCGTCTGGTTTTTTCAAGAGGAAGTGCAACGAAATTTTGGCTTCGCAGAAAACTATCACAACACTTGCTAAAACCAATAATGAAAAAGTACTGGAAGCTTCCTACCTAATAAGTTACCGTATAGCTCGAGCTGGTGAAACTCATACCATTGCAGAGACTCTTATTAAACCTTGTACAATCGATATTGTCAAGTGTTTGCTTGATGAAAAAGCTGTTAAGTCTCCAACATTCCTTTATCAAATAACACTGTTGCTAGACGAATCAGCAATATGGCTGATGACATGAAAGAGACACTTGTCAGTCACATCAGGTGTACCAAATTTGCACTACAAATGGATGAATCGACTGACGTCACCGGGTTGGTGGTTTTAATGGTATTTGTTCATTATGTTTACTTACAAAGCTATCAAGAGGACCTTCTTCTTTGCAGACCACTACCAACCGACACATCAGGGGTGAAATATTTAATCTTTTGGATGAATTCTTCTCATCAAATGAAATACAGTGGGAAAACTGTGCAGATATATGCACTGATGGTGCAAAGGAAATGATGGGTCACAATGCTGGAGTCATTACCAAAATTAAAGATAAGGCAAAGAAATGTAGCAGCAGCCATTGCGTTCTTCATAGACATGCGCTAGTCTCGAGAAAAATGCCTTCTGAGCTTATGATAGTGTTGAATGATGCCATAAAAATAATAAACTATATAAAATCATGACCTCTTAAAAGCAGGCTCTTCAAACTAATGCGTGAAGATATGGGAAGCCACCATGAGTCCCTATTGCTGCACACTGAAGTAAGGTGGTTGTCTCGAAGAAAAGCGTTGACATGTTTGATGGAACTGAATGCAGAGGTAGCAGCATTTTTGATGGACCATAATGCTCTATTGGCGACAGTTTTAAATGATGAAGACTGGGTGCGTAAACTGGAGTATTTGGCCGACATTTTCAGCAAAATGAACGAAATTAATCTATTATTGCAAGGAAAAACTGCCACAGTTTTTGATGCAAAAGCCAAAGTGTCTTCTTTTAAGAGGAAACTTACGTATTGTTGAAGTGCGTGGAAAAGGAAGATATCGATTGCTTCCCTCTTACAAAAAGCTTCCTGAATGAAAATAACATCAAGATTCAAGAAAAAATACAGAAAAATATTCAGGTGCATCTCGAAGCTTTGAAAGATTTGTTTGAACATTATTTTCTGACAGCTCAAGAGAAGGTGCTTGATGAATTTAAATGGGTACTGAATGTGTTCAGCGTGAACAAAAAACCACCTAGCTTAAACTCAGCGGAATACGAGGTCCTCATAGATTTGACATCTCACAGTGAACTAAAAATCGCGTTTCAAAACCAAAGTCTACCGGAGTTTTGGCTGCATTTACAAGATGAATTCAAAATCTTGTCTGAGAAAGCAAAATAAGTATTGCTGCCTTTCTCGACTACATATCTCTGTGAAGCGGGATTATCTGCCTATACAGGTACCAAAACAAAATACAGAAGCAGCTTAAATGCAGAACCAGACATTCGCCTGCAATTATCAATTGAACCTAGAACTGTGCAAAAAAAATGCAATCACAGGTGTCTCATTAAACATTTATACATTATTTTATGTTATGTCTTAATTTAGGCCTACTGTTGCACTACAGTGCACTCTAGTTAGTAAAATTAAATAGGAATTGTCTTCTATAATGAATAATAAAAACTTCGAATAACAAGTAATTAACGAATGTGTTTGAACTGAATTGGATGTAATGATTAAATTGGAGGAACTGAGTTTATTGTATGGACCTTATTGTTGCTCTCAACAATAATGTAAAATCTGCTGTAATGCAAATGGCTTGATTTATTGTTGGAAGAACTTTTATGTATGGCCAAGTTTTGACAATATCATGTGTATTGGTGGTAGTTGAGAATAAATTGATATATTATGATAAATTTCAAAGTTTTTTAAAATATAATTTCATTGCATGGACATTGTGCAATTGTTTAGATATCTCTTTACTTTACATTCCCTTACTATCTATCCCCTCTTCCTCCTCACCCCGTAACACTACTCCTAAACACCATTAACTTGTAAGAAACAGGGTAGGCCTAGGGGCTCCGCCATAGAAAGCGATTCTAAAAAGGGCTCCACAAGTCAAAAAGGTTGGAAACCGCTGATCTAGACTAAAGAGATCATCCATTTTACAATACGATCATGAAATTAGAAAACAGATCGACATAGAACACCTGTCCATTGAAATAAGCAAAGAACCATTCCTTTCCATTATTCTACCAAAAAACACAATGATAAACTTGACGGAAGTTTTTTCACTTGGCTATGCTACCAGTTATATATTTGGTCTAATTCTTTATCCAAGTGTAAGCAAACAAAGTTTGCACATTAAGTATTTTCAGGACGGGACAACTCGTGGCAAAGGGGGTATTAAGTTCTCATCACTTGCCTTAGTATCCCATAATGCACAGCACATCTCCTTGCAGACATGTATAATGCTATGCATTAAGGGAAGGTCACTACTCAGACCGGTTTCGACCTGTATTGAGGTCTCACCAGTGGGAGCCATACCCAGAGGTGGTGATACTAAGGTGGAATTAATGGAGAAGTCATATTTCCATATACCAGTTGGCCAAAAGGTGTCACACCTTATTATTAAAATTCTCTGGATCAGAGATAAGTCGATGGAAGCTTTTTTCACTTGACTATGCTACCAATTATATATTTGGTTTAATCCTTTATCTAAGTGTAAGCAAACAAAGTTTGCACCTTAAGTGTTTTCAGGACTGGGGCAACTCGTGGCAAAGGTGATATAACTTCTCATCACTAGCCTTAGTATCCCATAATGCACAGCACATCTCCTTGCGGAGATGTATAATGCTATGCATTAAGGGAAGGGTCACTACCTAGACTAGTTTTGACCTTTATCGAGGTCTCATCGGTGGGAGCCAGACCCAGAGGTGATGGTACTAAGGTGAAGTAGTGGAGAAGTCATATTTCCATATGGGATACTAAGGCAAGTGATGAAAAGTTATACCACCTTTGCCACGAGTTGCCCCAGTCCTGAAAATACTTGAGGTGCAAACTTTGTTTGCTTACACTTGGATAAAGGATTAAACTAAATATATAATTGGTAGAATAGCCAAGTGAAAAAAAATTCCATCAACTTATCTCTAATCCAGAGAATTTTAATAATAAGGTGTGACACCTTTTGGCAACTGATATATGGAAATAGACTTCTCCATTACTTCCACCTTAGTATCACCACCTCTGGGTCTGGTTTCCATTGATGAGACCTCAATAAAGGTCAAAACCGGTCTAGGTAGTGATCCTTTCCTTAATGCATAGTATTATACACGTCCGCAAGGAGATATGCTTTGCATTATGCGATACTAAAACAAGTGATGAGAAGTTATACAACCTTTGCCACGAGTTGTCCCAGTCCTGAAAAACTTCAGACGCAAACTATGATAAACTTAAAGCTCCTAGAACCTTGTTCCGAAAAGGATTCACAGGAAGAAAATAAAAGGACTTGACATTATACTCGTACATCACTTAAATCAGGGCTGTCCAAAACACGGCCCACATGCAGTCTGTGGGGCGATTTTGTGTGGCCCGCCTGTGGGTTTTGATTTTCGTGAGCGAAAAGATAAAATAACAATTTGAATCGAATGCGTATTAGAAATTTTAATTCTATCACTAATCAATAATCCCAATGTTGGCAATTTTATTTGGTATTTTTACATCACTATATACCCACATGTTCTTCAAATATTAGATGTGTCAAAGAAGCATTCTCACACTGTTTTGTTCTAACATGCATGCTCCGCGTGGTATGGGGAACGTGGGCACGCAATTAGTGTTGTTCGTTTGTTCAGCTATTGAGGCTATATGGCTGCGGCTCACTAAATAACTATATACACATTGGATGCGGCCCTCAGATAAAACATTTTTTTAATGCGGCCCTCAGATTACCTAAGGGCGGACAGCCCTGACTTAAATAATCTAAACCATGTCACTGCCTGCACTGATGGATCATCTGATGAAGCACTCAACCAAGAAGGTTCAGGGATTTTTCTACCTCTACTTGGAGGCGAGGAAATACAAATCGAAAATACACAGCTGGCAAAATACCTTCAAACTTCACTTGTGAATTAACAGCCGTATAAACAGCTCTCGAGTTCTATCTCTCTAATCTGTAATAAACATTACAGAATGAATAACCATCTACACAGACTAAATCTGCACTTGAAGCATTAAAAAATGGAAAAACAAAACTCAAACAGGAAATTCATGAACAACAAACAATATTAAATTTGAAAAATGTTGAAGACAATGAAAGAGCAGACAGTCTAGCCAAAGAAGGAAGACATTTACCTCAAAAATTACACCCACTGTTGCCAAAATAAGATTGGTAAAACAAACACTCAGATGAAATGAAATCAGATGAAAAGAATGAAATCAGAGAAATAACCACAATCATCAGCAGACTAAGGATGGAACATTTTAATCATCATCATCAAATTCCTGCCATGTACCCTTAAGGGGTGTACAGGATATGACAGTACTACATGAAAAATTTACATCATTCCTAACTTCCTATCTACAATTTTCCTCCAAATTAGTCTGTTACTTGTCAAGACTCCAACATTATCAGATCTTATATTTCTATCGTCTAAGGCACTTTGTACCGTATCAATCGACCTATATCTGGGTCGTTTTCCTGCCAACCTGGCAGAGAACACTTGTTTTGCTAATCTTTCCTCTCCCATTCTATTTAAGTGACCATACCACCTGAGATTAGCTCTGCTAACGCATTCCTGGATGCTGACAATGTCAAGTTCTTTCCTAATATCCTCATTTTTAATATGATATTGCCATTGATGCCATCTGTTCACGCCTCTAATCTTTCTCAAGACTCATATCTGTGGTCTCTAGTCTTTGGTCAAGTGTTTTACTTCTGACTCAGCTCTCAGATCCATAAGTTAAAACTGGTTTGAACACCGTCTTGTATACAGCTAATTTAGTGTTTCGACTAATTTCTCTCTTATTCCATATGAATTTATTCAATTGACTTCCCACCATACCAGCTTTGCTGATTCTGTTGTCTATTTCTATATTTAATTTACCATCTTCAGTAAAAATCGTGCCTAAGTAAATGAAATGTTTTACTTGTTCCACAGGTTCTCCATTGACAACATAGTTGACATTTTCAGTGATTCTGCCTATTTTCATTGTCTTTGTCTTTTTATTGCTGACCTTCATACCATATCTATTACAACAGCTATTCAATTTAGTCAGAGAATCTTGCAGACTTGTAGCGGATTTATTTAGAAGTATAACATCATCCGCATAAAGCAAAGAGCTGACATTAACATCTCCAATTTTGATATTATGTTTAATACCACTTTCCTTCATAATGTGATCCATATAGATAATGAATAACAGAGGGGATGATGTACATCCTGGTCTCCACCAGATTTAACATTAAACCATCTTCCTGTACTTCCTTCAATTCGAACTGCTGACTCACAACTAAAATAAAGACTAAGTATTGCTTGATATAATGCCCCATTGATACCATATAACTGCAGCATATTGAATAGCTTCTCTCTTGGCACCTTGTCATATGCCTTTTCCAAATCGACAAAACTTAAATACAGATCTTTATTATATTCACATGCTTTCTCGACTATTTGTCGTAAAGTGAAGATCTGATCCTAACAGCCTCTATTTGGCCCGAATCCAGCTTGTTCTTCACCAAGCTTTTCTTCCACAATTCTTCTCAACCATTTCTCAAGTATACTTGCATAGATCTTGACAGGAACACCCAGAAGGGAAATACCTCTGTAATTCTCACATTGTTTTATTTCCCTTTTTATATATGGGTACTATGAGAGCTCTACTCCAATCATCGGGAATTCGTCCCTCTGTTCAGGCTTTCTGAACTATGCAATGCAGCCACTGTAAGATTCTTATACCACCATACTTCAGCATTTCTGCTCGAATATCATCTACTCCTGCTGTCTTTCCACATTTCAAGCCTTTGATGGATTTTTCTGCTTCAAGTATGGATATGTATTCCTGACTGCATGCCTGGGCAGTGTTTTTTACCATTGTGCTGTCATCACTGCTTGTTTCATTTAGCAGTTTTTCAAAGTAATTTCTCCATACTTCAAGGATATCTTTTTCTCCCATTTTCATGTCATCTTTATCATCTCTAACTCCTTTTACAGCACTATTTCCCTCATTCCTAAGCTTCTTCAACAACCTCCAGAATATATTGCCATATTCTTGATATTTATTTTCTATATTCTTGCCAAAGTCCTCCCATGACTTTTGTTTAGCTAGTTTTACACACTGTTTAGCTTTCTTACATTTGTCTCTGTATTCTGTAAGAGTAAAAGCTGACTTATTTGCCAGGACCTTTTGATATGCTTTCTTCTTTTCCTTCACTGCCTCTTTAACTTCCTGTGTCCACCAGGGAGTTCTGATTTTTTTATCCTTGCACACAACCTCACCACATGCCTCTCTGGCAGAATCAATCAATGTTTTCTTCAGAGTTTGCCATTGAATCTCCAAGGTTTGATTCCTGTTCTCAAACTCTTTCATTTTCTTTTCAATAATCTTTCTGTATTTTAGTCTACAGTTCACATCTGAGAGCTGCTCAACTTTTATTCACTTTAAAACTTTCTTACATGTTATTCTTTTCAATATGAAATTCAATTTTATCCTGCTCAAGACTAAATAGTGATCACTTCCAATTTCAAATCCTCTGTACACTCTGGTGTCCTGCACCAGGGAGAAAACATCACTATCAACATTAACATAGTCAATGAGACTTTTCTTATTCCTAGCCTCTTCTCTCCATGTGAATTTGTGCACATTTTTATGTTGGAACATGGTGTTAGTAATAACCAGTCCATGTCCTGAGCAGAAATCCAACATATATTTGCCATTATTATTAGCTTTGCTCTTTTCTCCAAATTTTCCCAAAATATTTTTATATGTCTCACAATCATTTCCTACTCTGCCATTTAGATCCCCAACAAGGACCAACTTTTCCTTTTTCATTGTGTCAGTTGCGTTTTCTAAAGCATCAAAAAATTCCTCCACTTCTACCTTAGTAGAACCTTCTGTGGGACCATAGGCACAAATACGTCTCATTGTCCAGTTCCCCATTCTCATATTTGCCCACATTACTCTACTTGAGACTGACTGCCATTCAAGAAGATTAGCCTCATATTTTGTGTTGAATACTATGGCTACTCCTTCTTTTCCTTGATTGTCATTGCCTGAATATAACATTTTGTATTTATTGCTCAGAAAGATCTCACCAGTTTTGGTCTTTTTTGTTTCAGTCACCCCTATTATGTCGATCTGGTACTTATCTAATTCCTCAGCTAGCTCCATTTCTTTGCTATTCAGGCTTCTTACGTTGATAGTACCAATCTTTAACTCTGGTGATGTTGAGTTAGGGTTTGTTTTCAGATTTGTTCCAGTAGCTGACTCTTCAATGTTCGCCCTGGTTCCCTGGCGAAAACAACGGGGGCCTTGTTTAACCGGCGATGCCCCAGCCGGCATGAAATTTTGTCATGTTGTACCATCATTTTTTTTATTTTAATTTAACCAATAAGAATACAATTTGGTCGGCTAAATCCTAAATTGCCAGCCCATCCTCGTTCGTTCAGTATCAAAGTAGATACCCAACAGGGTGCACCACAAGAAGGTGAGGATTGGACATTAGGTCAGAAGCCCTGGTCGGCTCTCCGCATTCCTTTAAAGGCTATGTGGAGCTCTCCTCTCAGATATACAGCTTTGACCCTTAAGCACCCCTTAAGGAACATTTTAAAGGTATGAAAATTCAGCCAGACAGTAGTAGGAGCTATGAAGAATGCAAGAACTGTCCAGGAATTGAACTAACAACTGAACATATCTATTCTTGTCCAGCAATTGCTGCTGCTGCTCTACAGAAAATTGACAATAACCACAAAGAAATGTTGTACCCCATCAAAGTTCAACAGATTACCAAAGCAGTTCTACAGTTCCATGGTCATATCTAGAAACTGTTCAATGGACTCGACAACAACAATATAAACTCCCTGTACTCTGTATCAAATTTACTATTGAATATAAATCCAACAACAGTCTCCTTTTTTCATCATCAAATTCCTGATATGTACACTCAGGACAGGAGAGGGGGGGGGGTGCAGGATAATTATGATAATAGTCCATGAAGAAGCTATACTATTATTAACTTCCAATCAATAATTTTCCTCCAAATTAATCTATTAAATCAATCCATCTACATCTTGGTCTTCCTCTAGGTATTTTTCCTACCAACCTGGCAAAGAACATTTGTTTTGCTTATCTTTACTCTCCCACTCTGTTTAAGTGACTATACCACCTGAGATTCGTTCTACTAACACATTTCTGAATGCTAACAATGCCGAGTTCTTTCCTAATATCCTCATTTTTGATGTGATACTGTCACTGATGTTCACTCCACTGTTCTCAACACTAATCGTTCTCAGAACTTCCATATCAAAGTTCTTAGTCTGTGATCAAGTGTCTTATTTCTAAATCCAAGCTCTCAGATCCATAAGTTAAACCTGATTTGAATACCGTCTTGCATATAGCTAATTTAGTGATTTGACCGATTTCTTTCTTATTCCATATAAATTTATTCAAATGACTTCCTACAATAGCAGCTTTACTAATTCTGTTGTCAATTTCAATATTTAATTTACCATTTATGCTAAATATTGTGGCAAAATAGCTGAAATATTTTACTTGGTCTATAGGTTCACCACTTTGTCTTTTTATTGCTGATTTTCAGATGAAATTTATTACTGCAGTTATTCAATTTATTCAGGAAAGCTTGCAGACTTGTGCTCAATTTATTCAGAAGTATAACATTATCTTGATAAAGTAAAGAGCTAAGATTAACATCACCAATTTTGAAATCAGATTTAATAAACTTTCCTTTATAATGTGATCCATATAGATAATGAATAACAATGAAGATAATGTGCACCCTTGTCACACACCTGATTATACTTCAAACCATCTTCCCATACCTCCCTTAATTCTAACTGCTGACTTACAGCTTAATTACAAACTATGTATCGCTTGATATAATGTCCCACTGACATCATAACTGTAGCATTTTGAAGAGCTTTCCTCTTGGAGCCTTGTCATATGCCTTTTCCAGATCAACAAAACTTAAATACCTTGTTATAGTCCCTAGATTTCTCAACTATTTGTCTTAAAGTGAAAATCTGATCCTGACAACCTCTATTTGGCCTGAATCCAGCTTGTTCTTCACAAAGCTTCCCTTCCATAACTTTTCTTAGCTGTTTCTCAAGTATACTTGCATAAATCTTACCAGGAACACTGTGAGAATTAGAGGGCAATACCTCTAATTCTCACAATCAGTTTTATAGTGGTATACTATGAAAGCTTTGCTCCAATCCTCTGGAATTTCATTCTCTGACCAGGCCTTGGGGGAGACCACACCCCTACCAGGTGAGTCCCCCAGGTGGCGGATGGGGGAACCCGAATGTGTTGCTCTGAATAAAGAGCCATGGATCAAAGGATGTAGCAGAGGTATGGCAAGCTGGCTACATTATTATGCCAGTAACTTTCATGAGCCAGAGAAAGTCTACAAAACCGAGATAGTGCTACTGCGTACGGAACAGCCAACGCACCTACTCAAAGACCACATAGAGTAGGTGAGAAATCAGCAATGTGGTCAGCCAAGGATGTGAAACACATGGCCACCCCAACATAAGATCATTATACTGACCTGGAAAATTGCAATTAGTCCAAAAAAATTTAGAAAGACTGAAATGGAGTATTTTAGGTTTATCAGAGACACATTAGTGTGGAGATAGATAACATACACAGAGGAGGAGTTGCATTATTAATTGAGAAGAAACTTACACACTCAGTAATTGAAATAAAACCAGTGTTTCCTAGAATAATCACAGCCAAACTTCAAGCAAAAGAAAAAGGTCAAATAATTAAAATAATCCAAATATATGC
Organism: Typopeltis vanoorti; assembly: GCF_054136105.1. NCBI lineage: Eukaryota > Metazoa > Arthropoda > Arachnida > Uropygi > Thelyphonidae > Typopeltis > Typopeltis vanoorti. The sequence goes on along the minus strand of NC_143568.1, from coordinate 41,421,099 downwards.
ACCAGACAGTAACCATTCAAAGGAAGAAATAGAAAATTTCTATGAAGAACTACAACAGGAAACAGATAATTCCAAAAATAGAGAACTCGTGATAGTAATGGGAGATTTTAACGCTAAAATAGGACAGTTCACAGCAGACAAAAAAAGATGTGATGGGGAAATTTGGATAAGGAGAGCTTAACGACAATTAGACCACTTCTGTAAAGCAAACGATCTAATGATTGCAAACACATTGTTCTATCAACGCCCTAATAATATACATAGACATCTGCAGATGGTAATATAAAGAACTGCATAGACTATATCATCAGAAACAAACAATGGAAAAGATCAGTGAATGAAATTCACTGATCTTTTCCATTGTTTGTTTACCACACTGGCCATGAAATATTAACTGCCAAAGTGAAGATAAAATTCAACAAGAAAAACAATATCAGAAAAGAAGAAAACATCAACCTATCAAAACTAAAAGATAGCTCAAGCAGAAGTCGATTTTTAGAACAGATGTGCTTGAAATTAAAACCCTCCATCTTCCAGAACAGCGGTACTGGGAAGAAGGAAAAGAAACAGTGTTATCAATTGCAAAAGACACATTAGGTACCAAACCTAAAATACACAAACAGTGGATAACACAAGAAATCATAGCTACAACAGGAGAGAAAAGAGAGGCCAAGATACTTGTAAACCAACAAAACAATGAAGAGAATAGAGAAAAATACAGAGCACTAAAAAATAAAGTTGATAATCTATGCAAAAAAGCCAAAGAAAAATGGTTAGAAGAAAAAGATAAGAAATGCCAAGAAGCATACCAACAAAACAACTAAAAGTCTTCCATGACACTATAAGAGAAATTACAAAGGAATTCTCAGCGAAAGCAGTAACAATGATAAACAACAAGATGACTGAAACCGGGAACATTGAAGAAGAAAAATCTGATCAAACCATTTTAAGATTATCTTTCACCAAGGAAACAAAACTACAATGCCAATAATAGAAAATAATGACCACCAAAAAATTTTACAAGAAGTTAGATACACAATAAAACAGATGAAAAACAATAAAGCACCAGGCATGGATACTATCCCTACTGAACTGTGGTCATATGGAAGTAGCACATCAATAGAATATTTAACAACCCTATTCAATAAAATACTACAAACAGGAGAGATCCACGATGACTGGGGAACTGGAAAGATCATCCCAATATGCAAGAAAGGAGACAAAAGAGAATGCAGAAATTACAGACCAATCAATTTACTCTCCCACAGCTATAAAATATTCATAAGAATTATACAAAATAGATTAAAAAACACCTATGAAGAACTGATAGGCATAGAACAAGCTGGTTTCTGAGGAAACTATTCAACAATAGACCAGACTTTCACATTGCACCAACTAGCAGAGCTCAGCTGGAAAGACTATAAAGAACTATATTGTTGTTTAGTGGACTTGAAACAATCAACAGAGAAATCCTTCTTAAAGTTCTACTAGAAAAAGCAACAGACAAATATATATAATACGGTTTCTGATAAAATATTACTCTAAAACAAATGCAATAATTAAAAAGGATACACTCACAACAGAACCCATGGAGATCCAAAAAGGAGTAATGCAAGGATGCCCATTATTCCCATGCCTATTCAAACATATATCTAGACAAAATTGTAAAGAAGGGAATAGACAATAAGCTTGGAATCTATGTCAATGGTTTAAACATAAATAATATCAAATATGCAGATGATCCCGTCCTTAATGCAAGAACCCCAAATGAACTACAAAGGTTGATAAACAAGCTAAATGAAACCTGCAAAACATATGACATAACAATAAATATACAAAAGACAAAAGTGATGAAAATAGGGAGGAATAGAACTACCATCTCAGCCACCCTAAATGGAGAACAAATAGAACAAGTAGACAACTTCATATATCTTGGATCAAAAAACTAACAGAAACAACAGATGAACTCAAAACGATCAAACACAGAATAGCAATAGGGTGGACCACCATGGGAAAATTACAGAAAATCTGGAAAACAAACAAGATATCTAAGCAAGCCAAAATCAAATTATATGAATCAATAATTATACCAACAGTCATCTATGGAGTAAAAGCATGGACAGTTAAGAAAAGAGAGATGAAAAACTGCTGGCATTTGAAATTAAATGCTTAAGAAAAATAAATAGAACAAGTTGGATAGAAAAGAAAACAAACAGCACAGTCACACAATAATAGAAAAAAATTAGAAAACAACAACTAGATGGTTTGGCCACACTGTATGCATGGATGCAGACAGACTTCCTAACGTCCTAATCAATACTTTTCCAACTGAAAAAAGAAGACCCGGAAGACCAAGAATTACCTGGCTGAAATTAATAAAGAACATCTCGGGATGCAGAACATATAAGGAACTTTTTTGAACAGCAAGGAATAGAGAAGACAGGAAGATCCTACTCAACCCGTCTTAGACAGAAGAGATGAAGAAACCAGGCCTGAATTATGCAATGCAGCTACTGTAAAACTTTTATATCTCCATATTTGTGCTTTCTGGTTGAATTTTATCTATCCCAGCTGCCTCTCCTCCACATTTCAGGTTTTTTTTTATGGCTTTTTCTACTTCAAGTATGGATATGTATTCCTGTTGAGAGTTTTCTACCATTGTGTTGACACTGCTTGTTTCATTTAGCAGTCTTTCAAAGTAATTATCCCAGACATCTAGAATATCTTGATCTTCAGTTTTCATGTCACCTTTATAATTTCTGATTACTTTTACAGCACTTTTCCTCCATTTCTAAGCTTTTTCAATAGCCTCCAGAATATTTTGCCACATTCCTGATATTTTCTATGTTATTACCAAAGTCTTCAAATGACTTTGTTTAGCTAATTTTACACAGTGCTTTGCTTTCTTACATTTATCTCTGTATTCACTAAGAGCACAAGCTGACTTACTTGCTAGGAACTTTCTATATGCTTTCTTCTTTTCCTTGACTACCTCTAACTTCTGGAGTCCACCATGGAGTTCTGATTTTTCCATCCTTATAAAACAACCTCACCACGTGCCTCTCTGGCTTAATCAATGTGTTTTTCAGGATGGATTTGCCACTGAATCTCATCTCCAAGGTTTGGTTCTTGTTTTCAAACTCTTTCATTTTTCTTCAATGATGTTTGTGTATTTCAGTCTACAGTTCACTTCTGCAAGCTGCCTAACCTTGATTTGTCTTAAAAAACTTTCTTAAACACTTGTTTTCAATATGAAATTCAATTTTATCTTGCTCAAAACTAAATAGTTATCACTTCATATTTCAAATCCTCTATATATTCTAGTGTCCTGATTCAGTGGGAAAACATTGCTATCAACTATACCATAGTCCAGGAGACTTTCTTATTTCTTGCATCTTCTCTCCATGTGAAGTTATGCATATATTAGAACATGGTGTTAGTAATAACTAATCCATGCCCTGAGCAGAAATCCAGCAAGCATTTACCATTATTATTGGCTTTACACTTTTCTCCAAATTTTCCCAAAACATGTGTCTGGTAATCATGTCCTACTACTCTGCTGTTTAGATCTCCAATAAGGACCAACTTTTCCTTTTTCATTGAGCTAGCTGTCCTCTCTTATGCCTCAAAAAATTTCTCCATTTGTTTCTTGGTAGAACCTTCTGTGGGCCCATCAACACAAATAAGTCCCATAGTGATATTTGCCCATCAGCACAAATAAGTCCCATACTGATATTTGCCCACATCACTCTACTTGATATTGTCTGAAATTCAAGAAGTTTATCCTCATATTTAGTGTTGAATACAATAGCTACTCCCTCTTTTCCCAAATTTTTATTGCCTGAATATAACATTGGTTGCTTAGAAAGATGTCACCTGTTTTTGTCTTCTTTGTTTCAGTCACGGCTATTATGTCTATCTGGTACTTATACAGTTCTGATAGTTCCATTTCTTTTCCGTTGATGCTTCTTATGTTGATAGTACCAATCTTGAACTCTGTTGATGTTGAGTTGGAATGTGTTTTGGGATTTATTCCAGTAGCAAACTTTTAACTGTTTACCCTGGTTCCTGACAAAAACAATAGGGACCTCGTTTAACTGGGTGATGCCCCAGCTGGCATGAAATTCTGTCATGTTGTACCATCATTTTACATTGTGGTTTAAGCCAATAAGAATGCAATTTGGTCGGCTAAATCCCAAATTGCCAGCCCATCCTTAGCCCAGTCAGTTCTTCACATTCCTTGAAAGGCTATGTGGAGGTCTCCTCCCAATTGTACAGCTTTGATCCTTAAGCATCTCCCAAGTCTTCCCTTTTTTTGGATAGCTTAATAATCCATAAACCTACGGGTAATATTAAATTTTTTGTTTACAGAAAACCTTCCTTCACTGGCAGATACATCCCTTCATGTATGGAGAGCTTAATATCAGCTTATACCTTCATTGTGGATAGCTTAATAACCCATAAATAAACCTACAGGCAGTGTTGAATTTTCTGTTTACAGAACCCTTCCTTTACTGGCAGAAACATCCCTTCATCTTCACACAATCACTCCTCTCCTCACAAAAGACAGATATTGTCACAAGTCTTGTCAACAGAGCTCATGCAATCTGCATTTCTGATTCCCTTCTGTTAGATGAATTCAATAAAATAAAAATCTCTCTGGGGACTACTGGTTACAACAAAACTACTATTCAAAAAATATTAACACAGTTATCAGTCAGCCAGACTACTATCTGATTCAAAAAGAATTTCCATACCCTACTTTACAGGAATGTCTGAACAAATAGCAAGGATTCTTCACTAGATCAAATACACCTCGTTCAAAACAGAATCTTCTTTTCTGCTATCTGCTAAGGACAGATTACCTCTCTCTCTCTCTCTTTCTCCTTATGAGGTGGCTATCAAGTGCTGTATGTCATCTTTGTTACTTTGGACCACCTGTCCACTCTACTGTGATTAGAATCCAAGAACATCAGAACTGCATTGCATTTTCAGAATTTCACAAGTATGGCCTTGCTTCCCATGCTGTTGACACTAGAGAGGTGTTTGAAACCAGTTCAAAATTTTTCATTCCAACAGATTCAAATTTGATCGTCTTTCTTGAAACTTGTGAAACACTACGAAGTGGTCCAAACCTTAATTGCTCTGAGTGTATGCCAATTTCAAAGTTATGGGAAGTAATTACCATTAACTGTTTATCTTTTTTCGCCTCATATTTTTTTTTTGTGAATTCTTATTAGGCTATTTAATTATTTTAGTTGCACAAATTTTTTCCTCTGAACTAAAAGTATAGTCCTGTTAACTCAGTTGTGACCAAGAAATAAGACAGTAAGCTAGGGTTCCCCATAATGTTTTACTAAAATCTGGGACATTCTGAAATTTTTACTTAAAAAACCTGGGACATTTTGTAAAAAAATGGGACATGTTAAAAATTAAGAAAACCAAAAATAAAACTATTATATATGTTGCACTGTAAATTAAATACTGCTATAAACATGCATTAACATTAAATCCACTTTAAAAAATGATTATTAATCACAAACATATTTAATAAGAAAAATATTTATCAGATTTATGGACCTGTTTAAGAATATTTTTTTTCTTTTGATATTTGATCATAGAACTCAGCATAAGAGAAATTTTTAAAATATGTCTTTACAATGATTAAACCTTTTACTGTCTCAATTTTAAGTCTGTTTTTTTCATCTGTCCAGAGCATATTTATTAATGAAAAAACACGTCCAACAGCCGCATTAGTTCCTGGCAGTGCTAAACAAAAACTAACCAGGCATTTAATACTCCCAGAATTTATACCCTGCTTTGTAAAATGAGCAAACATTTCACACCATTTATCACTGACACTTTGATCCTTCTGTTCACTCCACACTTCAAATTTGCTTTCACAATATTTTTTTTCACACAAACTCATCAAATAAGTCCTCTTCATTCACAGTAAAACTTGGTGACACTGTCTGCATGAACATGCAACTTTCTTGTATGTTCTTCCAAGTCACAGGATCCTTTCCCTTCAAATTAATTCAATCCCCGGACTGAAGAGGTGTGAGAAATGGTGTACAACACTCCTGAATATATTCAGTACAGGTGCAGTAGAAATCTACTGCATAGCTTTCAAACTTGTCAACTGTTATGTGTCCTTTTTCTAATTCTTACAACTGTTTTCTCACAGTAGTTGTAAGAAACTTTTCTGCTTTCCTAAAATTTAACCTTTCCACCAGTTTGTTTGTTTCATCCTTCATTTCAATTACTGTTATATCTTGCTTTCAATGCATTTAATGGTATCATAAAAGGTTTTTAACTGGCTGGCATGGAAATGCAGGAGTGTAACTGAAAGTAGATTTTCAAAGAAATTTTTGATACTGATAGGACATTTGTCAACAGAAAGAAAATATGACTTGAAATGAAGGGAACATGTCAATAACCCTCTGGATTGCAGGCAAAAGAGAGAGCCATCTTGTCTTGCTGCTACCCAAAACAGTTTTATACTCTGTGTTTGTGAATTCACAAAATGATTTAAGTTCCTCAACTCATACACAATACATGTGGAAATGTTTAGTAAATCTTGTTAATTATTAACTGAAGATTGATAGGTAAGCAATCTGAAGCAGTCTGCACAGTATTATGTATTACATGTGGGGCAACCAATTCCAATTACACAGTGTTTTCTTGCATTTTGAAGTACAGATTATCCTTTCCCTTTCTCTTCTTTCCACCAAAGTTTGTATTCGTATTATCTCCTAATATAGCAATAACCTTTTTCAGGAGATCTAACTTCTGTAACACTTCCAACACATAAGAAAATAAAAGTTCTGAAGTTTCACCACCTAAATTAACAAACTCCAACACATTCACCTTCACACCTTTTTCTGGATGATAGTATCTAATGACCAGAGGCACTAATTTCATGTCAAAGTAGTTTGATGAAGTGATTAGTACTGATATAAAACGAACTTCTTTAACTCTTCCTCAATCTGCTTTGTCGCTAATGGCGTATTGCACCATTAACAACATCTGAATTTATCGTTGAAAATTTCTTTCACGATGGTTGTTTTGCAGTCCATTGAGTTAAAGCTGTGGTTATGCACCGCTGTGTGATACGCGAAGGTTGCTTCCTGCATAGCCAGTGATAACTCTTTTCCCCCTTTCACTCTTGGTTTTCACAATTAAAAAATTACTTATACTGCAGTTGGAAGCCTTACTTCAAACAGCAGCTTTATCTTTTTTCGTTTTCACGTGGTTGACTATGTCTGACCGACCACCATGCAAAATGCAAAATTTACAGTTACATAAAGTACATTCCACATTTTCATCTACATCTTTAATGAAAGGAAATTCTCTTCTAATATTATCATTAATACTGCACTTACGTTTCGGCATTATAGGGGTCGAAACGATAAAAATTATAACACGCAAAGTACTGATCAGGTAAGATACTGCTATAACAGAAGCATGGGAAAAAAGAACATCACCATTAATTACTATTAGTTAGTTATATTATATATAATACTAATGATTATTATTATAAATAATAAATAAATAAAATTTATTATTATCAACATTGTAATAGAAATTGGTGTCTGCACGGCTAGCCTAGTGGCTTTGTGCTTCGCAACCATATGCCTGGGGAAGGAGTGACTAGTGTTCGATTCCCATTGCCGACATGAGGAGCTTAAGGATCTTCCTCAGCCATAGCCAAATCAGCCAGTCTTGGGCGTGGACAGCAGGTTTTTTTTCCTCCAGTTTATCGGGGGTTTTTAATCCTGCAAGCAGGCAAACCGGCCCCCTGAACACACGGATCTACAGCCATAAATACTTAACCCCCCCCCCCATGAGGGGGCTCAACTCGCCCCAATAGGGATGGGGGAGAAAAGGGAGGAAACTCCATATGAATAAATAAATAAATAGAAATTGGTATTAAAAACAAGATAAAATCCATTTATCCATTTTTTCCTGAAGGATACTTAAAAAAGCAGTACTTTTGGAATTAACTCGGGACATTTTTATAAAAAATGGGACTGTCCCGGGAAAAACAGGACGAATGGGAACCTTACAGTAAGCACAAGCTGTGTGACTCATATCATATGATTCATGTTTTGAATCATATGATATGAGTCATGTACTTACTGATCTCTTTTCTCCCTGATGTACATTTCAATCAATGCAATATGGACTACAGATTTTCAACAAATTCTATATTTCTTTTTTTCTACATGTGTTAGCTGTAAGCAAGGCTGTGCTGGTAACAACAGACTGGCTAAAAAATGTGGCAGGTTTTCTCTTAGTGAGAATTTAACCCTCCCACTCCATCCAAAAAAAAAAAAGTACAAACAAATTCCTTTATCAGCAAACATCCAGTTAATTTTGCCCAGGCTGCTGCCTCTTACAGTAATAACCTTATTAGGTTCACGATGCTTCTGAAAAATAAATATACATCTCCTAATACCTTTTATTTCCCAAAGGGAGTAAGCTAGGCCATTTAGCAACCTTAGCCAAACACAGAATAGCCGGTCCAAGACTATCAGTGATTTTAATTGGCACCTAGGAAGGAGAGTACAGCAGACAACTGCTGCCATTTTGTTGGCCCTAACACTACATATTATTCTCTAAAATAGTGCAAATTCTATGCTCAATTTTCTTGAGTTTACAGGATAAAACACCCAAGTTTCCGGAAGATGAAAACACATTTACTTGTTCCATAGATCAACTTACTCCAAAATAGGTAAAAAAAAAAAGGCTTAGGAAAGGTTTCTTTAGTCAGCAACTAGAATCAAACTTAAAACAGTCTTTCTTCAGAAAGCCTAGCACTACAGATGCAAAGGCCATTTCCACAGTACCACACAGAATATACTCGAACAATTGCCACACAGTGTTGCCATAATTCTAAAAGTTGTAAAATATGTAACTGGCACCAAGCATAGGGATGTCATTACATTAAGAAAAAGTAGCCCAGGCAAATTAAGTTGTTTATTGAAAAGTAATACTCCTGTAAAATTGCTAGCAGAGAATCCCTACATAGCCTGCCACACAGGGAAGAGTGTAGGGGAAAGCAAGCACAAAGGGTGCTGAAATAAGTGTACTCTGGCTGGATTTTCCATGTCACCATATAACAAGCTTATCACTCAAATGCCACTAGCCATTGTGAACTGAAGTACATGCCATTTCTATATAGTTTATTGCCAGTGTTGGTTTAACAAGTGGCTCATGCCACTTGTTAAACCTCTGGCAATAAACGCCTCTGGCACAACACTGCATATAAGTGTTTATAAACAGACCTAAGATGTTACATTTATGTTATAACTATAAATTTTAACAACTGTTATTATAAATTATAAGTTTATGCTTTGCAGTGACTTTGAAAAATTGACTAACTCAATACAAAAACACTTGCAACATATAAAATTAAATTTACAATTTATGCACATCATATAACTTACCAGGAGCTGTCTGCTGTCCTGTACTTCCCCCACCGCTTGTCCCACTGCTTCCGCCTCCTCCTCCACCACTACCAGCATTTCCATTATTTCCTGTTCCAGTTCCATTACCGCCATTTCCTGAAGAACTGCCATTTTCTCCATTATTTTCACCACCACCAAGCCAAGGAGAAATATGGTTAAGAGATACCTGCTCAATGAATGAAGTTCCATATTTTCTGAAGTACCACCATTCAAATATCTGAAATGTATTAATACATTTTACAAAATAGATTGAATGCGAGTTTTTTTTTTTTAATCAATGGCCATGATATTTCAGTCACATGAAAAATTTAGAAAACAGCAAATTCTGAGCAGAAGTATAATGATAGAATGGGAATAAATATTAGAGATTTTTTATTTATTTATGTTATCTATGCAGCCTTCAAACATTTCTTTTCAGTCCAGTACCAGAATAACTTGAAAAGTGTTCTTCCAGATCAAGTTCAGTAAAGATTTTGTTGTGTAAATTTCCACTCTATTTTTTTTTTTTTAATTTTTGGGAATATTTTCTTTTCAAGAATCTTGATTTTTTTGAAAATCTATCTTGTGACTTAACATACAAACAAATAAGAAAAATAAAGGGGGGGGGGGTTGGTTTATAGTTTATTTGGCACAAAAACTATAAAGGTCATACTGTGCCATACTAAGGTTACAACTATACATAAGCAGTTAAAGAAAATTATAAACAATATGCCTGTACAAAAATTAGATTCCACAAAGCAGCATCTACATAGAAACAGAATTGTTGCTGTGCCCTCTGCAGAAATTGTCAACAATACAAGTTAAATAAACAAAATGTGTGTATAAGACACCAAGCCAAGGAATGCAGTATCTACATAGAGTTAAAATTATAACAGATGTGTTTACAGTCATACATAAATAGACAAAAGGAATTATTATACAACATGTATGAATTAATATAAAATTTAGCAGTGTAGTATCTACATATAAACAAAATTTCAAGAAGGTTACACAAATATACAAGGTGTCCTACAACAATGGCAAGTATTACCATACAGCAAACAGTAACTTATGTAAAAAAGAATAAGTCTCATTAAAAATTCAACCAAAATGGCATGTATATATTTCAGTAGTGAAGATTTCATATTAATTTAATTCTTGTTTCCTCATGAAACATGAAATGCAATTCTCTATTAACTAAATCCATTTATTTTGCACAAATATAACAGCAGTAGCATATTAATATAAAGGTTGCCTTTAATTCTTTATGTTCAATTGCAATCAAAGGGCAAAATACGATTAAGATCAATCGACGAGACGAAATTTCCATTACACAGATAGCAATAAAGTATTATGGGCTGTGTGGTGTATTCAGAATCTGTCTTGGAGATTCCACTAAAATTTTTATACCTGCAATTTCAAATTTGAAATCTTATCCAATTTGAATTTTGATTGCAATTTGAAAACTGTATCCAAGCATACTTCCTGAAAACACGAAACAATATTAATTTCTATGTTAAAATGAAGTGGACCTTTAAAAAAAAATGATAACAAGCATACTTGCATGTTATCATTCACAGGACAAAGCACAAAATTGAAAAACTACAGAAAGATTTTGAGAAAGACTGCAAGAGCTTAGCAGGAGAATAGAAAGAAGCAGGAGGTCCAAGGTAAAAATCGACATCATGTAAATAAACAAGAGAAACAAGGTAAGGAGAAAATTTTGTATGGAGACTATGATCAGAGGAACACTTAATGCAAGCATGACAAAATCTTGTTTCTATGGCACAAAAATTAATAATATTACTGATGCCACCCAGATAGAAAAAAGTAAGGTGAAAGAACTAAATGTCTTGGTTGGCACTGATGATATGAGAGATGAGAAGTATTCTATGAGGAAAGATGCGAAAGAATAGTTAAAACGAAAAAGCAGAACAAGAATGTGAAGACTGAAAGTCTCCTGGCATGCTATGATTGAGGCAAACTAAGGAGGAGGAGGACGTTGATAGCAAACAAATCAATATGAAAGCTATGCAGAAGAAATGATGTAGAGTTTGTGGATCTATGTTCTGAGTTTGATGGAAAGAAGTATTTGTGTAATGTTGACAGTGCCTGAATGGTTTTTGTGTGCAATGTGTCTGTAGAGAGCTATGTTCATTGAGTGCTGAAGCAAAAAATCAGAAAAACTTAATTAGGGTGGATGCAGGTGAGAGCATGTGTGAAGGCATTCATGAGGCAAGTGAGTGTGAGAATCACCAACAAATGCAGAATCTAGTCTTTCATGCAACACTATTGAATAAGATAGTCACTTAAAGAAGTAAAGGTGTTTGGTGTCCTAAAGAGTTGCTACAGCTTCTATACACTAAGCTGTCACATTCTATTCCTGTAACTACATCATCTGCTGTTAGCCAAGTCTCACTAATGCCTATAACTTCTGATGAGATTGCACTAACATTCCAAAAACTCCTTCTTCATAAGAGGAAGGAGTTTTTGGAATTGGTGAGCTGCAAAAAACAGAGAAAAGAAAAATGTTGTGAAGAATACATAAGGTGACCAGCAAGCTCATGAACGATACAAGAGTTAGGCAAGAAAGATGACCAGCATGGCTAGGAAGGCAAAATCAGATTACAAGAAGAAATTAGTGAGCAGGCTAAAAGAAATCCTGGAGAATTTGTTTGTTGCATGGCAAGTACAAGGAAGAATGACTATAAAAAGTTAACCTTAATGAGTGTTGGTAGTGACAAGGTGACAAAAACAGATAAAATTGTTGAGTTACTGAGTGACCACTATACAAACGAATATCATCCATGTATGATTAGATGGATTATTAGCTTGCATTTTACGAGAATGCAAAAAGGAATTAACAATGCCTCTAACTAGACTCTTTAAGTCAGCTTTGGCAGAGTTCCAAGAAAGTGGAAAGAGGGCAAAATAATTCCTATTTTACTCAGGAATGGTAGTAAAAGCACTGGAAAAGTTAGTCAAAAAGAAAGTTCAAGAATGGGTGAATAAGAACATGATACCCTATGAGGGACAACATGGCTTTGTTTAAGTCAGTCATGACTTAGTAATTTATTAACTTTTTATAACAGAGTGACAACACAGTAGGATAAAAGGAATGAGTACAACAATGATTCAGCTGTAAATTTTTGCAAAAGCATTTGAGATAATACTACAATGAACCGTTATGCAAATTAGAGCAAATGGGAATGGATGTAACACGTTATATGACACAAGAGTGGATGATGGATAGATATCAAGAAGTGGTATATGGAGGGGCAGAAATAAGGCATAAAGGTGACTACTGGTGTGCTATAAGGCTCAGTGCTGGGAGAATCACTACCATTTAATTTATACATAACTTATATAGGAAACAATCTGAAGAAGTTGTTTGTTAATGATGCAAAATTGGATAGAATGATAGTTAATCAAGGTGATGTGGTGAGCTTGCAGGATGATTTTAATAGGCTGTCAGTATGAGCAAAAGATAATGGGTATCAGTTTATTAATGTGGAGAAATGTAAAGTTTGCATTTTGGGGTAAATCAATTACAAGCTGTGTACCATATTGATGGAACTGTACTCCATGAAACAGATGAAGCTGAGGATTTGAGGGTAGTAGATAGAGCAGATGTTCAGAGGGCATACTGCTAAAGTCGCCAAGGTTGCTCATAGGATTGCTTGGCTATTGAAGAACACCCTAATAAGTAGACATAAGGAAGTTATTCCTCTTCATAAGGCTCCACATATGGATTACTATGCCCAGGTTTTTCCTGGTTTCATGGGGATGAGGAATTGGTGGAGGATTTGGAGGCAAGTGGTCTATGCAATGCTTCCTTAAGGATAGAGTGAGGGTTTGTAGGTTGCAAAGATTGGTTGATAGGCAAAAAAAAGTGGAGATATGATGGAATGATATCACAGGTTGTAGTTTTAATATCAATAAGTGCAAAGTGTTGCATTTTGGAGTAAAGAAACGCAAGGCTGTGTACTATATCAATGGTGTCATACTGCAGGAAGTGGATATTAGAAAAGCCTAGATCTGGATACAGACCATGAACTCCTTTCTGCAATAATGTGGATAAAATTCAAAGTGAACTATAAAAGAAATAGAATTAATAAACTCCACATGGAAAAGTTAAAAAAAATGACCAAATAAGATTAGGCTACATTAGGAAAATTGAAGAAATAAATAGGACTCAAACAGATGAAGCTGAAAACTTTTGGAAAACAGGAAAAGAAATATTAATTAACTTGGCAAGGGAAACTTGAAGAATGTGAATATGAGCCCAATAATGAATGGGTAACATCTGAAATATTAGATGTTACCCATTCATTATTGGTAACAACCTGTGATATCATTCCATCATATTACAACCTGTGATATGATGGAATGATATCACAGGTTGTAGTTTTAATATCAATAAGTGCAAAGTGTTGCATTTTGGAGTAAAGAAACGCAAGGCTGTGTACTATATCAATGGTGTCATACTGCAGGAAGTGGATGAGATTAGAGATTTGGGAGTGATGGTTGACGACTGATGTTTAGAGGACATATTGCTAATGTTGCAAAGGCTGCACATTGTAGTGCTGCTATGATAAGAAGTACTCTACCATGTAAGGATAAAGAAGTGGTTGTGCCACTGCATAAGGCATTGGACTATTTGTACTTGGACTATTGTGCTGAGATCTGGTCACCTGGCTTTCAATGTGGTGTGGTGACATTGGAGAGGGTCCAGAGATGAGTGACTAAGTCAATATCGGGATTTTGGAATGCTGGCTATGGAGAGAGGTTGAAGAAATGTGGATGACAGTTTGGTAGACAGGAGTAGGACAGGTGATATGATAGGCATTTAAGTTAGTGAGAGGATTTTATCGGATTAATCCAGAAGGAATTATAAAACAAGTAGATGGTGAGAGAGAAAGAACCAGAGGTCATTCCTGGAAGTTGTGTAAAAGTGTGGTGAGGAGCAGATTTTTTTACATGGAGAATTGTCAGTGAATGGAACGCATTATTTTAAGATTCTATATGATAAATATGTTGTCAGTTGAATAAACCTTCCATGATGAGTCTCCCGACTGTATGGAGGATGTAATAATAATAATAATAAATTTTATCGTGTTTAACATACATAAAGCAGACTGTGCATACTGTAGACAGAGAGAGAGAATGAAAGTAAGTTCAAACTATGGAATGTACCTCGACTGCAGGAGTCTTCAATGCGTGGCCTGCAGAGCTCTTAGCCATAGCCCACCAGCCATTTTGAAAAAACTACTTAACATTAAAAAACGATTAAATAAAAAATAATTTCAATGAAGCCCGCAGGCCACTAAGCTATACTGCGATATTTAGAATTGTAAGAAGCTTTCCAGATTCACAAGGAACACTGTGCATTTGATACTTTACATAAAATCCTATAAAAATAAATATTAAATAGACATGCTTCTTCAACCATCTACCAGCGCCAAGCAGTACTTAAGTAATAATACTAACGTCGCAGGTATATGGCTGAAGCAGTAGTTTATTCGAGTGAGCTGTCTAGTGCATTCTAGATACATCTCGAAGGTTCTCGATACTTCATTATTTTCATATAAATACAACAGGATCTCATCCGCAGTCAGTCAGTCGTGAACACTGTGATATTCGTGTATAAGCGCACGCAGGTTTGTCGTGTCAGCCACAGCCTAATGTGGTTTTAAATTGCCAGACTTTTTCCATTAGTGTGAGACATATTCAGTGAATAATAATCATTACACAGCCATTTTGGATCATTTTTTGGGTTCACCTTCCATCACTATGGCATCTACGAGTAAAAAGTGTAAATCAAGTGATTCTTGTCAGGTTTTTAATGAAAAGTGGACCAATTTGTACTTTTTTGTGCCGATCGATGATAAGCCAGTGTGTTTAATTTGTCATGAGTCAGTGTCAGTATCAAAAGAATACAATACAAAATAACACTATGAGACAAAGCATGCGTCCAATTAAGTTCACCTTCAAGGGCAGCTTCATGTGGACAAAGTGAAACCAAATTGATTTAAAATGCCAGCAGGGTACGTTTAAAAGACAGAGGGAAGAGAGCGAAGCGTGAAGAGAGCAAAGTAAGTTAGGTAATAGCTGAAAAAATTGCTAAAAAATCAAAAGCCTTCTTGGACAGCGAGTTTGTGAAAGAGTGTCCCATCGCTGCTGGGGATATTCTGTGCCCAAATATAATAAGGTCGTGTTTAAAAAAATCGAGTTTGTATGGGGTAACTGTAGCACGACGTGTTGAAGAACCTGCCAATGTCATTGAAGGAAATTTTAAAAAATGGTTGTCCGAATTTAAGTCATATTCACTTGTTTTAGATGAGAGCACAAATGTGAAGGATATAGCACAACTGACTATCTTTGTACATGGCATTGATCAATAATTCAATGTGACAGAAGAACTGCTAGCGCTCGTACCTATGAAGGAAACGACAAAAGGCACTGATATTCTTGAAGCTACCAAGAAAACGCTCCAGCGTTTCGACTTCAGCTTAACCAACCTCGAGGGTGAGGTAATGGTGTCCCTGCTATGGTGGGAAAGAATGAAGGGTTTGTTGAGCTGCTATGGAAAGAATCGGAACTAGAGGAAAAAGATTTCATTCATTACCACTGTTTAATCCACCACGAGAATTTGTGCACGAAAATTATTGGATTGAGAATGTCATGAAAGTTATTGTGACTGTCATCAACATTATTAGGGCAACATGATTGAATCATCGTCAATTCCAAGAGTTGTAAAAATAATCATAATTAAAATTCTGAATATTTTTACGAATTGTTTATGTTAAAATGTTTATTAGTTTTGTTTTCATAACACGAATTATCGGCACTTGCGATGTGCCCGTTATTGAAATTATTTTGTCAAAAGTGATATATAAAGCAGTTAAAAATTAATGTACTTACCAGATTTGATATTTGTATTACTTACAAGAATTTTATTGTAATTTAAAATTATCAAAAGTTGTGTTTTATGGAGACATTCTCTTGTCGCTAACGGAGACATCGTGTCAGACATTATACAGTAGCTAGTTTCTCGTTTACCATGGAGTGTGCATGCTCGCCGAGAAGTTTGATGTGTGATTGACAGCTGACAAGTTCGGTATCGAAGCAATGAGAGAGTAAACAAGATAGCGTTCGGAAGGAATTTAGAACACAGGCTGGCAGATATTTAGGTTCAGAGGAACTTAAGTTTTTTATGTGACAGTCGGAAGAAAATTAATAGTATATTCCGAAAAAGGAATCATGGAACTATTAAGTTTTAATGTGGAATAAGTATGTAGATAAATAAAAGAAAATATTGCTATATGCGTTTTAAACGGAATATTGGAGGAAACACTAATTGAAAGATTTATAGTAGATTCCGAAAAGGAAATCGTAGAACTGCAAATTTTTTTTTAATTGGAAGAGTTAAGACTGTCAATAAGCATTTGGTGAATAAAAGAAGAATTTGCTATTTACGTTCTAAAGGAATGTTCGAGAAAACTCTGATTAGGAAGTTTCATCTGTATTAAGGACGCTGGATCTGACTATTATTTCTACCGAAGAAAAGAGACAAAATTAAGTCAGGAAGATTTTATGTGTGCTGCATGAGTGATGAAAGGGATCTTGTGTAAATAAAGAATAGCGTCATATATCTTCAGAAAAGGGCCTTGACAGAGAGACAAATTGGCTATGAACATTTTGTCATTTTGAAAACAAAGTGTTTAGTCTTAAGTGTAAGTTTATTTAAAAGAAGGCCTTGGATCCAATTAAATTTGTAATTAGTTATGTAAAGTTGTTTGAAGTGTATATATATTGATATTGTTTTATAAAATGTGTTTGTGGGCTGAGGATGCCAGCCCGAGGATGAGCTAGCAATTTGGGATTTAGCCGACCAAATTGTATTCTTACTGATTAAACCAAAATAAAAAATGATGGTACGACATGACAAAATTTCACGCCGGCTGGGGCATCTCCCGGTTAAACAAGGCCCCCATTGTTTTCACCAGGGAACCAGAGCGAACAGCGAAAAGTCAGCTACTGGAACAAATCTGAAAACAAACCCCAATTCAACATCACCAGAGTTAAAGATCGGTACCATCAATATAAGAAGCCTGAATGGCAAAGAAATGGAGCTAGCTGAGGAATTAGATAAGTACCAGATTGACATAGTAGGAGTGACTGAAACAAAAAAGACAAAAACTGGTGAGATCTTTCTGAGCAATAAATACAAAATGTTATATTCAGGCAATGACAATCAAAGAAAAGAAGGAGTAGCCGTAGTATTCAACACAAAATATGAGACTAATCTTCTTGAATGGCAGTCAGTCTCAAGTAGAGTAATGAGGGCAAATATGAGAATGGGGAACTGGACAATGAGACTTATTTATGCCTATGGTTGCACAGAAGGTTCTACTAAGGTAGAAGTGGAGGAATTTTTTGAGGCTTTAGAAAAAGCAACTGACACAATGAAAAAGGAAAAGTTTGTCCTTGTTGGGGATCTAAATAGCAGAGTAGGAAATGATTGTCAGACATACAAAAATATTTTGGGAAAATTTGGAGAAAAGAGCAAAGCTAATAATAATAGCAAATACTTCTTAGATTTCTGTTCAGGACATGGACTGTTTATTACTAACACCATGTTCCAACATAAAAATGTGCACAAATTCACATGGAGAGAAGAGGCAAGGAATAAGAAAAGTCTCATTGACTATGTTATTGTTGATAGTGATGTTTTCTCCCTGGTGCAGGACACCAGAGTGTACAGAGGATTTAAAATTGGAAGTGATCACTATTTAGTCTTGAGCAGGATAAAATTGAATTTCATATTTAAAAGAATAAAAGGTAAGAAAGTTTCAAAGCAAATAAAAGTTGAGCAGCTCTCAGAAGTGAACTGTAGACTAAAATACACAAAGATTATTGAAGAAAAAATGAAAGAGTTTGAGAACAGGAACCAAAATTTGGAGATTCAGTGGCAAGCCTTGAAGAAAACCCTGATTGATTCAGCCATGTGATGAGGTTAGCTGAAAGGAAAGAAAAATCAGAACTCCACGGTGGACACAGGAAGTTAAAGAGGCAATGAAGGAAAAGAAGAAAGCATATCAAAAGGTCCTGGCAAATAAGTCAGCTTGTGCTCATAGAGAATACAGAGACAAATGCAAGAGTGCTAAACACTGTGTAAAACTAGCTAAACAAAAGTCATGGGAGGACTTTGGCAAGAATATAGAAAATAAATATCAAGAATGTGGCAATATATTCTGGAGGTTGTTGAAGAAGCTTAGGAATGAGGGAAATAGTGCTGTAAAAGGAGTTAGAGATGATAAAGATGACATGAAAATGGGAGAAAAAGATATCCTTGAAGTATGGAGTAATTACTTTGAAAAACTGCTAAATGAAACAAGCAGTGATGACAGCACAATGGTAAAAAACACTGCCCAGGCATGCAGTCAGGAATACATATCCATACTTGAAGCAGAAAAATCCATCAAAGGCTTGAAATGTGGAAAGACAGCAGGAGTAGATGATATTCAAGCAGAAATGCTGAAGTATGGTGGTATAAGAATCTTACAGTGGCTGCACTGCATAGTTCAGAAAGCCTGAACAGAGGGACAAATTCCTGATGATTGGAGTAGAGCTCTCATAGTACCCATATATAAAAAGGGAAATAAAATTGAACGTGAGAATTACAGAGGTATTTCCCTACTGCGTGTTCCTGGCAAGATCTATGCAAGTATACTTGAGAAATGGTTGAGAAGAATTGTGGAAGAAAAGCTTGATGAAGAACAAGCTGGATTCAGGCCAAATAGAGGCTGTCAGGATCAGATCATCACTTTACGACAAATAGTCGCGAAAGTATGGGAATACAACAGAGATCTGTATTTAAGTTTTGTCGATTTGGAAAAGCATATGACAAGGTGCCAAGAGAAAAGCTATTCAATACACTACAGTTATATGGTGTCAATGGGGCATTATATCAAGCAATACTTAGTCTTTATTCGAGTTGTAAGTCAGCAGTTAGAATTGAAGGAAGTACAGGAAGATGGTTTAATGTTAAATCTGGTGTGAGACAAGGATGTACTTATCCCCTCTGTTATTCATTATCTATATGGACCACATTATGAAGGAAAGTGATATTAAACTTGATATCAAATTTGGAGATGTTAATGTCAGCTCTTTGCTTTATGCGGATGATGTTATACTTCTAAATAAATCCGCTACAAGTCTGCAAGATTCTCTGACTAAATTGAATAGCTGCTGTAATAGATATGGTATGAAGGTCAGCAATAAAAAGACAAAGACAATGAAAATAGGCAGAATCATTGAAAATGTCAACTGTGTTGTCAATGGAGAACCTGTGGAACAAGTAAAACATTTCATTTACTTAGGCACGATTTTTACTGAAGATGGTAAATTAAATATAGAAATAGACAACAGAATTAGCAAAGCTGGTATGGTGGGAAGTCAATTGAATAAATTCATATGGAATACGAGAGAAATTAGTCGGAACACTAAATTAGCTGTATACAAGACAGTGTTCAAACCAGTTTTAACTTATGGATCTGAGAACTGGGTCAGAAGTAAAACACTTGACCAAAGACTAGAGACCGCCGATATGAGTCCTGAGAAAGATTATAGGCGTGAACAGATGGCATCAATGGCAATATCATTAAAAACGAGGATATTAGGAAAGAACTTGACATTGTCAACATCCAGGAATGCGTCAGCAGAGCTAATCTCAGGTGGTATGGTCACTTAAACAGACTGGGCGAAGAAAGATTGGCAAAACAAGTGTTCTCTGCCAGGTTGTCAGCAAAACGACCCAGAGGAAGACCAAGATATAGGTGGATTGATAAGGTACAAAGTGCCTTAGACGATAGAAATATAAGATCTGATAATGTTGGAGTCTTGACAAGTAACAGACTGATTTGGAGGAAAATTGTAGATAAGTTAGTAATGAAGTAAATTTTTCATGTAGTATTATCATATCCTGTACACCCCTTGAGGGTACAGGGCAGGAATTTGATGATGAGGAGGTGTTTATTTTGTATTTTGGTCTTGAGTCAGTGATTATTTGGATTCTGAAAGTTAAGATCATTGCACCAATTGAAGTGAACCCTTGTGCATATAAAAATATATAGGTACGCTCGGAATAAAAAAAAATGATTTATAGAAAAAGAGATTGATTAAAAATTTCCTGTTTAAATAACACCAATTATTAACAATGGCACAGTCGATGACAGGATTGGTTATGACTTAACTATTTTAGAATCGAGAAAGTAAACTTTGACTCAAGTAAAATGGCTACAGAAGATAGCAATATTAGTAGTGAAGTTTCTTCAATTAAAGATGAGGAATTTTTTAGGTTAATTAATCCAACTTTAGTAATACCTACTTTCTCAGGAGATAGTAGTGAAAGCATAGAGAAATTTTTTTAGATATGCAGAAAAAATTAGAGATTTAGGAAAATGATCAGATTTTCATTTGTTGATTATATTTCGCAATAAATTGTTGGGCAAAGCCAAAACATTCTTAAACACATCTCCTTTACTGAGAGACATTGATAGTTATGCAACTTTTAAAAGTTTGCTAATATCAGAATTTTCAAGTGTAAGAGAATTAGGGCCTAACATTTGGAAAATTTATCAGTGCATTCAAGGTAATAGGGAGTCTGTTTCAGAATATTATCACAGACTTTGGAGCATTGCTCATGAATTTAGTGTTTCATCTGAAGAGAAATCCTCTTTAGAATGGTTGCTCTTTAATCAATTTAGACATGGCCTTAAAGATAATTTGAAAGAAACCGCATACAAGAAAAAGGCTAAAAATCTTGAACAGTGTTTTGAACTTGTTAAAGAAAAGGAAGAGAGACTTAGAGATATATTTCATTCCTCAAACAATAAACAGGTGAACTCTTTTCAATATAATGAAACTCATTCTCCTAGCATTGTGGCTGCAGATAAAGTGAGAGAAGGAAAGTTTCATAAAATAAAAGGTGCTAATAAAAAGAAACAGTCTAAAGAAATTTCTGTAAATCTAACAGAAAATGTTCCAGAATCTGATTCCAAGGTACAACAATTACATGATTTGAGAAAATTAGAGGAACTGAAAACATTTCTTAGTGAAGAAATAGAAAGACAACAGAGACCAATAGTACAAGGACAGGAACTTTTGTTTAAAATGATATCTGATTTGACAATATCCAAGAATCTTACAGATAATCAATCTTTATCTTGTAAATCTAATGGTATTGACAGGAATAAAGCATCTCATAGGAGATATGTTCCAAAATGCTTTAGGTGCAATAAACCAGGTCATTTTGCTAAAGACTTATGTTAGGAAAAAATCTTGTTTTCAACATAAGAAATCAGAGAATAAAGAAAAATCTGGAAATAATTATTATTCCAATATCATACTGGCAAGGACAGAAATGTCAAACTACTCGTTAGACATGGGTAAAGCTAAAGACAGCTCTAACCTTAAGAGAGTTTGATGTAGAGTTAGCTCCTTATGCTAATAGAGGTAATCCTTTGACAGTTCTAGAAAGATTTATTGAAGATGTGCCTTGTGAAATCTTACTTGACACAGGTGCACATATCTCACTCATTTCTTATAGCTTGTTTAACAAAATTAAATCTCTAAGTCCAAATGTTTAACAAAATTAAATCTCTAATTCCAAATGACATTTTAGTTTTAAGTTGTCCAATTAAATTAAAGGATATATTTGAATCAGAAATTTTAGCTGATAAGCAAATGAATTGAAACATTTATTTGAAATGTTTTCCATTGAAAGTTTGTCATTCATTAATAGTTCTTCCACCAGAATCCTCAAATCCAAATGTACAAGTAATATTTGGAATTGATTTTCTGAAACTTCATGGTTTTGCATGTAATTTTGTTAATAATACAGTGTCCTTGTGTGGACTAGAATATTGTCTGGACAGGACATCAGGTGACAAAGGAAAATTAGCGCAGTCTCCTGAAGTTTTTCAAGACACTAATGATAACGATCGAGTGTTCAATATTGAGACTCTAAAGAATAAGGAACCTAGTTCACAGATTTGGGAAAAGGATAAGATTGTCCAAGCTCAGAAAGATGATCCTGTATTCACTTGGAAAAGAATAAAGGATCGTGACATCTGGAAAGGTATGAAGAGTGACATACTCACATATGTCAAATCATGCCATAAGTGCCAAATAAGATCTCCTTTCAGAGGAAAAGCTCCATTACAACCATTTCCAACTCCAACTAGACCTTTTCAGGCTGTTGCTATTGATGTAGTAGGTCCACTACCATTTACTAAAAAAGGCAATAGGTATATTCTAGTAGTCATAGACATGCTAACTAGATTTCCAGAAGCAGTGTCGATGAAGGATCAAACTGCAAAGACTATTGCAAGAAAGTTTTTGAATATGATAATTTGTAGATATGGATCTCCTCAGACCTTACTTTCAGATCAAGGAGCAAATTTCACATCTGAACTATTGTTACAGTTATGTAAATTACTCAACATTAGGAAGATTTTTACAACACCTAACCACCCACAGTGTAATGGTATGTGTGAATGGCTGAATAGAAATATAAAGCAAATACTTTCCAATCTGGCAAACGCTAAAATGAATGATTGGGACACATATATTTCTCAAGCATTATTTGCATGTAGATATGCTTTTCATTCTGCTATCAAAGAAAAACCATCTTTTGCTTTATATGGTTTTGATCCAATCTTTCCTAGTGAACTTGTTTCAGTCATTCCTAATACAGGATACAATGATATATATGAGTATCTGGAAACAGTAGTAGATAAATTTTCTACTACTCACAGATTAATAGGTGAAATAAGTAGATTAAGTTCTCAGAAAACTAGGCAGTATATAAATCGTTTTAGAAAGTATAAGTCATTTGCACCAGGTGATTAGTATTGTTAGATGATAAATCTAGTATAAAAAGAGTTGGGAAATTAGGAAGGAAAGCTTTAGGTTCATTTAGAATTTTAGAGAAATTTTCTCCTGTGAATTTTAGGATTCAAGATGTCAAAAATCGTAGTAAAATTTTAAGTGTACACTCTGATAGGTTAAAAAGGTACTTTTTAGGGAGTAGAAATTTAGTTACATTAGGAGACAATATGAATAAAATATTGAAAGTGTTGTTTTCCTAGTACTAATTGTGCATCTCATTCACAATCAAATAGTAGGAAAGGGAATAGTTTTAAACTCATAATTCAAATATGTAGCAAAGGAGAAAATTAAATTTTGGTAAAATAAAACCTAATGCAGAAAATTTTAGAAATCCCAAGGTACATAATTCAGATAATGTACAATGTAAGAGTCAAGATAATCAAACTGACTCTAACATGGATGAAATTATAGCAGAATATCATAGGTTATTTAATTTGGAGTTAAGTAAGCCAGAGGAATGTGAAAATACCTCTAATTTAGTTAATAAGGATAAAGAATCTCAGAAACCTGTAAAATTTGATTCTGATAGTGATGATTCTGTAGATTTAGGGCATAATTCAAATAGTTTAAATGAAATATTTGAAAAATATAGAAATGAGATTTGTAAGTATAGTAAATTGAAAGAAGAAAATTCCAAATTATCTCTAGCATCAGATGATTCTGAAACTAGTGATTCTGAGAGTGTAAATAATGATCAGCAAGAATCACGTTATTTTTTAAGATCTAGGAATAAGCATTAAAAGTTTTGTTTAGATATAGGTTAAATATTTAAAAATTTTTTTTTTTTAAATTTTTCAGAGAAAGATGAAACTGATGTAAAAATAATCATAATTAAAATTCTGAATATTTTTACGAATTGTTTATGTTAAAATGTTTATTAGTTTTGTTTTCATAACATGCATTGTCGGTACTTGCGATGTGCCTGTTATTGAAATTGTTTTGTCAAAAGTGATATATAAAGCAGTTAAAAATTGATGTACTTACCAGATTTGATATTTGTATTACTTACAAGAATTTTATTGTAATTTAAAATTATCAAAAGTTTTGTGTTTTATGAAGACGTTCTCTTGTCGCTAACGGAGACATCGTGTCAGACATTATACAGTAGTTAGTTTCTCATTTGCCATGGAGTGCGCATGCTCGCCGAGAAGTTTGATGTGTGATTGACAGCTGACAAGTTCGGTATCGAAGCAACGAGAGAGTAAACAAGATAGCGTTCGGAAGGAATTTAGAACACAGGCTGGCAGATATTTAGGTTCAGAGGAACTTAAGTTTTTTATGTGACAGTCGGAAGAAAATTAATAGTATATTCCGAAAAAGGAATCATGGAACTATTAAGTTTTAATGTGGAATAAGTATGTAGATAAATAAAAGAAAATATTGCTATATGCGTTTTAAACGGAATATTGGAGGAAACACTAATTGAAAGATTTATAGTAGATTCCGAAAAGGAAATCGTAGAACTGCAAATTTTTTTTTAATTGGAAGAGTTAAGACTGTCAATAAGCATTTGGTGAATAAAAGAAGAATTTGCTATTTACGTTCTAAAGGAATGTTCGAGAAAACTCTGAATAGGAAGTTTCATCTGTATTAAGGACGCTGGATCTGACTATTATTTCTACTGAAGAAAAGAGATAGAATTAAGTCAGGAAGATTTTGTGTGTGCTACATGAGTGATGAAAAGGATCCTGTGTAAATGAAGAATAGCATCATATATCTTCAGAAAAGGGCCTTGACAGAGAGACAAATTGGCTATGAACATTTTGTCATTTTGAAAACAAAGTGTAAGTTTATTTAAAAAAAGGCCTTGGATCCAATTAAATTTGTAGTTAGTTATGTAAAGTTGTTTGAAGTGTATATATATCGTTTTTGTTTTATAAAATGCATTTATTTTGTATTTTGGTCTTGAGTCAGTGATTATTTGGATTCTGAAAGAGTTAAGATCATTGCACCAATTGGAGTGAACCCTTGTGCATATAAAAATATATAGGTACACTCGGAATTAAAAAAAAATAATTGTTAGAAACAGAGATCATCTCTATGGTAGGATTAAATATTAAGATATAATATCTATGAATATCTCTATATATATAAAAATCCACCAATTATTAACAGTGTCCCTGCTATGGTGGGAAAGAATGAAGGGTTTGTTGAGCTGCTACGGAAAAAACCGGAACTAGAAGGAAAAGATTTCATCCATTACCACTGTTTAATCCACCACGAGAATTTGTGCACGAAAATTATTGGATTTGAGAATTGGATATTGTGACTGTCATCAACATTATTAGGGCAAGAGGAGTGAATCATCGTCAATTCCAAGAGTTTTTGACCCAAGAGTGCAAAGTGGATCACAGCAATGTGCTTTATTATAGTGATGCGTGATTGTGAAGTGTTATGTGCGTTGGTTGAGCAGAGGGAAGGTTCTTAAGAGTCTTTGACTTAAGGAGCGAAATACAGCGGTTCATGCAAAACAAAGGGGGAATCCGATTGCAGAATTTAAAGATCCGAAATGGATGACAGACATCTCATTGCATATGAATGACCTAAATACACTGCTACAATCCAAAGATCAACTGGTGCACACTCTGTTTGAACACATCAAAGCTTTTGTGGCCAAGCTCAAACTTTGGGATGCACAACTCGCAAAAAAAGACAACTCAATTTCAGTTTCTCCCTGAGTCCAACTGTTTGTCTTGATAAATACGCTACAAAATTAGTCGTGTTGTGAGTTCAAAGAGAGGTTTAGTGATTTTTGCAACCAACTGTCTTCTTTAGATTTATTTTCAATGCCATTCAGTGTCAATGGTGCTGAAATGTCAGGCTCAGTACAAATGGAGCTGCTTGAATTCCAAAACAACTCTTCTTTGAGAGAAAAATTATTCCATGTGCTCTTGCTTACATTTTACAAAGACTACATTTCTGAGGATGCATTCCCCAATCTTCGCCGGCATGCTTTGAAGATGTGTGCTTTGTTAGGAAGCACATACTTATGTGAGCAGTTCTTCTCCAGAATGAAGCATGTGAAGTACAAGACAAGAACTCAGATTACTGACCAACATCTCGAGAATACGCTGCGCATAGCGACTTCCAACACTGATGCCAACATAGACAAGCTGGTCAAGGGAAAACATTGCCAAGTTGCCCATTGACATTGTAAAAAATGATTTTCTTCATTAAATTATCTTTTTTCAAGCACTGATTGTATTTACTTATCATGAACCCAACTCCTACCTATGCT
This sequence comes from Typopeltis vanoorti, assembly GCF_054136105.1. Taxonomy (NCBI): domain Eukaryota; kingdom Metazoa; phylum Arthropoda; class Arachnida; order Uropygi; family Thelyphonidae; genus Typopeltis; species Typopeltis vanoorti. The sequence goes on along the minus strand of NC_143568.1, from coordinate 41,394,453 downwards.
CTTAAAGGTGAGTTTATTTTTATAGGATTTTATGTAAAGTATCAAATGCACAGCGTTCCTTGTGGATGCGGAAAGCATCTTACAATTCCAAATACCGCAGTATAGCTTAGTGGCTGGCAGGATTCACTGAAATTTTTAATGTGGCCTGCACTGTCTGAAAGGTTGAAGACCTCTGCTCTACTGCAAATAAAGGTGGCTAGCAATCCCTTGTTCTCCCCCCCCCCCCCATCCAAGAAGTTCAGCCTCACCACACTCTTGGTTCAAAGTCTACAGAGTGCCTTACAACTGTAGGATTGCCTACTACACAGCCTGGAAGAAAAAAAGAAATACTATGGATAGAAGGCCGGGCAAATTACATCATGTACTTCACTCACAGAAACAAATAAAAAAATATATATATAAAAAAAGAGTACAACTACACTGCAGCAAGTAGAAACCACATTTTTCTAAGAACTTGCAGTTATACTAAAACAAATCTCATAACAAACCACATTAGAGAGGAAACAAATATGACTGTCTAAAGCTTCTCAACTTATAGGAAACAATAATATCACAATCTTCCACATAAGTAAGGCAAGCAAACAACGCCCAAAGAAGGGACACATCTTAGAACTTTAGTTTCATGGAATGTTTATAATTCCTTTGTATTGGTTAATCTACACCTCACAGTTTTTCAGCAAATGCCATGACATACTGGAATCATTAAACTGCACAATTATTACACTGGCCAACAAAATAAAAATTTTTTTCTGCTGATTATGATCTGACACTTGTTTTTTACTAATTTGGTGTGCTGATTTCAAATATCAAACCCATTTTTCTCTATCACGTCAGGTTTTTCCTCTATCGCATTTTCTTTCTGCTAATTTGTAAGTTTTTGATAGTTTTAAGGAGGCAGTACTATTTAGAGGTTCAAAAAAATCGATTTTTTAATATTATTTTCTGAAAGTATGTACTTTTAAAAATCTGTTCCTAACTTTTTATCAAGAAATTCGAAAAATTCCCGAAGATAATATAGCCTATTATTCAAAGCGGTGCGCAGATCAGAATCAGAGCGCTCACCGCTCTCGCTTGTTAGTAAACGAATAAATGCGTAAGAACCTTCAACAACACGTACTGGCACTTTGAATGCGAGAGAGGCCGATAATTAGATACATAACTACTTAACAATATTCATTAAAAATTACAAGAATATTTATAAAAAAATAACAATTTTACTTACACAGGAGTTTCAGGGAATAAATTTTTGTTTGTAGCAATTTCTGCTGTGTGTTCTGTTTTGGCAATCCTTTTGAATACTCCAACAGTAGTCGACCATCATGTGAGAATCCCATCTTCCTTGGTACCGATCTTCCATAGTTTTTAAGTCTTGATGAAACCTTTCGCCTTGTTCATCGCTTACAGCACCTAAATTCTTGGGAAATCTATCAAGATGACTGTATAGGAAATGAAGCTTTATGCTCATGTTGCAACTTAGGCGCTGGAAATTTTCAAGCATTGTTTCCACTAGATCTTTGTAATTGCACGCTTTTTTGTGTCCAAGAAAATTATTCGCAACCATCGTAAACGAAGTCCAGGCCTCTTTCTCAATTTCGTTTATAAAGTTGATGAAATTTGGGTCTCTCATCATCATCATCATCATCAAATTCCTGCCATGTACCCTCAAGGGGTGTACAGGATATGACAGTACTACATGAAAAAATTACATCATTACTAACTTCCTATCTACAATTTTCCTCCAAATCAGTCTGTTACTTGTCAAGACTCCAACATTATCAGATCTTATATTTCTATCGTCTAAGGCACTTTATACCGTATCAATCCACCTATATCTTGGTCTTCCTCTGGGTCGTTTTCTGCCAACCTGGCAGAGAACACTTGTTTTGCTAATCTTTCCTCTCCCATTCTATTTAAGTGACCATACCATCTGAGATTAGCTCTGCTAACGCATTCCTGGATGCTGACAATGTCAAGTTCTTTCCTAATATCCTCATTTTTAATATGATATTGCCATTGATGCCATCTGTTCACGCCTCTAATCTTTCTCAGGACTCTCATATCTGCAGTCTCTAGTCTTTGGTCAAGTGTTTTACTTCTGACCCAGCTCTCAGATCCATAAGTTAAAATTGGTTTGAACACAGTCTTGTATACAGCTAATTTAGTGTTCCGACTAATTTCTTTCTTATTCCATATGAATTTATTCAATTGACTTCCCACGATACCAGCTTTGCTGATTCTGTTGTCTATTTCTATATTTAGTTTACCATCTTCAGTAAAAATTGTGCCTAAGTAGCTGAAATGTTTTACTTGTTCCACAGGTTCTCCATTCACAACACAGTTGACATTTTCAATGATTCTGCCTATTTTCATTGTCTTTGTCTTTTTATTGCTGACCTTCATACCATATCTATTACAACAGCTATTCAATTTAGTCAGAGAATCTTGCAGACTTGTAGCAGATTTATTTAGAAGTATAACATCATCCGCATAAAGCAAAGAGCTGACATTAACATCTCCAATTTTGATATCAGGTTTAATACCACATTCCTTCATAATGTGATCCATATAGATAATGAATAACAGAGGGGATAATGTACATCCTTGTCTCACACCAGATTTAACATTAAACCATCTTCCTGTACTTCCTTCAATTCGAACTGCTGACTCACAACTCAAATAAAGACTAAGTATTGCTTGATATAATGCACCATTGACACCATATAACTGCAGCGTATTGAATAGCTTCTCTCTTGGCACCTTGTCATATGCCTTTTCCAAATCGACAAAACTTAAATACAGATCTTTGTTATATTCCCATGCTTTCTCGACTATTTGTCGTAAAGTGAAGATCTGATCCTGACAGCCTCTATTTGGCCTGAATCCAGCTTGTTCTTCACCAAGCTTTTCTTCCACAATTCTTCTCAACCGTTTCTCAAGTATACTTGCATATATCTTAGCTGGAACACTCAGTAGGGAAATACCTCTGTAATTCTCACATTCAGTTTTATTTCCCTTTTTATATATGGGTACTATGAGAGCTCTACTCCAATCATCGGGAATTCGTCCCTCTGTCCAGGCTTTCTGAACTATGCAGTGCAGCCACTGTAAGACTCTTATACCACCATACTTCAGCATTTCTGGTCGAATATCATCTACTCCTGCTGCCTTTCCACATTTCAAGCCTTTGATGGCTTTTTCTACTTCAAGTATGGATATGTATTCCTGACTGCATGCCTGGTCAGTGTTTTTTATCACTGTGCTGTCATCACTGCTTGTTTCATTTAGCAGTTTTTCAAAGTAATTACTCCATACTTCAAGGATATCTTTTTCTCCTGTTTTCATTTCACCTTTATCATCTCTAATTCCTTTTACAACACTCTTTCCTCCATTCCTAAGCTTCTTCAACAACCTCCAGAATATTTTGCCACCTTCTTGATATTTATTTTCTATATTTTTGCCAAAGTCCTCCCATGACTTTTGTTTAGCTAGTTTTACACACTGTTTAGCTTTCTTACATTTGTCTCTGTATTCTGTAAGAGTAAAAGCTGACTTATTTGCCAGGAACTTTTGATATGCTTTCTTCTTTTCCTTCACTGCCTCTTTAACTTCCTGTGTCCACCAGGGAGTTCTGATTTTTTTATCTTTGCACACAACCTCACCACATGCCTCTCTGGCAGAATCAATCAATGTTTCCTTCAGAGTTTGCCACTGAATCTCCAAGGTTTGCTTCCTGTTCTCAAACTCTTTCATTTTCTTTTCAATAATATTTCTGTATTTTAGTCTACAGTTTACATCTGAGAGCTGCTCAACTTTTATTCGCTTTAAAACTTTCTTACATGTTATTCTTTTCAATATGAAATTCAATTTTATCCTGCTCAAGACTAAATAGTGATCATTTCCAATTTCAAATCCTCTGTACACTCTGGTGTCCTGCACCAGGGAGAAAACATCACTATCAACAATAACATAGTCAATGAGACTTTTCTTATTCCTAGCCTCTTCTCTCCATGTGAATTTGTGCACATTTTTATGTTCGAACATGGTGTTAGTAATAACCAGTCCATGTCCTGAGCAGAAATCCAACAGATATTTGCCATTATTATTAGCTTTGCTCTTTTCTCCAAATTTTCCCAAAATATTTTTGTATGTCTCACAATCATTTCCTACTCTACTATTTAGATCCCCAACAAGAACCAACTTTTCCTTTTTCATTGTGTCAGTTGCTTTTTCTAAAGCCTCAAAAAATTCCTCCACTTCTACCTTAGTAGAACCTTCTGTGGGACCATAGGCACAAATAAGTCTCATTGTCCAGTTCCCCATTCTCATATTTGTCCACATTACTCTACTTGAGACTGACTGCCATTCAAGAAGATTAGCCTCGTATTTTGTGTTGAATACTATGGCTACTCCTTCTTTTCCTTGATTGTTATTGCCTGAATATAACATTTTGTATTTATTGCTCAGAAAGATCTCACCAGTTTTGGTCTTTTTTGTTTCAGTCACCCCTATTATGTCGATCTGGTACTTATCTAATTCCTCAGCTAGCTCCATTTCTTTGCCATTCAGGCTTCTTACGTTGATAGTACCAATCTTTAACTCTGGTGATGTTGAGTTAGGGTTTGTTTTCAGATTTGTTCCAGTAGCTGACTTTTCGCTGTTCGCCCTGGTTCCCTGGCGAAAACAACGGGGGCCTTGTTTAACCGGGCGACGCCCCAGCCGGCATGAAATTTTGTCGTGTTGTACCATCATTTTTTATTTTGGTTTAACCAATAAGAATACAATTTGGTCGGCTAAATCCCAAATTGCCAGCCCATCCTCGTTCGTTCAGTATCAAAGTAGATACCCAACAGGGTGCACCACGAGAAGGTGAGGATTGGACATTAGGTCAGAAGCCCTGGTCGGTTCTCCGCATTCCTTTAAAGGCTATGTGGAGGTCTCCTCTCAGTTATACAGCTTTGAACCTGGGTCTCTCATTAAAGTTCTAATTTGCAGTCCATCAAATACACCGGCTTTAATTTTTTCATAATTAAGTCGTGGAAATTTTTCGCATATGTATTGGAAACAGTCACCTCGTAAATCTAAAGCTTTAACATACTGCTTCATAAGACATACTTTGATGTGTAGAGGTGGAAAAATGATTTTTTTCTCTGTCGATTAAAGGTTGATTTATAACATTCTGTTCTCCAACATTTAAGGATATTCTAATAGGCCAAGGTTTCTGACTCCAGTGTTGGTTTCGACTATCCCAGAAGCATAGAAAACACGGAAACTTTGTATATCCTCTTTGAAAGCCAAGTAAAAAGTTCACCATTTTAAGATCCACACAGATGATCCAGTTATGGTCTGTATATTTTAATAACTTCAGAACCTTTTTAATGTCGTCATATGTTTCCTTTAAGTGGACTGAATAGCCAATAGGAATTGAGCCATATACATTCCATTGTGTAGTAAGACACATTTGAGACTTCTGTTGAACTGTCGATAAATAAACGCCACTCATTTGGATGATATTGTAAGGTTTACTAACTCATTTCAGTTAGTAAACCTGACACATTGTTACAGTAAACAAATCCACACTTGTGTTTAAAATATTGTACAAGATTACTTTCCCTGCTATGATAAAAAGTTATCTTCGTATCTTGCTCCAGTAAGTTTTTTTCATTTAATCTTGAAGCTAACAATTCCGATGATTCCTTTGATAGGCCCAAATCTCTTACTAAGTCATTCAATTCTGCTTGAATAAAACGATGCGGTCCATAAAACTAGAAACTAAATTTTCATTGTCTAAATCAACATCCGGGTCTTGCTCCTCAAGAACATCTGGCATATCCCGATCATGCTCGTTCTCAAGTAAAGGAAGTCCTTTATAAATTGGCACGGCTATTTCATGGAATAAGCAACTGGCCGAATTACTGAGTCGAGATTTGGATACATAATTTTTTTCTTATTCTTCTTATTATAACCAGAAGTCTGAACTAAACAAAAATAGCAATCATCTACGTGATTTTTCGGTTCACGCCAAATCATTGGAATGCCAAAAGCTAATTTTTGGCGTTTTTCCATTCTAACCTATAGTACTATAGATTAGAACCATTTGGATTGTGAAGAAAAATAAAATAAAATAAAATCGATGAAAGGCAAATCTTAACTATTTTGAAATACTCTGTTTGTAATGCAACACACGACTGAAAGCAAAACAATCAAAGACAGCATGTTTGCATTATTTTTCACAGTTAATGATTTAATCTTTTAATTTAACTGTTTAAGACTTAATAAAAACTGATTTATACAATTATATTACTTACCAAAATGAGACCAGATATCAGAGAAGAGGTGCCAGTCAAGGCAACATAGAATTTTGGTGTTAATGTGTTCAAAAACATTGAAGCTGCAACAGATTATTTTTTTTTTAATACAACAACAAAAAATATAATAATGATATACTTTCAAATCAATATACAAAAAATTATTCAAAAATAATAATATATAACGCAATAAACTACAGAAGTAAAACTGAATATGATAATGAACCATGAAAGGCTGTGATTTTGAAATACAATTCAAAGTGAACCGTTGATATCCATCATATGGCATAAAAAGTTGATGCAGTTTTTGCAAAGTTGATACAGCCATTCCTTGACTTACATCTGTTCGAAGATACGTCCACGATCGCATAAGGGAATAACATTTTCCACTATACTTCAAAAATTCTTCGAACAAGATGCAAGGGAGTATAAAGTAAAGAGGTATCTTTTTAGGACCAATGCACCATGCACAGCAGCAAAAGCACATTCAGCAGCAACCTCCCTCAGCAATTGGCATGTGTCTTGAAAGTTTATTTTTCACTTGGATAATAAAAGGATAATAAAAACTATCCTTTATCCAAGTGTGAGCAAAAAAGTTTACGCCTGAAAGTATCTTCAGGACTGGGGTAAGGTGGTACAACACAAGGCAATTCGTTGCAAAGGTGGAGCAAGCTACCAACACTCCTATCTCAGTATCTCCTATAATGCAAAACACATCTCCTTGCAGATATGTCTAATGCTCCCACTGAAGAGACCTCAATAAAGGTCGAAACTAGTCTGGGTAGTGGCCCTTCCCTTAATGCATAACATTAGACATATCCGCAAGGAGATGTGTTTTGCATTATATGAGATACTGAGATAGGAGTGTTGGTAGCTTGCTCCACCTTTGCAACGAATTGCCTTGTGTTGTACCACCTTACCCCAGTCCTGAAGATACTTTCAGGCACAAACTTTGTTTGCTCACACTTGGATAAAGGATTAAACTAATTTTATTATGGCATGTGTCTTCAACAGTTCCTCTGTTGATTTTGTGTTTGAGAAATAGCTTATTTGTGTATTTATTATTAATTATTCACAATATTTTGTGCAACATGGCCCTACATGCCCAATGAAAAAACCTAGTGAAGAATCACAGAAAAAAAGGCGAGCAATTGATCGCCTTTTTTTCAAAGTTGCAAGTTATAAAGCAACATGAAGCTGGTAAGCCTGTCAATGTGATCGCACATGATTTCGGATGGTCTCATTCTGCAGTGACAACCATTTTGAAAATGATAAAATCGTAGAGGCTGTAAAAGGATCTGCTTCCATTAAATCAGTGATAGTGACAAAGCAATCACAAGGTCCTATTGGTGATATGGAAAAGCTACTTGCATCATGGATAGAGGACCTGAATCAAAAGTGCATACCCCTTAGCACTATGATCATAACCGCTAATGCACTAAGTCTCTTCAACATGTTAAAGGAGAAAGCTGGGTCCCATTTCAACTACAAATTCAACACTTCTTCCAGTTGGTTCATGAGATCCAAGCAGTGTTTTGTGCTGCATAATGTGAAAATGTATGGTGAATCTGCAAGTGACGATGAGGAGGCTGCCAAGGAGTTTGTAGCAAAATTGGATAACATTATTACGGAGGAAAATTATTTGTCACAGCAAATATTTAATATGGATGAGACTCCTTATTTTGGAAAAAAATGCCAGAGCAGACATTCATCCACAAAAATCTAAAATCTATGCTTGGTTTCAAAGCTCTTAAAGACCGTATTGCAATTCTGTCAGGGGGTAATGTGGCTGAATATAAACTGAAAATTTGTGATATAGCACAGCGAGAATCCAAGATACTTCAAAAACATTAGTAAGCATACTCTTCCAGTTCCTTATCAGAGCAATAAGAAGTCGTGGATTACTCAATCAACTGTTATGTGAGTGAAATGGAAAGCTATTGTGTGAAAGAAAATGTAGAATTTATAATTTTATTAATTCTAGATAATGCTCCAGGTCATCCACCTTACATCGGTGTTCTTCACCCCAAGATCAAGGTTATGTTTCTCCCTCCAAACATTATTTCATTGATCCAACCAATCAATAAGCTTTAAACACTGAAAGAACCCCCTGATCCACGGAGAACTTTTTCACAAGCCATTTCTGCCACTAAAGGAAATGACCAGACTCTCGTGCAATTCTGGAAATCATTCAATATTTATCATGTTTAGCAATACCTCGCATAGTCCAGGTAATCGGTACCACCGATATCCCGAACTGTTTGAAACTGGACTAATCGAGGAACTAAATACATACAAAAAATGATAACTGGTTCCAAAAAAAAAATATTCTCCTTGTTTTTCAATAAATAAAATGAGATTAATAAATTCAAATGTCAATGTCTTTATCAAAAATAATTAAACGAAAAATACATGTTTTTCTTAATTCATTTTTTATTCTCTAAAAATTGCAATATCGATGTCTGCACATTTTACTTCTTTGGTTTTTTTCTCTTCATACATTTCTTTGTAGCAACGAATTGCATTGTTTATCGTTCGGCGAATTGTAAGGCTACGTTCAACATTGGGATCAACTTCCATAATATGCTCTGACAAGGTTTCAACCATTCCAATAATTTTTGATAGCTGTTCAGCTGTTAATTCTCGTGCAGGCACTTCAACACAGCGTCATTGTCTAAGATGTCCTCCCACTCTTCATAAGCTCGTTGTTCATCCATGTTAATAAGTGTTTCATTATCCAGTTCATTAGTGTTCGATTCAATGCACTCAATTACGTTGACGGAATCTAACTCTTTGAAACCAAGTTGCTGTCCAATTTCCACTATGTTATTAGTGACTTCAGCAAAATGAGTTTCAAAACCAATGAAATTATTTGCGCAATGTGGTATGATACGTTTCCATACTGCTCTCATATTGCTTGCCGTTAATTCATGCCATGCTTCGCCTATATTTTCGATAACGTTTCTGATGTTGTAGCTCTTCCAAAATTCCGTTAAGTAGGCGCATTTTCTCCTGTTGTAGACCATTATCTAAGATCAATAAAATCTTAAAAATCTAATCCTTTTTCTCTGCAATAACGTTCTGCTGTAGGGCAAAAATAGTTGGTGAACCAATCTTCAAATAAAACTCTTGTGCCCCATGTTTTCTTATATGAACGCCACAACACTGGGAGATTATTTTTTGATACATTTTTAAGAGCTCTAGGATTTTCTGCACGGTATGCAAGTATCGGTTTTAATTTGAAATCCCCTGCTGCATTTTCACCTAATAACAGTGTGAGACTACCCAGTGTGAGACTATATCCAGGGCATGACTTCAACATTAAATATTTGTTCATCTTTGTAGCCACCTTTTTGTATGATTTCACTCAATTCCTTCAGGTATCTTAAAGCAGCCTCTTTATCTGCACTGGCAGATTCACCAACAATACGAACATTGTGAATACCAGTTCGTTGCTTAAAATGAAAAAACCACCCACGACTTGCCATAAAATTTTCACTAGTTTTTTACAATGACTTGAAGACTATATCATCAATAGTCTTCAAGTCATTGTAAAGACTTAATGCTTTGGCTTGAATTTCCATTTGACTAAATGGAACTCACTTTTGAGTTAAGTCTTCGATCAATATGGATAATAGCTGCTCCATATTTAACATTCGAGTACTTCTGGTTTTAGTCACTATTTTTGATAAATAAGAAGTGTAGCCATAACCTTGCGATTATTGATCTTTTTTTTTTTTATATAAGTTTTCGAACGGATGACTCATCCAGTTCTTTTTCATGGCCTATTTTAGCAAAAGATGCACCTTCTTCATGAAGCTTGATTATATCGAGCTTTTGTTCTAAAGTGAGCCATTTATGTTTATTGGTGACAGAATCACTTTCAAGTTTTCTTTTTGCACTCATTATGTAGTTTTTTTAAATGGGATCAAAATTTAATTATCACAAATCAACTTTACTGTAGTTTTGCGCATCGAAAGCTGATAGACATAGAAGTTAATTCAACATTAAAGTTCACAAATGTCCTGCTTACTCGTACTATACATAGCTTACACATTAAGACGTTGAACATAATGCCGCGTTTACATTCTCGCCGAGTCTAGGTACATACATATACAATGGGGAACCCCCCAAAAAAATTGAAATATCATATTGCATAACTTTAAAACAGCACAAAAAGACTTGACTGTATAAAGGGGAAAAACTGAACATTTATGTATAAAAAAAAAATAATTATGTACTAATTTTTTAGGATTTAAAATCGGACTAATCGAAGCCGGACTATGCGAGGTATTGCTGTGTGACCTCATAATGTATAATGGACAAATTGACCTCTTAATGTATGAGTGGCACATGGAAAAAGACATTGAAAAGGTTTGTGCACGATTTTAGAAGTTTTGAAAAAAATGAAGACCTGGAGGAACAAGGTGTTGCAGAAAAAGAAGAAGAATGAAAAAAAAAGGATACAAGAAGAGATAGATATAATTTAACGGTGAAGGGTCTTGCAGAAATGTTCTCTGCAATTAGCGATGTTCTCAAAATGGCTGAAGGACATGGACTTCAATGTTGAAAGCTACTTATTAGTAGAAAGGAAAGTACATGATGAGTTTGCTTGCTATAAACAAATTTATGATGAAAAGAAGAAGAGGAATAAGCAAAACACATTGGACATTTTCATCAAAAAAAAACAAAGATTACACCAGAAGAGTTGCAGCCTGGTACTTCACATAGGGAAGGTAATGAAGATTTCCGTAGTTATTCTCCTGTTTTAGAGCAGTAATGCAATTTTATAAGGCTTTAACCGTAATAAGTATGATGTCACTTTAATTTTTTTTTAAGTCCATAACTCCTATAACTCTGTTGATTTAATGTCAACTTACGTCCTGCCAGATGGAATGGAACAGGACCCCGATGTAAGTCGAGGGATGACTGTATTTCGATAAAAATTATTTGCTGATGCAAGTGAAGATGAGTCAATTGATATCTAGTAAGCATCAACTGAGGTTCAGCAGAACAGTGAAAAGTGATGGGAAAAAAAAAATGGTTACTCCAAATTATATGATTGTTTACTTTTTAAGTTGGGTACAAATAATACCCAAGCAACTAGCAAGATATACACAGTATTTGGCAAAGATAGCTTTATTCCATTTTTTATGCCTGAAACACAAAGAGAGAGAGAGCAAGTCCAAAGACATACACATCATGGGAGACCAAACGTCATAAGCCTCCTTGAATCCATTAACAGACAAAGTACTCACAAATGACTCTGGCAACCCATTCCACTCATTCACAATTCTCCAAGCAAAAAATGTACTCCTCACAATCATATACCACTTTTTGATATCTGTCCAGCAACCACCCTCTTATCCACATAACCAGTGTCATATCCATCTCCATTTGTTCTAATCTGCATAATAGTTCCATGTGGTATTCTGTCAAATGCCTTTGCAAAATCCAGCAGAATCACAGTGTAGCCATTTCCTTTATCCAACTCAGCTGTTACTCTATTATAAAAAAATTAGTAAATTACTAAGGTATGAATGTCCCTTCATAAAGCTATGTTGCCCCTGATACAGTATCATATTCTTATTATCCATTCTTGAATTCTCTTTTTGACCAATTTTTCTAGTACCTTTACTACTACTCCTGAGATTTTGATTGGTCTATAATTTGCTACTGCAGTCTTAGAACCTCCCTTATGCAAAGGAATTATTTTGCCTTCTTTTCACTTTCTTGAGACTCTACCAGACACACTTAAATTGAAGAGCCTAGTCAGAGGTATTGGCAGTTCCCTTGCCAATGAGTTCTCCAAACTCATTCTCACAAAACCCTAGCTGATATCCCATAGATGTGTTTACATGGAGATTTTGCAATACACTTAGAAACTCTATTTCTGTTTCCACATCAGTCTCTGTCACAAGTGTTACAGCAGTAACTTCATTTGGATGATATACCCTAGCAAAGTGTCTAATTCAATAACTATTTTATCTGCTTTTCTCACCTAATCACCATCTGCACTCATTGAAGTTAATCCTCCATAGTCATTTTTCCTCATACTTGCAACAGGAAAAAAAAAAAGAAATCCCACAAAGATTCCCTTTAGACTTCTCAGCTAGATTCTTCTCATAATGTGATTTTGCTTTTCTTGCCATGCTGGTCATGTTTCGTGCCTGAGCCTTGTACTATTCATGAGTTTTCTGGTCACCTTTCTCCTTATACCCTCCACAGCATTTTTTTCTTCTGCAGCTCATGTTTAATGATATTATTCATCTGTCTAACTTCTACCTGATTAACCCTCCTTACCTTAGCTATACAATTTAATACAGCTTCCTCTAGAGCCCCTTAATAATCTCCCATGCACTACTGGCATCCTTCCCTTGCAGTGTTTTTATGCCATGGCACAGATTCAAGCTTCCTCCTAAGCTTGTCATAATCATCTGCCTTGTAGTTCCACATATACCCCTCATGACAGACTATTCCTCATGTTGTACAATCTCCCAAGTCACTTTCACCAATCGGAGACAATGTGGTCACATTAGTTATGGATAGCTCTTCTGATACTATTGTTGGATCCTACTTCGTCTTAACCTATACTTTGGATCTGATATTTAGTTATTACGATGTTCTTAAACAATTGATAGGTTGCTAGTTGATTTCTAATCCAAATATAGAGAAAATTTATATTTATAGACTGCGCCACTCTATATCTGAATTAGTTCAAGAATTGAAGAAAAACCAACTCTCAACTATTTCTCCTTTATATGTTGGTATTATGTTTACAGGCCGAGTTTATTTAACTTACTTATCTCTTCCGCTTTAGTTCGAATATTTTTATGGATGGTGCAGTAAAAGTTTCAGGCAAAATACAATTTTAGATTAACATTTAATTTAGGATCACAAAATATACACTTAAGTTCAAATCACTAAATGAGATATTATAAACATTTTAGCTCTTCTGATAATACAGTCATATAATTTTAAGAAATGGTAAATCTGTTGTCCGAAACACAGCCTTCACAAAATTCAATTAAACACTTGGTAAAGCTCAAAGTCATAAAGTTCCTTGGTAACCACTTACACAAATATCTCACAGTTACTTAAGTTTCAAATACAATATAATGGTGGCAACACTTTTCACAAGTATACACTTTTAAATCCGCACTTCAGCTAATCTCCGCAAAAATGTTACTGTTAATATAGGGATATTTTAGGAAGAAACACACACATATCTCTGCATAGGAATATCAATATTTGGAATATTTATTCTTACCAGTAATCTTCCTTCTTCATCTACTTATATACGAACACTTTTTATAACTTTATACACTTTAAAGAATTAACGGCACTCATTAAAACAAATCTTCCTAGTAATAACTGAATTAATTAACAGTCACAATTCACATGGTTAAATGTTCTTGCATGAAGTAAAACGCTTGTACTATCTTAGACATTATTTGACCAATTCAGTATTCTACTAATCACTCATGAACTAAGGTGACACACAATAATTCCTTAACTTGAAATTTTCATGCACAGTTGCCTATTCCTCCGGCATTCAATTAATCTTTTAGGCACTATAATTCTTAACACAGCTATCGTTAAACTCAACCTTGTTGCCTCTAATTATTCTCTAGTTACTCCGTGCTATGATTCAAATTTCCGTGTGTCCTTGAAAAGTTGGCCCTGAAATTAAATCTCAACTAAAGTACAGCTAGTCATTCAGTAGTCACTTAGCTATCTTCCGTTGCTTTATTTGTTATTCTGCAACTTACTAGCTAACCCGCTCCACGACTAGCAGACTTTAATTAGCTACTTGAGTGACTCGCCAACTCGCTAATATCGCACTCTGATTCCCTGAATCAATCTCCTTTTTTCTTTCCTTCCTCCGAATGCCAAATTAGAATATTCTCTCTTTTTTCAGCGTTCCTAGCTTATATATCCCTTCTTCCCGTCTAAACTGTTCTCGAGCTCTCTTTAACTAAAATCCTTTCCAGTAAACTTTCAACATTCTCTCTCACGCTCTGTTCCAAACTCGTGCAAGCTATCTAACATACGTTTCCATGACAATAAAACAAAATATAATAAAATTGAGGCACTGCATAACGTTATACCTCTACAAACTGGAACAAATAAAGAATATTTACATCTCAATTAATGCACAGTTAAATGTTAAATACAAACTCCTATAATATTAACATAGCAATAAATAAAATAACTTAATAATATTTTAATACACAGTTTTTTCTTTATTAGTATACATACTTGATTAAATAATTAAATATTAAATCAACTTATAGGTAGTTATATGAATATTAATTTATAAATAAGTGATATACATTAAATAATATTTACAAATGTAGCCTTTGCCATGGTGGATTATGTTGGATTCTGAAGAGAGTATTAATAATTTAAATTTCTCTTCATTCAGAATCCAACACTATGACCCGGTTGAATACTTTCACACCCCCTAGTGTCCCTCTCCATCACATGCTGCCTCAAGTAATTATCTCTCAGTAGGTGTATAAATTCCATTTTCCTTTCTGCCATTTGATCTGTCTTCCTTCCAGTCTACATCTCCATAGTTGAAGTCCCCGAGAATAATCACTCAACCTGTACTCATTGCACTAATTTGGTGATGCATGTCTTCTAGATCATCCGTGGAACCCCCTGGCCTATAGCAGCATCAAGCTGTATATTTTGTTTTATTGGCATTGACCCCACCAGATTTCTTCAAATAAACAGCCACCCTCCTGTCGGTCTCCTATTCTTTTTGGCTACAACTGATTTTGCCTTCACCCATCCTATCTTCCCTAAAAATACTAAACCCTTCACATTCTATCCCTGTAACTCTGCTGTTAGCCAAGTCTCACTAATGCCTATAACTTTTGGCAAGGTTGCACTAGCCGATACTAAAAACTCTTCCCTCTTGTTCCTGATAGTGTTTAATAGGACTGATACAGGATAAATATTTCATCACTTGACTAAAGCAGTGCTTCCCAAAATTATGGATGTAAAGGCCCTCCCTTGGAAAAATTAAAATATTTCACGGCCCGCATCAAAAAAAAAATCTTAATACAGGCATACATTATTATAATATTTATGGTATTTATATTCAATACAAAACATACACAGTGAATATTGCAAAAATCAAATGCAAATATTGCATTTTAGCATCTTACATACACATTTGACATGGCACACTTAGTCGTAAAACATTTTAAATTTGTTTTCATTATTTCACAGCCCCTCAACAAAAGTAACGGCCCCAAGGGGACCACGGCCCACAGTTTGGGAAGCATGGACTAGAGGGGCCAGAACAAGAGGTCATCTCTTGAAGTTGAATAAAGTTGTAGTTAGCAGGGGTGTGAGAAGTACATTTTTTTTTGTCTTCTTATATATTCTAAACGAAAACATACAATTATTACAATTTTATGAAACATGGAGGTTAAAGGGTGTTAAGATATGTTCTTTCTTGTGATTATATCAGTTACTTTAATATCATTTTGGTTCTAAGTGTTTATCAGAACTTTCCAGACCCCCCCCCTTCACACGTACACAAACACACAGTCCCTAATTTATGCAAATTCAGACTTACACAAACTATCCTGAAAGATCCATGAAAAAATTCAAGTTTTAAAAATTTTACTTACTGCATGTACATTACCTTTCTTATTATTGAACAGGAATATGTTGTGTACTTATATTCATACACTTTCATAATTTTGTGTTTGTGTGCTGAGGTAGAATACAATTCATGACTGGAAAACGTAACACAAGTGGAAAAGGGAATCCATGTGTAAATACATCAAAATATGATAATTATCTTTAAAACAGTCTACAATAAGTACATAATGTTCCTGCCACATATTTAGAAAATTTTGAAGTTAATTTTTGTGTTGCATCAGCAAACAATGAAAACCTCTTTACAATGGGTTCTCCTTACCTCATGATCTTAAAAGTCCAAATAGATGCAACCTGTTATCAAGAGCTTTATGAAGAGAAGAAATAAAGAAGCAACACTGTTCGGTCAACTCTTGATAATTTCATACACAAGGCTGAGGGGAGAAAATTTTTCCCCCTATTTTCTTGTACAATTCATACTTTATTATATTACTTTGTATTAATAGTTAGATACCAAAATCTAATTTGTATGTACATCCTCTGAATGAAACAAACAAAAATAACATTTAAAACAAGTAAGTACACTACTGCATACATGTACCGCAAACACATAAGCAGTAGGTTATGATTAACGTGCGAGAGTTAAATATAATTTACGTAAGGTTTGCAGAATGCAACTCTTACATAAGTCAGGAATTCCCTGTTATAATTAATAATGTGCTGACCATTTTGTTACCATACTGTGGTTATGGTAGCAATCTAATAAATTGGCTATTTACAGACTTGTGAAATACTGAACAATGTTTCAGAGAACAGGCCATATTCCTATTTTTTGTAAAAAAATTATTTCATGCTAAGCTATGAAATTTGTTCTGCAACCTATTACCATCTGTGCAAACTAATGTTTAACCAACTTGCAGCAAGGAGGCTATAACCTGATCTTATAAATTATGGCATTAAGACTTTGAATTAGAAAAGTTTGTAGAATTGACTTAGGCTGAGAACTCTGACTAGAAGAGCCCCAAAGTTTTATCACAAAGGAGATGACTTTTGATTCCATGGTTGTGCATGAGAAATGGCACAATTTCAGAAGATAGATCCCAATGTTATGAAGATCATGAACATCCAAACAGGAATGAATAATATGGTAGCCTGCAGAGAGATTTATAAAGAGAAGAAAAAGAAAGTACCCAGTCATCACTTGATAACTTCATCAAAAAATCCATATTGCCTAAACCTTTCATCTAAACTGTGACTATGTTGACTATGAGGATGAATGAGTTATCTGAATTAGTTCTTTGTTAAAACAAAGAAAAATAATGTATTATTTTCCCCTCTAATTTTATTTGTCTTCTACCCACAAAACAGGCCATAGTCCTATAATACACGAGTAGCATTGATGAGCTAAAGATTTTTTTTTTTTTTTGTATTCTTATTTATTTTTAAGTAGCCCAGAAATTGTGGATTTAGAGACCAAACAGAGAACTTTTTTCCAACCTGCTCCAGACCTCCAATAATAGGAGGTGGTCTCACAACAGATAAAAAAAATCTCCCACCTGAAGACAATCACAATCATCCATGGGACTCAAACTCACAGCCTGCTGGATGAAGATCAGGTATATTGGCCTCTCAGCCAACCAGGCTGGCAATTGTATTTCATGTCAAAGTAACTTTACCTACTTCATTACCAAGAAAGAAGTATGACTAACACTCAATGAAGCAAAATTCTGGCTTATAAAATGGTTTACAGAATAATATCTTTGTAACTTTTTTCAGTTTCATAACTAAAAATCTTAGGATTTTACATACATGGAAAGGAGGCTGCAGAAAGAGCCAAAAAATTTGGTATTTCATTATCCAGACATAAATCAATTTAAATTTGACTGAATTACTGTGATTAATGTGGATTACTGTGCGCAGATTTGGTCTCCCTGGTTCCAAGGGAACAAAGAAGCTGTGGAAAGGGTGAAAAGAAGAAAAGAAGAGTTATAGATTACGAGTATGTGGATTGCAGACTCTGGTTAACAGGAGAAAGAGAGGTGATATGATAGAGGTCTATAAACTTTTGAATGGGTGTTATAGGATTCCAACTGATGAAATTTTTCGTTATATGAACGGTGGGGAAAGAACACGGGGGGCATCCATGGAAGTTAAATTTATTTGCAGTCAAGACAGAGGTAAGAGCTAAGTTTTACTCCCAGAGAACAGTGAGTGAGTGGAATAACTTGCCCTTAGGGGATGTGAGTGTATCTAGTGTGAATGAATTTAAGGGAAGGTATGATAGCTGGTTTGGGTGATTTATAGCCTCCCCCGATGCATCCTTGACTCCCTGGAGGTCTCAGATAATAATAATAATAATATACTTAGGTTCAAACAAAAAAAAAAAACACTCAAATCCATTAGATGCATGTAAAGTATTGAAGCTCTAATATTTTAAATCAAAAACTAACAATAAATGCAGAAGTTACTATCCAAAAAATATTTTCAATGCAGATGAAACAAGTTCTCCACCATCTTCATTTACAATCATCTATTTTTCAGCAAACTACAAGCAATGAGGGATAAACACTAGTGATATGAACAGTGAAGAAAGGCTTGACTATTCCTGGAATAATCAATTCAGAAAAGCTGCTGCAGGACTGCAGAACACCAGTTTGGTTTTCAGCAGTCCTGATTCTTTTCTTACCTTTGTACCCTCTTTTCGTCACATTCAAATCCTGGTGAACAGATCTGAATAAAGTAGTCCAGATGTGGTCTCATCATGGCTATATACAATGGACCTATTACACCCCCCCCCCTCTATAGATCAACATTCTTCTCACTCTTAAGAGTAATCTTTGGGTTATCTTCACCACCATTGTTATATATGTCCCCTGAATACATTCATTTAAGATCCCTTGTCATCCCAATTCCTTCAGTTTAGTTCATTGACAGAGTATGTAGTCGTCCAACTTCTGTGGATTCCAAGTTCAAAACTGTACACTTAGCTATGTCACATTGGCATTCCTAAGTGTGCCATCTTTTCAGCTTTTCAAATCCTTTGCATATAACTGTTTGCTGAAATGCAAGTTTGAAAGCATAATAAAAAATAGTTACTATTACATAATGCAGTAACACACACAAAAAAAAAAAAAAAAACAGATGAACATGTTAATAATTATAGTAATGAAAACAGAGTGGTTCAACGTAGTTAAGAGTTATAAAAACGGAGACCAATGCATGTATGAGATAAAAATTAATGTCAGAAGTAACAGTTGATTAGTGTGAATGGCTGGGAGGAAGAAAGTCAAAAGATTCGTTCATTTTTTCATTCTTTCCTACTTGGAAAGAATTAACGGGAATTAGAGTTAATGGTAGGTGGAGGTACAAATGCCTTCAAAGGTGAAAATAATAACAATGCAGAAAGGGATTTGAGGAAGTTGTTACAGAAAGTGAAGAACGCAGTATGTGACTGCATGGAGGGAATATGAAAGGATGCTTGAATATATGAAGAATAATGAGATGGATGATTATGGAAAGCTCAACAGGCAAGTTACATTAATACCAATAACATGAGTTGACAAACTGTGGAAAAAAAGGACAAAGTGTGGAAATTGATTAGGATACATCAGACACAAACAAAAGACAACTATATAGAAAGATATACGAAAACAACTAGGAGTGTAACGGATAAAAACTGAAATTATGAAAGCAGTGGGAGAAAATATGTTATGGAGGAAATACAAGATAGTCAGTAATTAGATAGAAACAGAATATAAAATACAGGTGAGAAAAGTGACAAGAATAGTAAAAAAACAGAAAGTGCAATATGAAAGAGATTAATCAATCAGGAAAAAGGAAATTCAAATGAAAGAGAAAATTAATGTGTAATAACAAATCACCATTTGATACATTTGAATCTTTCAACTCTAATCTCTCTTTCATTTGCCTCCCTTCTGGGTGTTGCACAACATCATTTACACCAGTATGATATACAATGACAGAGATCATTAAATAATTCCATTAAATTCTTTGCCATCATCCTAATAACTAGAACCATCTACCATTGTCACCTTTCTGTAATTATTTTTCCTCTTGCCTGCCACATATGGAAGAATCCCCTTGAATTTTTCCTTTTCCTGATTGATTAATCTCTTCTCATACCGCACTTTGTATTTTTTTTACTATGATTGTCACTTTTCTAGCCTGCATTTTATACTCAATTACTAATGACTGTCTTGTATTTTCTCCATAGAATATTTTCAGGCATATACAAAAGAGTTATGTCCCTGATCTAGCTGTTTAAATGAACTGCAGTGGGAAGAGTTCCTAGGAGTGGAAAGAAATGGAGAAAATAACGTTTCCTCCACATTTGTGCAGACTGTAACCACACAAGTATGGTTGTACGATAGATGTTGGCCATCTGTCTATCAGCAGTTCAAATTAAGGTATTAGAGAAGTTAGTTGGGAATAAAATATGCAATATTAGGTTAACGGATAGAATTTAAGAAGAATTTAAGAGAAGACTGTATTTTACATTGGAAAGGAGCAAGTGACCAACCAAAAAACGGTGTTGGTTTATCATGAGTAAAGAAGTAAATGAGAAAAATGAATCTCACTCATCCATGTATATGCACCACAACAAAGAAATGGAGAAAAGACAATGAAGGAACTGGAAGTTTTTTTCGCTTGACTATGCTACCAATTATATATTTGGTTTAATCCTTTATCTAAGTGTAAGAAAACAGTTTGAGCCTGAAGTATTTTCAGGACAGGAGTAACTCATGGCAAAGGTGGTATAAGTTATCATCACTTGCCTTAGTATCCCATAATGCAAAGCACATATCCTTGTGGACATGTATAATGCTATGCATTATGGTAAAGGTCACTACCCAGACCAGTTTCGACCTTTATTAAGGTCGAAAAAAAAAAAAAAATTGAGAAAAAAAATCTCATCAGTGGGAGCCAGTTCCAGAGGTGGTGACACTAAGGTGGAAGTAATGAAGAAGACATATTTCCATATGCCAGTTGCCAAAAGGTGTCACACCTTATTATTAAAATCCTCTAGATTAGAGATGAGTTGATGGAAATTTTTTTAACTTGGCTATGTTACCAATTATATATTTGGTTTAATCCTTTATCCAAATATATAATTGGTAGCTTTGCATTATGGGATACTAAGGCAAGTGATGAGAACTTATACCACCTTTACCACGAGTTGCCCCTGTCCTGATAATACTTCAGGCGCAAACTGTGTTTGCTTACACTTGGATAAAGGATTAAACCAAATATATAATTGGTAGCATAGCCAAGTGAAAAAACTTCCATCAACTCATCTCTAATCCAGAGAATTTTAATAATAAAGTGTGACACCTTTTGGCAATTGGTATATGGAAATATGACTTCTCCATTACTTCCACCTTAGTATCACCACCACTGGGTCTGGCTTCTACTGATGAGCTCTCAATAAAGGTCGAAACCGGTCTGGGTAGTAACCTTTCCCTTAATGCACAGCATTATACATGTCCACAAGGATATGTGCTATAAATATGGTTCAATAGAAAGCACAGGAATGATGGTTGCCAGTTCAGGAAAGAGCAATGACCATTGAGGTAGCTGTAAAATAAACAAAGAACCAAAACACTGCACCTGTGAGATAGAGGTTGAAGTGAATCTGTAAGAGAGGGATCGTCTATGAGTTAAATTGCTCTCTTCTAGACAGTGTCAAGAATTTTTAGAGAAGCTTTAGGTAGTGAACCCCAAAAGTGAACTATTATAAGCACAGCCGGATTTGGGATTTGCATATAGTTAAAGAGTTGATTGGAGGTAAAACAGCATCTTGAACGAAAGGAAAGTGAATGCCTAAATTAAAAATGCCAAGAAATTATATCCTTCTTTAATCCTTTATCCAACAATAAGCAAACAAAGTTTGCATGTGAAATTTCTTCACAACTAGGTGAGCTAAGGACTTCACATTAACTGCCTTAGTATCCCATAATGCAATGGAATACTTAGCATGTCCTTTTGGGTGTGTATAATGCTATGCATTATGGAAAGGACCACTGCCCAAGGTGGTTTCAACCTTCATCCAAGTGTAAGTTTGCAAATAATGCCAAGAAATTCTTGTTTAATCCTTTATTCAAATGTAGCAAACAAAGTCTGCATGTGAAGTTTCTTCATGACTAGCCAACTTTCATGTAGAGGCTAATGACTTAACATTAACTGCTGTAGTTTCCCCTAATGCAAAGCACACACCCTTGGGTCTGAATAATTCTATGCATTATGGAAAGGCCACTACCAAGACTGGTTTTGACCTTTATTGATATACAAGTCACCTAGTCACAAAAAAACTTCTGCAAACTTGTTTGGATAAAGGATTAAACAAGAATTAATTTCTTGGAATTTTAGCTCTAGCATCTAGCTCTAAACCTTAGTATCTCTTCTCAGTCTGGCTTCTACTGATGAGATCTCAATGAAGGCCGAAACTGGTCTGGGTAGTGGTCCTTCGCATATAGATATGGGCTTTGCATTATGAAATACTAAGCCAATTAATGTGAAGTCATTCGCCTCTATATAAAAGTTGCTTAATTACAAAAAAATTTCATGCTCAAATGTTGTCTGCTTATGCTTGGATAAAGAATTAAACAAGAATATAATTTGAAAAGTTTTTTACCTTGGGTATAATATATGTTAAAGATACCAAGTAATTTTATAACCTTGGTTTTAATCCTTTTTCCCAAGCAAGCAAACAGACAAGTAAGTCAAGTTTTCACGGACTTACTTGTCTGTTTGCAAACAGACAAGTAAGGTCTGGTTCAGTCTGGTTTCAGTAAGGTCTGTTCAGTTTGGTGCAAACTTGACTTACTTGTCTGTTTGCTTACTTGGGAAAAAGGATTAAAACCAAGGTTATAAAATTACTTGGCATCTTTAACAAGAATATAATTTCTTGGCATTTTAATTTAAAACCATGTGAAAAAACTCTTTACAAAAATGCCTAGTTTTTTGGATGCTGAAAAAGCTATTGATGCGATGTTGTAACATTCAAAGTTATATTCATATCCACGTCGTCGGCTGCATTTGTAAAATTTTGTCTTTACTTTATTTTTACCTTAATTATTGTATATATATATATATATATATATATATATATGCTACATTGAGTTAATACTTTCTCCATTTTTTTTTTACTTCGCCTAAGCCGAATTTATGTTCCACCCTTTCTTCCTTGCCTTTATCCTTATCGTGAATATGACCAGCTTTAATTTTAACTGCCGCCAGGCATACATGTGCAACTTTTATGCTCTTCAGTTTGGCAAATTTACTTGTTTTTCGATTGTGCCAGCCAAACCAATTTTCCAAGAGTGAGGGATTGAAATGGCAATGCAAAGGCTCGTAACTATTTCTAATTATCGACTTCAACACCTAATCTAGTCATGGCAATTTCTCATCAGTACACAGGTTTGTAATTTTTTTCAAGATAGTACACTGGCAAGAATCAGATCAGTGTGTTGTTTAACAAGTCATTTATTTTAACAAAAATAATGTAGGTACATGTTAGACAAGTAATTAGTTATGGCTATCCTTCCTAGCTTACCTAAATTCTGATTATCACACACTAGTACACATTACAGTAGTATAGACTATTCTATTATACATCACAGCATTATACATAATTAAGACAAACACTTATCTCATACCATCACACAGTTGTACATATCTGTAGCACAAGAATATCAATATGTTACTGCTACTCACAGATCTTCCTTTACAAACAGTCCATTGTATTAAGGAAGGTTAGGACATCTCATACCATTGCCTTGATTAGGATGCTTCTTGTTCTCACTTTAACATTGCGGCAAATCCTTTCATCTTTATTGGCAGCTTGATTAGAATAATGGGTGATATCTTTCCTTTCCTCTGCATTCAACGACTAGATGATTTTCTTTCGAATGAATTCCTGGAGAGACTAGGACCTCACTTTCGAAACCTTTCCATCAATTTCCAGCCACAGGAGCTGAAGGTCGTGGAGAACCATGGCAATTTCAGAAATGCTCGAAACACTCGGGAACCAAGGAAATTACCGGGGGGGGGCTACAGTGAACCTCGGTGAATCCTTGTGAATGAGTGAACACCCTTTCCTGCTCACCCAGTCTCTTAAATATCCTCTCCATTTTTTTTCTATTCCACTACAAATTTCGCGCCTATACTCAGGCGTGCTGACGTCACTTTCGCACCCTTTTTTCGGGGTCTTTGTTCTCAATGTTTTTTCAACTTTCCCAAGTCTTTGCAACTTTTTCCCTCAGGGCGATTCTTTTGTTCTCTACTAGTCTGGGCCACTTGTCTGTTGACTTATTTCAAAGAATAATCCTTCTCCTTTGTTTCGAAAATATTACTTTTATAGATAACATGAAATCATATGTATTATACAATACAACTGATTTTTTCATTTATATCTTACAGCACTTAAAATTATAATTTCTGTAATATTCTGATTTGAGACCCTTGCAAAATCAAGCTCAGTAAGTTATGGAATAACTTGTCATATGAGATTTTACAATGTGTCTGTGCCAAGAAAGACTGGAGGTGAATGTTAATCTGATCATTTGTGTGTTACTGAGAGTAAGAAATGTGAGCTGAGCTTTCTTTTGAAGGAAAGAGACAAGACTGATTTTTGTGATCTTGAACGTGACTAGATTGTCCTAGATACCAGATAATGTTAATGAGGAATGGGTAAAATTTCAACATGGTAGGAATAGCAGAAAAGATTTGTGAAGGAACAAGTGGAAGAAGAAAAGAAATTAACTTGTGGAATGAGAGAGTTAAAGATGCAGTCTTTATATATATATATATATATATATATATATCTTAGATAAACTATTATAAGTTTATCTAAGATAAACTTATTAGATAATACAGTGAGATAATAAAGCTTTTCAGAAGTTTATGAAAAATACATGATGAGAAAATTGTTCATAATCAGGTAGAGAGCCATACAAAAAAAATAAACTAATAATAATAATAATATAACTAAAGAAGAAAAGATAAAAAGGTGGATTGACTTCACACATAAGTTGAAAGAAGATATAAATGGCGACAAGAAAATGTTATATAACATAATGAAGAAATGAGGAACTAGATTTTTTAATAAATGGGGATGGAAATCTTGCGTTTAAAGGAAGAGAGATTATGATGAGGCAACATTTTTCATTTATTTCATTATGGCTTTCAAAAAGGAAAGCCATAATTAAATAAACTGAAATGAATACACTGATGAGAGAGATATGGAAATAAACTTGACAGAAGTGAAGCATTAAGAAAGATAAAAAATAGAAAATAACTTGGGATACATGATTTAGCTGCAGAAATGATCATATATCTTTTGGTAGTATAATAATTTAGTTTAATCCTTTATCCAAGTGTGAGCTAACAAAGTTTGTGCCTGAAAGTATCTTCAGGACTGGAGTAAGGTGGTACAACAGCAGGCAACTTGTTGCAAAGGTGGAGCAAGCTAACATCACTCCTATCTCAGTATCTCCCATAATGCAAAACACATCTCCTTGCGGATATGTATAATGTTATACATTAAGGGAAGGGCCACTACCCAGACTAGTTTCGACTTTTACTGAGGTCTCTTCAGTGGGAGCCAGGCCCAAGTGGAGATACCAGGCAGAAGCATTAGCAAGGTCATCTCTACCTATAGGAGTTGCCATACGGTGTGCCACCTTTTTTTTTTATTAAATTACTCTGGATTTAGAGAAAGATGCTGAAAGTTTATTTTTCACTTGGTTAGACTATAATAATTTAGTTTAATCCTTTATCCAAGTGTAAGCAAACAAAATTTGTACCTGAAAGTATCTTCAGGACTAGGGTAAGGTGGTACAACACCAGGGCAACTCATTGCAAAGGTGGAGCAAGCTAACATCACTCCTATCTCAGTATCTCCCATAATGCAAAACATCTCCTTGCGGATATGTATAATGTTATGCATTAAGGGAAGGGCCACTACCCAGACTAGTTTCGACCTTTATTGAGGTCTCTTCAGTGGGAGCCAGGCATCTGCAAGGAGATGTGTTTTGCATTATGGGAGATACTGAGATAGGAGTGATGTTAGCTTGCTCCACCTTTGCAACAAGTTGCCTGGTGTTGTACCACTTTACCCCAGTCCTGAAGATACTTTCAGATGCAAACTTTGTTTGCTCACACTTGGATCAAGGATTAAACTAAATTATTATAGTCTAACCAAGTGAAAAATAAACTTTCAACATCTTCTGGTAGTATAGGATTGAAATGGTTATGTTGACATCTTCAGACTGATCTGGAGAAAGAAGGTGATACCCAATAATTGGACACAGGAATTTTGAAGGAAGTGCAATAACTATGGAGGAATAACATTGTGTCACCGTGCAAAGATTCATGCAAGGATAATGGAAAAAAAAAAAAGGAAAAAAAGGAAATGAAGGTCTAAGAGAAGAGCAGTTTGGTTTTAGAAAAGGGCAATCAACTGTTGATTTGATTTTTTGGTGTAAAAGACTTTGGTGTAACTGATGGAAAGACATTTAGAAAAAGCCTATTTATGACATTTCTTGATTTGGAAAAAGCTTCTAATTGGGCTCAACAGAAAAATATCTGGGAAAGTTTGGAAAAGATACAAATAGAAAAAGAAGAAATAGTCATAATAAGGAATATGTATGTTAAGTCAAAGAACTATGTGAAGATTAAATTTGGTACTTCAGAGTGTAATTAAAAATGGACTGTACCAAAGAAGTATATTATCTCGATCGCTGTTTATTGTTGTGATAAATAGTCCTACATAAATAAATAGTCCATATAATTAACCATACAGGACTACATAAATAGTCCTATATGGTTAATGAACAGAAAGAGAAGTGTTTGCTGACGTGATTTGAGAAGACTCATCAAGGGAGGCCACATACTACATGCACAAGATATTATACTTTTTGAATCCATTCATACTGTCTGCACACACAACATCCAAAAGGTACTCCATATCAATTATACACCACTCTATGAGAGAAAAATCTGCCTTCACTCCCTTCTTTACGGTATTCATTCTCAGCTTCCAAGAATGCCCTCTTGTCCTTCCCCCCCTTCATAAAATGAAAAATTTCATCAACTAAAATCCTGTATGACTCTTTCAGAAGTTTGTAAGTCTCAATCATATCACCCCCCTCTTTCTCCTGTTTGCTAGTGTCTGCAGTCTACAAATTCTCAATCCACCTTCATAATCAGTATTCCACAATCCTAACATTTTAAACACTGTTTTGTACTCTCTCCACAGTATCTGAATCAGCACGAAAACAAAGAGACCAGACAATGAACAATAGTCCAAGTGAGATCTTATGGAGGCCTTGTAAAGAGGCAAAATGACATCCTTATCTTTACATGTCAAAGTTCATTTCAGCATTGCAATTATCTGTTGAGATTTATTTGCAATCTTTGCTACATGGCCCTGAACTTCGACTTTCTATCTACTAACACTCCAAGATCCCTAGCCTCATCAGTTTCTTCTAGCATAATCCCACCAATATAATACAAAATTAGATATCTAATCACACCAAAGTGCATGACTTTACATTTATTAACATTGAAATGACAGCCACTTTTGCACACCTACAATTCTTTGTGTGAAAACTTTTCACACAAAGTATCTTCATGTATCTAAATCTTAAGTATCATAACTGTCCCGGTATTGGATAATGCACAACACACTTCCCTTGGGATATTTATATTACAATGCATTATTATGAGAAGGATACTAGTAATCCTGACTAGTTTCAACTTTTACTGAAGTCTCCTGAATGGTAGCCTGACCTGTGGAATCTACCACATACAACTGACAAAATAATATTACACGATATTATTACAATACTCAAGATGAGAGATCATTGTTGTACAGTTGACAAGAAATTATTTTTCATGTGTGTTATGAGTTAGCATGTTTTATGGTTATGAGATAGCATATAAACTTATGACCAGCTTACTGTATATTATTATTATTATTATTATGTGACACCTCCAGAGAGTCTAAAGACTCATTGAAGGAGTGTGTGCCAACAGCATCGAAAGATTGATCCTTCCAACTACTAACCATTCTCAAACTTGCTTAACTTTATGCATGAGCCATTAGTAGCAGAGGCTCTACCAATCGACCAACCTATGCTGGAAAAGCTGACTTCACATTAAAGTGTCCCTGTATCCCATAATTCACAGCACACTTTTTTGATGTGTGTGTGTGTGTGTGTGTGCGTGCATTGCCAATTTCTCTTACTGATTTAGCTGTCAGTACTTCCATAGGTCTAGCTTCTGCTGATAAAGCCTCAATAAAGATCCAAATCTGTCCGGATTAATGTTTCCATGGTAAGTGCAGTGTGCCATGTAATGAGGCGTGTTTATAGCTGGTATAAATTGGAGGATCATGTTTCCAAGTCAGTGCAACTGTGTCCGGGTGAAATGGCTACAAAAAGGAAACTGACGGAGTTTGAAAGAGGCATTGTGATAGGATGCCATGTTACAGGCATATCCATTCAGCAAACTGTTAACAAACTGGTCCATCCCAGGTCAACAATCAGTGATACCACACTGAGATGGAGGTGCAGGGAGTCAACTGCAAGTGCTACTACTCACAGTGGACAACCCACCACACTCACCTAATGTGACCAAAGGGTGCTACGAAGGATAATATATAAAAACCACCATTCATTCGATGACACGTTGAATGTGGAGTTCCATGCATCACATGGAACATGAATGAATCTGCACAAAAATATTCAGAAATAAGGTACACAACACAGGTTTCCATGGTAGGACCGCAACATGCAAGCCCCACATTACCTGAAATAACATGTAACATCATTCAGTGATGCAAAGAGCACGTACAGTGGGATATGTAAGTGTTATATCTTATACAATCAATGTTCCTATACTAGTTAACAATTATTCTTTTCAATATATTTCATTTATACCTAGATGCAAGCACTATTTTCTCATTAAGGTTTCTACTTGTTAAACTGTGATCAAGTAAATTTTCTTATGAAGTTTACAAGGATCACAAATTTAAGAAAGGTTACCTCCCTCCTTAAAAATTTTCATAAAATTTCTCTTGCATCCGGGGTTCCAATTTTGTCAAAGATCTCCTACTCCTTATCCACTCCTCATGCTGTGAATTCCCCAGATTATAGAAGTAAAGTGTGCCCTTGTTTTTGACAGCATTGTCATTTAGCTTTCTATCGGTGTAATTCATCCCATTGGATTCCTTCCTGTCAACTGACAAACTTTGTATTCTTTCTCTCCTCATTCCTTCAGGAACCTGCTGCTTGTTGAAAAAACACCTGGTAAATTGTAAGCACTGAATTCTGCTATGTGCTTTATCCTGACTGCGTTTTTTCTTTTTAAGTTTCCTTCTCCTATTTGCCCTACTTATGCCTTCTTTCACACCTCGGTTAGCTGTCCGAGATGCATCCAGGTTAAGATCCTTTCGTTAGAACTCCATTCATCAGAGGTATGTTTACTCAGGGGATAAACTCTCTTCCTGTGGTCTACCCTACCATTTTGTCGGGACCTAAGGTTATACCTAGTTTGTTCTGGTTCTGTCCTGTCTTGATTCTGGTTCTCATAGTTTCTTTCCCCCACCCTGGTTGACATTCGTTCAGTTGGTATACTTGCCCCAATGCACTCTCCAAACCGAGTGTACCTGAAGAACTCTGTCTGAGACTGGATTCTCCTGCTCTCCTTGACATCTAACATTATTCTTCTTACTTGCAAGGGCATTTATGTTAGGGTTTCCTCCTTGACGAAGATTGTTGTCCCCCTCTGTAGCTCTTCTCCCTCTGCACACATTCTCCATCGAATCTCCTTGGCATACCAACCTATTAGATCTTGTCTTGCATAATTTCAACCTATTAGAGTGGACCACCCAGGATTTTTCTTGTTTAGATCTCCCCCTTATTTTAAATGTCACCGGGGATAACTTTTCTTGAATCTCATATGATCTGACCGCCTTCTTCCCAAACTCCCCCCACTTTCTTATTAATGGAGTTTTGTTCTAGCAAGACTAGATCGCCACGATTCAGATTCTCGTGTTTTCTCATTTTATTGGCATAATTCCTTGCCTGTTGTGAGCTAGCTTCACTGGATTTGGTTACCATCTCATATGCAATTTTATTATTGGAGATCAGACTATTGAGATAGTCGTCGATATCTGGAAATCCTGAATTTACATAGGAGTTCCTTTCCCATCAGAGAAGCGGCAGGGGCTTCTCTGATGGCGGTACGTAGAGCGGTTCTGCACGCGAATAATGTGTGAGGTAAGAAAGTATCCCAATTCGAGATCTGGTTATCAGATAATTTTGAAGTTTTAAGGTCCTGTTTAATCTTTCACACATTCCATTTCCTTGAGGATGATAAGGTGTGGTGAACAGTTTTTTTATTTTCAACAACTTACACAGCTGCAACATGACTACAGCTGTGAAGTTGGAACCTTGGTCGGAGAGAAGTGTCAGTGGTGACCTGTATCTAGAAACAACTAACTTGAAAAATTTACCACTGTTCAGGCAGATTGGTCCTTAATTGCTGCAGCCTCTGGATATCATGAAAACATGTCTATGACCACTAGTATGTATCTATTTCCTTTCTTGGTGATAGGCAATGGGCCCACAATATCCATGGCTATAGACTGAAAAGGACATGTGGGGCTTGGGAAGGACTGGAAGGGGGGGGGGGCCTTACCCACAATGCTGGACTTTTTTTTGACATAGGTGACAAGAGGTTACATATGACTCTACATCTCCCTTCATTCTTTTCCATATATAATGATCACGCATTCTATTCCAGGTTCTATACACCCCTTGGTGACCTGCCAAGTCAGAGTCATGAAAGGTGTATAGCACCCATGGAATCATGACCTCTGGAACTATGATTTTGTCCTTCCATCTCCCTGTATTGCTTTGTGTGGACAATAAGAGCACATCTGGATCAATGTACAAGGTTTGATGGAAAGAATACTTATCAGGGGACCTTTCTCCTCTCAAAACTCTCATAAACCTTCCCCCACACTGGATCCCTCCTTTACTCCTCGATTATGCGAGACTTCTCCCAGACTTGATGTTCAAGGGGGGGGGGGTGATCTCCTTCTTGCCTAACTCCCCTTTTTTGAATATAGAGGAGATTATTTCCTCATTATAGCTGGTATCATCACGTGTAACATCCAGAGATCTGGATAGATAGTTAGCGACCACGTTTGCTGAACCTGGTATGTATTTTATTTCCAAGTTAAATTCCTGCATTTCTAGTGCCCATCTAATGATTCTCTGATTTTTATCATTCATTGAGGATATAAATGACAGAGGTTTGTGGGGTCAGAATGCAACACAAGCTGTTGTCCCAACACCATGTACCTAAACTTCCTCAGAGCATAAATAATAGCAAGCGCCTCCTTTTCAATTACAGAGTAATTTAGCTCAGAGGAGGAAAGCTTCCTGCTGAATAAAGCGATTGGCTTAAACCCCCCCTGCTTCTTCCTGCTCCACAACAGAGGCAATTGTGTCGTTGGATGCATCAGCTGAGAGGTAAAACACTTGACCCAGCTTGGGGTAAGATACGACAGGTGACTTAGTTAAAGCTAGATTTAGAAGTTGGTGTGCAATCTGTTGTTCCTGTCCCCACTCGAATCGCTTTCCCTACTTTGTGAGCCTGACTGTAGGCTCCATTAATTTGGAGCATTCGAGAATGAACTTCCTGTAGAAGTTGATCATTCCCAAATAACTTGTCTTATAGAGGTGGAGTTCTTGCCTTTAGTATGGCAGTCACATTTTCTTTTGTGGGTGTTATTCCATGTTCATTGACAATATGGCCTAGATATTCACCCTCCCTGAGAAAAAATTGGCATTTGGAGCACTTCAGGGATAGCTGAGCCCTGTGAAGTCTTTCCATGACTCCCATTAGTAATCTCTTGTGCTCCCGGATGCAGGACGAGTAAACCAGAAGATCGTCCTGGAAGCAGATAACCCCTTCTCCCAACATGTCAGATAACACAGAGTTCATCACACTCTGAAAACTCATGGCTGAGTTCCTGGCCCCCTGACGAAGTCGACATAGTTGATACTTTTACCATCTCATGGTGAAGGCAAAGTATTTTCGATCCTCCTCCCTCAAAGGAATCTGGAAGTAGCCAGAGTTCAGATCTAGTTTGGAGAAGTACTTAGCTCTCCCCCCCCCCAGGCCAATCAACAGGTCCTCAATCTTACACACAGGAAAATCTATGGGTTTTGTAACTTTATTGATTTCTCTCAGGTCCAGTACAAATCTCAATCCACCATTAGGCTTCTCGACTAAGATAAATGGACTGTTCCATCTGGAATGAGATTTCTCAATAATTCCAGCTTTCTCTTATTCCAGAAGCAACTTCTTGAGTTTGTCCATATGCTTGAGTGGGATCTGGTATTGTTTCACATATATAGGTATATCGGAAGTGATCTTGACAGTATGTTGGACCTTATTGGTACAAGAAAGCGTGCTGATTTCCTCTGTGAATACCCTTGGATAATTGTGGAATACCGAGTTAAAGAACTCCATTATGTGAACCCTTTCCTGCTCTGATCTTAGATGCTTAAGGGCATCCTGAGTTAGCCTTTTGCTCCACATGCTGGATTCCCACCCCCATCCTTCAATTTGATTTCCATAACCTCACCTTTACCCTCATTATCTTGCGTCCTGAACTGTGGCCTGTACCTTTTTCCACATAGAGATAGTGTTCCACTAGCAAAGTCACACATAAATTTTTTTTTTTCTAAAAAGTCAATACCCAGTATGACTTGATTGCTAGTGTCAGCAGTTTCGGGTAAAACCAGCATCTCATGCGTGACACTGACAGGGAAACAAGGTATGGAGATCCTCACCCTCACTCTCAAAGTTGAGGAGAGTTTGATTCTCGCAATTCCCATGATCTTAATGGGATTGCTTAGGTCAGTGAAGCTATCAAGGGCTGTATCCCGAAACGCTTCAACGAATTTCAGTGGGATCACCGATATGTGGGCCCCGGTGTCAAGCAAGAGGTCACATGGTACCTCTTCAATCACACCTTCTACCAAAGGCAGGGGTAATCTTCCTTCCACTTCTGCTACTGAAACAGTCTGCATTTTCACCTCCTTCCCTTTTGTTGGATTATCTCCCTCGGTTAAATCACCACCGATTTCAGTTAGACCCTTCTCATTCTCACCTGACACAGAAAGACTCAAGTCTTCTAATTCAACTGTTTCTGAAATAAGACCCCCTTTTTCAGCATTACACTGCTGTAATCTCCTTACCTCTGTCTCCCCTTTTATCATGCTTTGATGTTGCACAACTGATTTTGAGGGACCGGAATTCTCCTTGAAACTAATCAGGTGCTCAAAACTTTTGTGGGGGTTTTCATGCATCCCCAACCCCTCTCGTAATTGTTTCCTCAGAGAGGAAGCTTGCGCCATTTCCTCTAAAATTCTTTCTCTCTTTCTGGTCAGGTCAAAGCACGCATCCAGGTTCTGGGCCCCTTTCTTGAATATCACCTCTCTTAGTCGGTCACATAATCCAATTCTGAATTGTTGGAAGCCTAACCACTTCATGTGGGCCTCCTCTTCAGGGAATGAGAGTCTCATGGATTGTGATATATGCAATATTCTGTTTTGAAAATCAGATACATTTTCTCCCCTCGCTTGCATGCAACCATACAATTCCCTTAACACTTGGGAGCTCCCCTTTTTCCTATTAAATTCCGAGATCAATATTTGTTTAAATTGCTGATAATCTAGGGCTTCCCTCAGCATAGGAGAGAGATCTAGGAAAGCTTTGGCTTTTCCAATCAGCTGACTATGGAGCACGACTAACAACTGAAAGTCGGTCTGTCCTCCAACCTTTCTAAGTTCTTCTATGTAACAAAAAAAACTAATGACGTCATCGGAATCTTCACCTGAAAACTGAGGGAACACTTGTTGGGGGTTAATATACCGAAAAAATTCACTATCATTCATGCCTAAACTACTAGACGGATCCGTCATACTTGCATCCAGTTTACAGTAAAATATACAAAAATTTTCCAACAATACACAAAATATAACTTTTGCCTTTCAGTTGTCTGATCGGTATCCAAAACCAACTTGCTGTGAATAGCTTTAAGTTTAATTAGCTAAACCATCCTGCTGGCTGCACCATTGTTATATCTTATACAATCAATGTTCTTATTCTTAACAATTATTAACAATTATTCTTTTCAATATATTTATTTAATTTATACAAGCACTATTTTCTCATTAAGGTTTCTACTTGTTAAATTGTGATCAAGTAAATTTTCTTATGAAGTTTACAAGGATCACAAATTTAACAGAAGCTTAGAAAGCAGTGTTATGAAGCGACAAATCATATTATGCTCTTTATCAAGCAGATGGATGGATGGATCGATGCAGTTGTAGCAGATGCCCAATGAACATCCCTTACTAGAGTATACATAACCCCAACTATGAAATTCCGAGGTAACAGTATGAGAGTACAGTCCTGTTTTTCATGGTTCAGCCTTGGACCTCTGTTTGTGGTACTATAAACAGTAGCGCTTCTATGGAAGTGACCACTGTCTCTTTCAGCAAGACAATGCACTATGTCATAAGGCTGCTGAAACTACATAGTTTATGGACATGAACTTCACTACACATGACAGGCATCCACAGAGCCTGATCTCAACTATACTGAACATTTGTGTGATGAACTGGAGCACTGGGTGAGGTCAAGGGACATCTGTCAAACAACAGTCCAGGACCTCATTACATGCCTACAGGAAGAATGATCCAAAATTCCCATCGATCGTTATCCTATACCCCACAGGATTACTGCAATCACTGCAGTAAAAAGAAGTCCCACACACTATAAAGGCGGATGCCATGGCTGTTTGTTCCTCACACTATGGCATCCGTTGACTTCTTTCCAAACAGTGTATATTTGGATACATAACCCAAAAGTGGTGAACTGGCAGAAGTCAACTACCTCTATATACAACCTATCAGGAAGATACATCACATGCGAACTTTATTTGCTCACTCTTAGGAAAAAAATTAGAAGACTGTTTTCTTATCACTTTTTGACCCAGTTGTTAATATGAATAACAAACAAATATATCTGACCTATAAGATATGCAAAAACAAAACACTACAGCAAATAGATTCTTTGTCAAGTGTAAAGAGCTTCAAACTTTATTTAAAGGTATTTTATGGAATTCTGCTGAATATGTTTTAACACTGTTAGATCATTTTTATCTGAATGATGCAAATAGTGTCAAATCTAATGACAATGAAATAACCCTGGCATAAACGTATCAAATACTGTTACAGCAAGACAACTTTTGATACTCAATTTATTACTTATAAAACTGAAAATCCTTCTTATGGAATACACACACACAACTCGTTTTTGAAATCATTTTCAGGAGGGGGAAAAAAGAAAAAAGGCATGCATAGTACAAATGAAAATAAAATGTTACTGAAGGAAGTGGTGAGGGTGTGCAGATGTCAAATGAATTTAAGTGCAATACATATGAGAACTACACTGAGTTTTCCTGCAATGTTCTCAGACTCCATGGATATGTATGTCAATGAATCCCAATCTAATAAATATAATTTCTATAAAAATATATAAATGTCTATAAATGAAAATTCACAGTATCTTCCAAAATCTGTGGATAAGTTAAATCACTGTAAAGAAAACACCAGTGTGAAATTCTGAGAGGGGAAAACAGCAATCTATGAACAACTGCTTAAAAAAAAAATAATAATAATAATAATAATAAAAAAAAAAAAAAAAATATATATATATATATATATATATATATATATATTTAAGAGCCTAATATTTTAAGCAGGTTCTCCATTCAGAATGCAACTAATGTTTTCAATGTTTCTGCCTATTTTTGTCTTTTTATTGATCATTTTCATACTGAAATCTAATGCCTTGGACCTCTGTTTATCTCCCTGGAATTGGTTTGTCTGGAGATAGAAAGCCGACCTGGGTTGGCCAAGTGGTTAACGTATCCACTCTCCAGCCATTTAGCAGTGGAACATCATCTGCATAAAGTAAAGAGCTGAGATTAGCATCTTCAATTTTGATATCCTGAAACAGTAGAACAATAACATAGTCAATGAGATTTATTTCCTGTGTCCTCCCTTCATATGAATTTGTGCACATTACAAGATGTTGTTAGTAATAATAACTAGTTGGTCTGGAACAAAAATCTAGCAAGTACTTAGCATTATTATTAGCTTCACACTTTTCAAATTTTCCCAGAACATTTCTATATGTTTCATAACCATTTCCTACTCTGCTGTTTAGATCTCCAACAAGGACCAACATCTCCTTTTTCACTGCACCAGCTGCCTTCTCTATTGCCTCAAAAATTTCCTCCATTTCTTCTTTATTAGAACCTTTTGTGGGACTATAAAGCACAAATTGGACTGTCCAATTGTCACCTTGTAGAGAAGTTTGGGACTGGACATCAGATCAAAAGCCTTAGTTTGTTTTCTCTTTCCTTAAAAGGCTACATGGAGGTCAACTCCCATTTATCAGCTTAGAACCTTAAGCATCCCTCAGAGATAAAGACAATGAAAATAGCTGGAAACATTGGTATCCTGAATAGAGAACTGATAGAAGAAGTAAAACATTTCAGCTATATAAGCACAACTTTTAGAGAAGATGGCAAATTAAATATACAAATAGACTGCAGAATTAGCAAAATTTGACTGTAGGATGTCAAATGAATAAATTTACATGGAATAAGAGAGAAATCAGTCAAATCACTAAACTAGCTATACAAAACAGTATTCAAATCAATTTTAATTTATGTAACTGAGAACTGGGTTAGAAATAAAGCACTTGATCAAGATTGGAGACCACAAATATGAGAGTTCTAAGAAAGATTTTTAGGGGACTGAACAATGGCATCAGTGGCAGCATCATATTAAAATGAGGATATTAGGAAAGAACCTAACATTGTCAGCATTCAGGAATATGTTAGAAGAGATAATCTCGGGTAGTATGGTCACTTACGCAGAATGGGAAAGAAAATATCAAAAACAAGTATTCTTTGCCAGGATGGAATGAAAAAGACCTAGGTGGATTGATACAGTAAAAAGTGCCTTAGAAGAGAGAAATATAACAGCTGATAATATTGAAGTCTTGACAGAAAGCAGACTAATTTGGAAAAAAACTACCAAGAGAAAGTAATGATGTAACTTTGTCGCATGGTACTATCATATAATCCTGTACACATTCTGGGGATACATGTAAAGAATTTGATATATATTAATACTGAATTTATTATTAATAATAATAATAATTTAATATATAGCTTGTATACTGCATCCTAATTAATGTCTCAACTCAAAGATAATAAAAAGTAATAATTATATTATTTGATACAATGTCCAACAACATATTTTCAATTTCATACAAATCTCTATTTACTGCTGACAAGCTAGCATCTAGTAGTTGCTATTGTGTAAGTGACAAATGATCATAATGCAAACTGGAAAAACATGCCAGATAAGACATCACATCAGCTACTGCATGTGCAGTTTATAAAAATGAGTCTGATACATCATTCAAAGAGCTGCCATACAACTAACAAAAACTAAGATGCTATGTGTAAAAAAAAAATCAGATTTGCCACATGTTATGAAGTTGGCAAATAAATAGGAATTAAAGAGATCAAAACATAAAACAGCATGTCATTTTTTTAGTCATTTTATATCAGGAAACATGCTGAAATGAAATAATGCAAGTGCACAGAAATGAAACTTTTAAAAACACTGATACTAGCACAATCTTTTAAAATCTGATTCTACATGCAGGAAGTGAAATATAAACACAGTAACTTTTGATAGCTATTTGTTGAAGTGATGATACACATTTGCAGTGGGTTCTTGCATAAATATATGAAACTTTATGGTTACTATCTTTGGATATAAATACATGCAGATCTATAAATCTGCATTTCTTTATATTCAAAGATATAATATAAATAGGAAACAAAAAGAATGCAAGGATGGAATTTCATCCCCCTACTGTGTGTAAGGATATGTTAGGCTCATAGTGCAACTGACTTGAATGATGAAATAGTTTACAAGAGCCATATGTACAAGGGATGACTGACATTTTTAAATCCTCATAAAGTAGGTCCAAGAACTGCTTTTAATATTTTCCTTAGCTATTATTTATTATTATTTCGTGACACCTCCAAGGAGTCCAAAGATTCATCGATTAATCCACAAAATTGCCACCACCAACATCATCTATACCAATGCCATCTACTGCCCACCATCACCACTAGTATTTTTTGTCTGTAAATTGCATGTGTTCTGAAGGCCAATTTGTCTGTATGCCAGATGAAAACCCCAAGTTTCCAGGGGAAAAAAACCCTACTTCCATATGAGATCGGTCAACTCACCTTGAATTGAAAAAACCATATTAAGATTCCTCCTTTCATGATGAGAATTGAACTTAGGACTTTTAAAATCAAAGGGCGCGACATACCGTCATTCTTCCAATTGCACTATGGGCACTTTTAAAGTGTTATTTTTTTGTTGGATAAAGAATATGGCTTAATTTTTATTTCTTGTGAACAGTGAGGGTGCAAAACTTCACTGCGTAAGAAAACCTTGTGGTGCTGAAGAAACTAATGAATCAAATGTTTCTGGCTGAGGTCAATGCATTTTGTTGCCAGAAATACCATAACAAGGTCCACATTGTTTAGGCAAGTGCACATACTGAAAGTGCTTATCACAAGCACATTAAACCCAGGATTACTAGAATGCAGTAATTATTTTCATTTAATCACAAAGTATTAGAAGGGTGACAGGTCTATTGGTATTCTGCTAGCCCTTTTATAAGACTTAGAAGGGTGACAGGTCTATAGTTCTATCACCCAAGTACTTATCTGGAATATTAAGAAAAGAGGAAGTAGATAAACTTAGTGCTTTTGACATGAACTGCCTAAGAAAAATCAATAGAACAAACTGGACAAAAAGAAAAATAAATGAAAAAGTCAGAGGAGAACTTAACTTTAAAGAAACGATAATTACAGCACTAAAAAAAAAAATGAGCCAACTAAACTGGTTTGGGCATGTTTCAAGAAAGAACCCAGAAAGACTACCAAACACATTATTAAATTGTAGAATAGAAAGACAGCCCAGCAAAGGAAGACCAAGAAAGAAATGGATAGCCAATATTAAAGAAAGCACCCACTTAAACTCCATAATAGTACATAAAAAGACAGCAGACAGAAAGAAATGGCAACAAATTCGTCTTTGAGGAACGAACTCAACCCGCCATTAGCAGAAGTGAAGAAGAATTTTTATCGTCTAACTCGAGTAATACATACAGAACTAATTTCGTTAATTTTACTTAGTTTGTGATTGAGCACTAGAGTGCAGTCTCAAAATCCTCAACAACACTTTTTAAAGGTTACCATTTGAAAACTGTCAAGTTTTACATACAGTATTTTAACTGTACTGCACACTAATATCAGTACTAACTTTCTTTCTCTCATGAATAATTGGAAATGGAAACCTGCGAATTACTAGATCACTAATAGAATTTTTGAAAATAGGTATAGCATGATAGCATATGCTTCAAACATAATGCAATCATGATATATGTATTTTGAAAAACAAAATTACAATTAATTATTAATAAACAAGAACCAGTTAAACAAATGAAGAATATAAAGACCACTCAAAAGCTAAAAATATAAACTTTACAATATTGACCCCATTTGACAGTTAGGGCATGTGAACAGGCATGACACTTCCAAAACACAAAACTAAACATATTTTACTTATTTTCGCAATTAATTTTGTAACTATAACTGGATCCTACCCATTGTAATATTTTCTGTGATCTTCAGAGGGCCACGAAGAAAATACACTAAAGAGAGTACCAGAAAAAGCCAGAATAACCACAAATAAGTCCACGACCAACTTATCCAACGTTTGATTGTGGACATGTAGTCACTGAAGACACCCGCCATAATGAAATTCCACCAAAGTTGCCCTCTAGTGTCATATGCATGGGGGGGGGGGGGGAACTTTGGAGCAAACGGCTGCTCGTAGATTTTTCTTTTATTTTAAATAGTTCAGGCAGCTAAGACAACAAAATAACAGCTAACTGTGTGTGTTCATCGGCAAGTGTGTATATTGAGCTGGAATAAAAACCCATTCTGAGACGGAAAATACTACCATATAAGGTAGCTTAAATCGTCTCTAGTTGAGAGCATACTAATAAAATCCTTCCACAACGAAGACTGAAATCGAACCCAGGTCTTTTCCAAACAAAATGTATGCGTCGATATAACTGTGATACAACGCTTATAAAGCAAGTCCCTGTATAACTTATTATTAACATTCACACCTCCATGGACTCATCGCGCATATGAGAAGTGATGTGTATGAGCCATGATACGACAAGAGAAAATAGCGCCCTTAAATAAATAATTTAAAGGAATATTTTTCATACTTAATTATTATTATTATTATTATTCCTGATACCTCCAAGGAGTCCGAAGACTCATCGCGGGAGGACACCTACAACTGTCTCAACCACTACACCGAGCCTCTACTACGAATCATCTCCATCAACGCCATCTACCGCCCACCTCCAACACCACTACAACTAGTATTTTTTGTCTGTAAATTGCGTGTGTTCTGAAGGGCTGATTTGTCTGTATGCGGGATGAAAAAACCCGAGTTTCCAGGAGGAAAAACCCTGCTACCTCCGTATGAGATCGGCTAACTCACCTTCGATTGAAATCGTCCAGATAAAGATTCCTCCCCTCGCGACGAGAATCGAACTCCCAACCGAAAATTTTAAATATAACATTAGAGAGTAATCTTCCAAGTCTTATGCTATGGGAACTTATCAAAGCAATAATTAATTCAGGAGAAATATAATAATCAGCTGACTCCTTTTATTTTCCCTTATCTGCTTTAACCCTATCAGCTTTTCGAGACTGAGTGGGCAGTTCAATCTTTACCGGTCGATCAGAGATATCTACAGTGGCTGCCGGTGAAAATTTTAAATGGGGTGCTGCATAACAAAATAAAATAAATAAATAATTATTATTTTCCCTAATCAGTAACCAATTTATTAATAAATAAATTTACGTATTAAAAAATTGCTTTATTAAAAATATTGCACTCTCACAGCAATAAACAGCAATAATAAAAGTTTCCTATCTCACAGAAATAACGCATGCAGATACACTGCCCAAACGAGCAGTGTCGGAATCACTGGTAACGTGCAATGAGAAGTGTGCAAACGAATATCGGCGAGACCAGCTGCAATTGGCGTAACATGAAAATTCTCACACTGTGTTAGATCGCAGTGCATTTGTTTCTTGTAACGATAATTGAAAAAATATAATTCTTTTCATATTTTCAACAGTGACACTCATCATAATTCAGCCTTGTATCTATAATAAATAAATAATTATATGTTATTTTAACAAAATAAAATAAGATTTACAAAAAATAGATCATCCTCGCCACCAACACGCACCAATAATAAAAGTTTCATATCTCACAGAAATAACACGCGCAAGCATACGATACACTGCCCAAACGAGCAGTGTCAGAATCACTGGTAATGTGCAATCAGAAGTGCAAACGAATATTGGCGAGACCAGCTGCAATTGGCCTAACGTGATAATTCTGACACTGCATTAGATCGCAGTGCAATCTAAAGCATTAATCGAACAATTCCAATTATTAACTATTCAGTCAATATCAAAACATAAATGGTAGCCTTTAACATGTTGTATTGCACTTCTATAATGTTGTAAGCATTGTTATTATTTATAAACACAAACAAAATTTAATTTTTTCCTTAGGATACTGCAGTGTCGTAGTGCTTATGTATGAATCGCTACTGGATAGCTAGCTCATGACTATCACTAATTTTAAGCGGCCACAGATGAATCAAGTAAGCAAGTGCTGCCATCTTTTGGTACCTAACCCTAACATGAATATGGTACTGTCTGAATTAATGTGTATGGTCGATTTTCTTGAATTTACAGGAGAAAAAACCTGCTTGCCCATTGCTAACTGGAAGGTAGGTTTAGAAAAAATCCTCCTGTTGGTGACTAGACTTGAACTAAAGTCTGTCTTCGGGCTGCCTAGAGTAGAGGATGCAAATGTCACTTTGACTGAGCCTCACAGGCCATTAGAATTATTATTATTATTATTATTATTATTATTATTATTATTATTATTATTATTATTATTATTATTATTATTAAACCTTCATGGAGTCAAAAGACTCACTGTGGGAGGTCCCACGGTTACACATAGAGTTTATCATACCGTGCTTTAAATATGTTCACTTTCTCCACTTTTATCACACTCTCAGGCAATGCATTCCAATCACTCACCACTCTCCATCCAAAAAACCTGCTCCTCAGCTTCCAGGGACAACATCTCATTCTCTCTCTATCTTCCCTGTGTAAAATTCTGTGTAAAACCTACCCTGCATTAATCTGGTAATAACTTCTTAACAGCTAAAATGTCTCGATTATATCCTCTCTCCTCCTCTTCCTATCCACCAATTACTGAAAATTGAATTTTCTCAATCTTTCTTCATACTCATCATTCCAGAGACCAGAAACCACATTAGTCAATCATCTCTGAACATTTTCCAATGTATGTTCATCTTTTCGAAAATCAGGTGACCTAATTTGTACACAGTAATCCATATGAGGCCTGGTGAAAGCTTTATACAAGAGAACCATAACATCCTTACTTCTATAAGTCAGTGCCCTCTGCATCATCCCATTATCTGCTTTGCTATCCTCACAATTTTAGCAATATGTCCCAGAAATTTTAGGTCTTTTTCCAGAATCACTCCGGGACATCTTCTCTTTCTCTTGCAAATATTTCCACCTAACGTGTACTCTAAGTGTCATCTTTGCATCTGAAATTTCAAATCCTTACACTTCACAACATTGAAAATGAAATTCGCACTCATTTACCTATTCAGGCAACATATTCAAGTCCTCTTGTAAAACCACAGCATCCACTGTGCTCCTGATAGCTCTCCCCAACTTTGATTCATCTGCAAAGAACTCCATATCACCATTCAGACCACTCCCAATATCATTTACATACACATTAAATAGCAATGGACCGAGAATAGACCCTTGGGGTACACCACTAATAACTTTCTTTTTCTGGGATCTCTTCCATACACAACTCACCTATACCTATCAGACATCCAATCTCCAATCCAGCGCACTAATGTACTGTTTATCCCCATCCATTCCAAATTAATTACCAGCTTGTCATTTAGCAAATTATCAAAGGCCTTTGCAAATCTAAATCTAGATTTGCAAAGGCAAAGATTTGTAATGTGTATGCATTACCTGTATCCAATGCATATGTCACCTTATTGTAATAAGTAGATTACTAAACCATGATCTTCCTTTAACAAACCTATGCTGGCCAAAAAACAGTATTTTTCTGTTATGGACCCAATTCTGAGTCCCACTCCTAACACGTTAACCATAATTCCAGACATGTAGACTGGCTTATAATTCAAAGCCATAGTGTTATCACCTCCCTTATGAATCAGAAAAATTTTGTTCACTTCCCGCTCCTTTGGAATTTGGTCCAGTACAAGACTGATGTTAAAAAGATGTCTAAAAGCTGCTCTTAACTCCCCAGAATATTCCTTCAAAGCACGTGATGAAATAGCAATAATTCCCACAGTCTTATTAATATCAAGTTTATTCAATTCTTCATATACCCCCTGATCACTTACTAACAGCTCCCCTTCTCTTTTGAATGCCACCGCATTCAAGTTTTGCATTATGCCACATTCACAAGAATGAAATATTTTTAAAAATTACTGATCAGTGGCGGCTCGTGGCTTGAAATCGTGGGGGTGCTGCAACTTTCGAAATATACATACAAACTGCAAGTACAGTGTATACGTGTTTGGACAAAATATCAAAATTATGTTAAAATTTAAAAAAATCAAATAAACATGACTCCATATTGTTTATTATCGATAAAATTATACAGTTTAGTATAACTCAAAATTACTTAAAAATAAAATCCATTATCATAACCCCAATAATGTTCTAAAATAAAAACTATAACAAACGTTGTCTTTAATTCATCATCATCATCACCATCATCTTCAAATTCCTGCAATGTACCCTCAGGGGTGTATAGGATATATTAGCACCATATGAAAAATATACATCATTACTAACTTCCTATCTACAATTTTCCTCCAAATCAGTCTGTTACTTGGCAAGACTCCAACATTATCAGATCTTATATTTCTATCTGCTGCAACCCTCTTGCTAGAGGATGCTACCGGACGACGACGATATTTCTATCGTCTAAGGCACTTTGTATCAGGTGCTTAAGGGGTACTTAAGGGTCAAAGCTGTATAACTGAGAGGAGACCTCTACATAGAGGTCTCCTCTATGTAGAGGTCCTTAATGCGGAGAACCGACCAGGGGTTCTGACCTAATGTCCAATCTTCACCTTCTCGTGGTGCACCCTGTTGGGTATCTACCTGGATACTGAACGA
This sequence comes from Typopeltis vanoorti, assembly GCF_054136105.1. Classification (NCBI taxonomy): domain Eukaryota; kingdom Metazoa; phylum Arthropoda; class Arachnida; order Uropygi; family Thelyphonidae; genus Typopeltis; species Typopeltis vanoorti. Next base: position 41,349,927 of record NC_143568.1, on the reverse strand, counting down.
ACGAGGATGGACTGGCAATTTGGGATTTAGCCGACCAAATTGTATTCTTATTGGCTTAAACCAAAATACAAATGATGGTCTTTAATGTACAAATATTTAAAGAGACGGAGTAAACATTATAAGCACTACGAACACTCTACTACTAGCGCAAGCTACATATAAACAACAGTGGAATTGAAAGACGGACAGTGCCGCATTACGATAATAGCTAGCATCTCATTATGACGTGCATATGCTTGCGGGCGCGTAGCAATATGACACTGTAGTAAACCCACTGCTGCTGGCGTCCTTCGCCCTCCTAAGTGCTACAAGATTGATTTTTATTATTTTATAGAAAACAAGAGAATTATATGGGATTGTTGATGATAAAATTAAATATTACAAGTAAATATATGCCTTAGCTGATTTTTTTGTTTTTGACATATCGAGAAAAATTGGGGGTGCTGCGGTTCTTCAGTGCCTATGCATGAGCCGCTGTTGTTCATTAAATACCTCAACCATATCCTCTGCAGCAGTTATCATTCCACCATTTTCACCAATCAGTGCCATCCTTCCATGATCATTCTTTCTTGTACTGACGAGATATCAAAAAATTTCCTAGAATTTTTTTAGCCCCATTAACTAACTGCTGTTCATACTGCTGTTTCGCTACCCTCATCAAGCGAGTCACCTTCCTCGCCTTCTCTTTGTAGTTCTCATGAAACCGGTTGATATAACCACTCATCTTGTGCTTCTTCCAGATTGCATACCTTTCCTCTTGGTTCATCTATTTCACACCTGCTCTAGTTACCCTCTTGACCTTTGAAATACATTCTGATATTGCCCCCACCAAATATAGGACCCAAGCAGCACTAATATCCTTTCCATCCAGTTCCTTTCCCCAAGTTATTGCCACAAGTTGTTTCCTGAACTTTTCATAATTACCAGCCTTATAATTACACCCATATTCCTTTCTGACAGAAGTCCTCAAATGACTGGCTATCTTTTCAGTGATTTCCTCTCGGTCTCTCTCTCATCAATTGGTGGAAGATTTGACACCCCATTTATAATAACATCATCTGATGAGATGATCAAATCCAATACCCTTGAACCTCGTTTACATACTGCCTAAGGAAATTGTCTCTCAAAAGCTCCAGAAATTCATTCTCTTTGTCACCAAATTCAGTCTTTTGATTCCTATATATATTACCATAATCAAAGTCACCCATAATGATTACTCATTTCTTGCTAATCAGGCTAATTTGCCTAAACATTTCATTCTTATTATCCTCCTTATAAATAGGTCTATAGCAACAGCCAACTAAATACAGTATTAGTATTATAGTTAGTTTTTATATTATATTATAGTTAGTATTTATTTAGTACATAACTCAAGGAAATAAAAGACTTCGTATAATGCCAGTGAGCAAAAAATCTGAAAGGCATACTGTACCACCTAGGTTCCAAATAAAAACACATAAAAGCTTGTTTTTCATCTTATCTATATTGAACACCTATATTGCGCATATGGTGTTTTTGCACCAATTATTATAATGCTTTTTCTCTTAAACTGCGCTATATTTTCAATAATATTTTTATGCGGATCCCATTCCTGAAAGGATGTAAACCTATATTACACTAATATTGATACCAAGGGCAGATGTGAGACTGATTATTGGTTCATGTATAATCTAGAAACCTCTTCTGTAGAAACCAATCAAACGACTTCTGTTCTTCAATACCCAGTCTCACATCGACGACGAAAATCATCCAGTACCGAAAGGGTGGGATTTGAACACACAGCCTGTTGGGCGGATATTGGGGGAGAGTTATCCATTAGTACTATATATACCGCTTTTTGATAAAGAATACTTTCCCAGCTGTCAGCTGATTTTGGAAATATTTATTATAACCATTAAAGACGAGGGAGAACAAAAATAGAGGGTAAAATAATTTCTATAAAATCTTTCTGTTAAGTAGCAATACTAGTTTAGGCTTCCTTGAAACTTCAATAGGTGCATATAAACACATGAGAAAGTGGGTAATCAGAAAAATGCACTAAACATTGTTTGGTTGTGGTATAGCCTTTCGGCTGTTTTAGGGGAAGCTTTGAAGGCAGGATACTAGCATCCTAGTATCATGGAAGCAGGATACTAATGTAATTAGTAATTTGAAGGCATGATACTAATGATAATATCCTTTGGCTCCAGTTCGGAAGAGTGAAAATGCAATCATCCTTAGCGAGAGGGAAGAATGTGGAACTTGTAACGGAAGACAGGTGTATACGGAAAATTCAGGAATCATATTAGAGCAGTGCTATAACTTAAGCAGGTTGCAAGGAAGGATGTTAATGCTGCAGGGTAATGATGGAGGAAAGTGGTATCAGATTGCATTACTTTGCTAAGAAAAGGATTTGGTTGGGAGTTAAATGGATAAGCATCACTAAACAGGAACTATAAAAGAGAAAACGTTATGGAGGGTATATAAAACAACGGAAACTGTTGAATATGTTCAACGACTCGTGCAGAAGGCTAAGAACAAGCAAGAAGGTTGACTCTCGCCGTGAGGAAGGCAAAACTCATGTTTGAGTGAAAAACAGAGAAAGACAAATGAAATCCCAGTGTGTTTTTTTTTCCTTTATGGTCATCCAAAGGAGCAATGATTACGGAAAAATAGAATTAATGAATCTTTATGGCAGGAAGCTGACAGGCCATAGCACAAGGTGAATTACATAATCACTTTGTAAATATGTATCATCCAAGTGGAGATAATGCTATGCTAATACACAAATGTAAAAAGAGTCGAAATGAAAAGTGACGTTACTCAACGGCAGGTTTTCACACTGCGAAGCATCTTGAATCCTGCATACATACATATATTACGATTTTTATATACAGAGTTGTTAATATATCAGTTAGAATGTAAGATTTATAGGAGAGTGCAAAAAAAAAAAAAAAAAAAACAGTGCCGCTAACAACATTTTAAATGTAGGTCTTTGGGAGTGTATCATGTGGAAGAAACGCATATTAGTTTCTTTTCATGAAGTAGGTTCCATCATTGAGGCAGTAAATCACAAACCGATTAAAATGTTAGCAGTGACGGATAAACTAATAGAAAAGTGGATCAAAAAAAAAAATCAGCTAACGTCTTTTATTCCTGTATAGGGAATAGGCGAGGCCATTTTAGTCCTATCTAACTTTTTTGGAGGCTGAGTGAACAGTTCAATCTCCACTGGTAGCCAAATAGCTGGCGCAAGGCTATCACTAATTTAAGTAGCCCGCAGTAAAGAGACAGTTCAGCAAGTGCCGCCATCTCTTGGTCCCTAACCGTAATACAGTATTTTTAGCGTCTGAAATGCTGTGAGTTCTACGGTCGATTTTCTTGAGTTTACGAGATGAAAAATCCGAGTATCGGAGAAAAAAAAAAAAAAAAAAAAAAATATATATATATATATATATATGGATAGATTTTTTATTTTAAAATAGCAGTCTTATTTACGGGATAAACCGGTTTTGGTTCTCCGCAGTCAAGCGGTGAAGTTACATTCTCATTCATTGTTGAGATAAATTACATAAGAATAATAGTTGTCATAAGACGATATTACACTTTTCATACCAATAACAGTTATTTTGACATGATGCTATACCTTATATGAAAATACCAGTTGTCATTACACAATATGACATTTATATGAAAGTCAAAGAGATAATCAATATTCACACTGTTAAGCACGAAAGTCTCTTTCTTGGAAGTGGGAGCAATGATATGACTTCTATGTTGGAAAGTGAACTGTGATGCAATCGACTTACTCAGCCAGGAGTTCATTCTGTGGATTCCAGTCTACATGGAAAAGGTCTAGGTTGTTGTTCTACCTGTAGTGATGATGGTCATGTAGCATACGACCTAACCTTTTATTTGTAGGCTGCGAGTAGATGGTCAACTGCCTCTCTCTCTCTCTCTCTCTCTCTCTCTCTCTCTCTGTGAAACTGTTGTGCTGTCTGGTCTTATGTGTCGAAGATAGAAACTGTATATTACTGCTCTCGCATTGATGAAGAGGCAGTTGCAGATTGAATGATTTTTTGACTCCGCAAGGACAATATTGAGATATTCCTCTTCTGTATGTAGACAACTGCAGATGTACGGATTAATTGGGTGTTGACGGGGCATTCTGAGTAGATATACCGTACTGTTCTTGCTCGGTAGCAGAGCAGACAGTTATCTGAAACATCCGGGTTGAATTTCTGTAATATTGTTGTTGTGGGTAGTACATTGTGACACATTCTTTACTGAATATCTGCGTGTTTGGTGGATCTTGTGCATAGGTCCCAGTGAATTATTGTTTAGTGGGACAGAACAGGATTTTCCAATGAAGTGCTTTGGGTGGACTGTTGTATTAGAGTGCTATGGATGTTGCTTATATTGTAGGTTGTGAGTCATTAATATGCATTGTTGGATTTTATCAAAAAGATAAGCACTGGATCTTCTGCGTCAGGAGAACTGAACCACCTCTTCCATTATGCAATCAGTCATAGCTGCTTGAAAAGTAGATTTCACTGTGTGTATCTTCTCGGCCTGAATTCGCATTCCAATTTTGTGAGTGATTTTGGAATGTGCCAGCTAAGGGTCGGAAAAAGAATATCACCTAAGATTCTCTTGCTTCACAAGCTCCATGAGGAAAGAAATTCTTTATATAAGTGACGGGATTCCTTACCGGCATGTTGTGGAAGATGGGTTCCATGAGAATTTCAGGAATGGTGGCTGTTTGCACTGTGAGCTTGAAGTTTAACATCTTCCAATCTTCCATCTTCGAAGGGCATCTTTGGAGAAATTTGTTAGACTCACTGGCACGTGCGCTCTTGTCATTCCGAAGGTTGCGGAGAAAGAGACGGCTAGTGGCAGAACTGAAAATATATTTAGTGATGCGTTTGTTTGTCATTTTCTGTTGCATAGTATGAAGGAAGAAGCGAGTGCGGAACGTTTTTATCCTGTGGGTAATGGAAGTCAAATTTTGTCCACTTCCTAAGAGAATACTTAACTTGGAGTAAGAAACTACTTTGTTTGATTCCATGTTAATCGTGAGATGGGTGGCTGTATTTGTTTGATAAATTGCTCTGGTGGCACGAGAATCTTATGTATGTGCCAAAGGACACTGATATCGATTTGGTTAACAATTATTGCTCTTCCTCTTATGGAAGAAGAGGCTCGTATTGCTACCCACTTTCCTAGTATTTACTTGAAACGTTTAATGAGTGTCTCCCAGTTCTTATCCACGTAAGACGGCGTGTTTCCTCAGTAATTCCCAGGTATTTTTATTTTTTTGTATTTTTGGTTTTTGCTACGCAAAAAAGACTTTTTGGAAATTGTATAAAGAAGACCGTAAAGCGGACAGCCTTTCTTAATACCTCTATTGTATGGTACAGATATAATGAGCCTGTTGTTTATTTTCTTGCAATGGTTTGCTTTAGATATATCATCTTAATGGACTGAATGATGCTTGAGCCAAAGCCGATGGCTTTTACGCAGTTGAATGGGTAGAGATGTTAAATACGGTCGAAAGCTTTTTCTTGGTCTAATGTTACAAGACCCATTGTTTCAGTGTGGGTGTTAACTATGCTTATTTGATCCCTTAAAAGGTGTACGTTTTCGTGAAAACATCGACCAAGGATAGAACTCTGGTCCCTATCTATTATTTCTATTATTCCGCTCAAAGCAGGTTTCAGTTTGTTTGCAAAGGCTTTTGATATTATTTTACACTCGGTGTTTATGATGAACATGGTGTTTCATCATTAATCATATGCCAATTTCTTAGTTTGTTAGCGTCTCTTTTCTTTGGGATAAACTAAATAATAGATATCATATTGGGTGAAAAGCTGTTGATATTGGCTTCGACATTTATTCTGTATAGGATAGCTCCAAGCTCTTCCCAAAAGGACTGGTAATATTCAGTGGTGATCCCGTCTATGCCAGGGGATTTATCTTTTGGTAAAGAGGTATAGGAAGTTTTCAAATCTTATAGCGTGATGGGCAGTTCTCTCTTATGCTGCATTGCTAGTGAGAACATTTTCACTTCAGAAAGAATTATATCAGTGGCATCAGTGGATGTTAGGTTAGCTTGATATAAATTTTTGTAACACTGCAAGGCATATAAAAGGAATTCATCATGATTTTATATATTGCTTCCACTATTTGTTGTTATTGCAGAAATAGTGGGGCACACTTCTTTTCAGTTAAAAGGAATATTTTATGGGTGCGTCTGCGAAGATAATGAGCCTGCGTCGTGCTCTTATTATTGTTCCTCTTGCAGAGTGCTTTAGATGAGTATGTTGGCTTCTGGGGACTTGTATTCCTCAGAGTCTGGATGATGTATCTACTGTAGTTGTTGGAGATTATTTAAGACGGAATGTTATTGAAATTCTTCTGGTGACCATACATTCGATTAAATTCACTGACTTTAGCGTTGACGAATGACCACCAATCAGATATTGATTGGAAAGTAGTCACATCTCAGAGTTGCGATACTGTTTTTGGAAGTTTTGAGATATTCTGTGTCCTGTAGTAGGCTGTTATTACAGATCTATTATGCTCCTCCTTTGTATCCATGTGTGGGTCCACTGATGCAAATGCTCAGAAGAATGGAATCATGATCTGATACATGAGATGGATGGCATATGACACTCCTTATGAAGGGTATCGTGTGCTTGGACGCATAGCGTCTATCGAGTTGTGCCTGTTATAAGCCTCTGGTAGGATCACTTTTGGCCTTCCAGGAGAACACGTTTTCAAGTAGGTGCTAATGTCTGAAGATATCAATGAGCTCATAGTCTTTGAATGCATCCTGAAGAAGCTGAGCTAATGATAATCGATGTTCCGGACATCGATGTCTGTCCATTGCAGGATCCCGAGTGCAGTTGAAATCCCCTGCAGGTATGAAATGCTCCTCATTGACTTTGTTGAGGTGGTTTTGGAAACTCTAGAACCTGAACTGCAAGCTGTTCGTTTTGTGTTACATATACATTAATCATATGTATTTTCTTTTCTGTCAGAGTTCTAATGAGTGCATATATTGCACACCCAGGAAAGATATCGATGATCCCTAATTTAAGAGTGTTTTTTTTTGTGAATTAGTGACTCCTCATCTATGAAGTTGTATCGTAGCACAGTGGTTCATGGTACATGGCTAGTTCTTCCAGTGCTGATCTGAAGGTTTGCTGGTGGAATGGAAGTTAGTTTCCTGCAACCTAACTATTTCTGGCATGTGGGCAAGGGTATTCTGAGGAGGAGCCTCTTTCGCAGTTGTGTGGCACATCCTCTTGCGTTTAATGATAGAAAGTTGACTGGGGTGCTCATTATATCCTGATTTATTTTGTTTAGCAGAGTGAACCTCGTTTACTTTAGGGATAATTACGCTGCCATTGGGATAGACATCCGTTGATCATGTGGTGTATTTTTCCTGATACTGGTGGTTTTTCTTCCTATTTTTCCTGCGAGATCGGTTCTTAATTCTTCCAGCTGGGTAATAAGGACACTGATGTCGGCGGTGTAGTGGTGTGCTGTCGGTAGTTTTTGTGATCAGCCTGGAAATTTCTTAAGAAAGCTCTTGAACCGCTCATTTGTTAGTGGGCCTTCAGTGTGAGGAAGAACTGCATATTCAGTTTCTTCTTCATCATCTGAGGACTCGAGAAGCTCAATATCCTCATACTATTCTACAGGCTGTTGGGAGAGTTCTGGAATGTTTGAAGTCAAAGATTCTCTGATTGCAGCTGTGCTGGTTCATCTTTACCTGTTTTTTTTCTGCTTTTGTTTCTTGCTCCTCTTTGTTATTTTTTTATGTGAGCGTTAGCGTTACGTTAGCGCCACTTGATTTCGTGTCCTGTGCATTTGGCTGAGAGTTTTTTGTTGCGATTTTTGTTGTCATTGGGAATACTCTGTTTATTATTATTGTTATTATTATTATTATTATTATTATTATTATTATTATTATTATTTAGGTTGGATGTTTCATGTTTATGATCCATTATGGATGGTAGTATTGTTAGATAGAAAGGTTTCTCATTTCGGAGTATATATATGGGCGTAATTTCCTTACATGACTTTCGTAGCAGTAGAAGTACTGATCAGGAAGTGTAATGTAAAAGATGTATGGAACTCCGTATATTTCCGTATTTATTATTTTAGGTATGGAGCCAATTGTGTGATCGCCAAAGTGAATTAAAGCCTGTTTTCTAAACCAACCTTTTCTCATGGGCGAACTCAGGCCTAGTCGTAAAGGCTCGTAGCGTTCGGAATTTACCTGTCACTGGCCGTATTTGGACAGTAATCCGCGGAGCATTTGGTGGCTTATTTTCTGTGGAACATTTGACACTTACTTTCGTGGGTGCTAGCACGGTTGGTAAGACATTCACATAGCATGATTTCATGTTTTCTCCTTTTTTAATTAATGTCTCAGACCAAGATGCATTATTATAAGGTACATTTGTACGGTTCGTGCAACTCTTGAAATATGAATTATATTTTTTAGTAGGAAAATGTTCCTCTAGTCGGCGACTAGACTTTGGACTTAAGTATATTTTCGGGCGATTTAGCTCTAAAGCCTGCAAACATCACTTCCGCTGAGCTAACAGGCTTTGTCTAACTTCCCAAATTTACAGAACTAATTTTATAGCATGCAAGATCAGATGTTTACGATTATGCAGATATGCAGATATAACTTGAAGTTAATTGAAATAAAAAACCGCGCAATATACAACTTTAGGCAGGAGCGACCATGGACACGTCTGCTCTCCTCTGCGACTAGATATCGGGTCCTGTAGATAGATATTTTGTTTTTATTTGACATGATAAAATATACATTGGAAGATAGGTAGCAAAAATACTATTTACCTATTATAAGACCATATTACAGATAAAAAGGATTTTCTTCCTTGATATACACAATAGAAAGGAAGGAAATGATTAATTTGGCTAGACTTTGTGTTTTTTTGTGATAATCATACTCCAGTGAAAGCCTGCTTTGGATTTCTTACGTAGGTTCCACGTGAGAGTTTATTCCGATTCGGTGATTAATGGGTCCTGGTTATTTCTTGTGTGCTTTGAGGTAGAAGCTGAAGGTGACAGCCTTAGCGCAGATAAAGAGGTAGTTTCATGTTCTGTGTCTGTTCTCTTCTCTATGGATTAATTACAGTAGGATTCTTGGCTGTGTGTGTAGTTTCAGGTGCTAGAGGCAGTATTCAGGAGAGACATAGGTGATCATCACTTTCGTTTGCAGGACAGGATAGATATGTGTGTTCCAGGGTAGTTGAAACTTCGCAGAAAAGACAGAGATCCTATTCTTCAAGTTGAATTTTGTATGACATAATCTCTTTTGGTACACTTTGATTTATATGGGAGATCCCACTGAGAGCTGGGTGACATGTGCAGGTTTATAGATGAGAAAGATACGAATGAATATGTGAAGAATGAAGTTGGAGGCACTAACATGAGGAAGTGGTATATTTTCTTGTAGCACTTAATAGCAGATTGCATCTATTGATATTGCTTTAGGCATGTGAATGTTTTCCACTTTAGGGTCTGGTTCTGGAGGATTCCTATGATTCTTATTGCTGCCCATTTCCATGTAGGGAAAACAAATTGATGGCCGGTTTTGAGACTTGTTATGTCTCTATTCGAAAACAGTGGTACTATAAGTGCAGCTGACTCTGTTGATCCTGTCAACGTGTCATGAAAATCTATATTTTTCCAATGATGTAAAGAAGAAGTAGTTAGGAGGTGAAGGTGCAGAAGTGGCCATTCAAGAGATTATGGGCAGTGCAAGTCCTCTGGTGGATGATTTCATAATGAAATCGAAGGTGGTACATAAGTATGGTTGGACTGAAATCTCTTTAGGAGAACGATAATTCTGAAAACCATAATCTTGTTTTCAAGGGAAAGTAAGCATTGTCCTCCCTTATTGAGTGGCTTGCAGACTGCAATGTAAGTTTTCAGTTAGTAGTGTTCCAGAGGAAACGTGTGATTGCCTTTTGAATGTAAAGGAGAAAGTCTTAGGGGTGAGGTATCAGTACTTTAAGGATATGCCTATAGCACATTCGTAGCCATCTGGTTGATTATTATAACTCTTCCTCTAAGTGAAGACATTTTCCTAGCACCTGTTTAAAACGGTTCAGCAGGTGTGTCCAATTCAGAGTATTATATATATTTGGTGTTGCCAAGTTGTACACCTGACTATCCTTCATTTGACCAGGTACATTCAAGCAGAGAATCAGTTCTAGCCTTCCATCTGTCTGATTACAAGCCAGTGGATTTTTCAGAGTTAAATTTTGACTCTGAGGTTTGTGTACATAATCTGTGTGCTTCATCGGTTACTCTCGTTTCTTTGTCATTACGTATTATTATGGTGACGTCATCAGCATATGCTGATAGGCTTATTTTTAGATGTGGTTCTGTTATGCTCATTCTTTTGGAGATCATGGTGTTGCATACTCTTTTCAAGAAGGATTCTATCAACAGTGTGTATCGTTATCCAGAAAGAGGACATCCTTGCTTGATCCTTTGAGAGATCACAAAAGTGCAGGTGAGCCTTGTTGAATTTTAAAATGAAGAGTGTATCTCTGTATGGCAATTGGACTGTTTCAATAATGAAAGGACCATAGCCGAAAGTGTTTTTGACATCGTAAATGTTTCATGCTCTACTCTGCCGATGTGGAGGAGATCTCTTATTAGATGGAGGGTATCATATATTGATCTTTGTAGAACAGAATAAGTTTAATGGTGGCCAATAACTTCAGCCAGTGTTGGCTTTAATAGGTTTGCAATAGATTTGGAAATGAATTTGCAATCTGAATTGATTAGTGAGGTTGGACGCCAGTTTCGAATGAATGTCTGGTCTAACTTTTTTAGTGTCATTCGTGCTATTGAGGTCGAGACGAATAGTGGGAGTCACTGTTGCTGACATTCTTTTTGTTTCTTTCAGTATTTCCTGAATGATGTGAAGAGACGTTCCTGTAGAGCTGTTTGCATTCTTGTAGTATTGCAGGATTTCAGAAGTAATTTTATTTAGATCTTCTGTGATGTTGCTAATCTTGCAGTGTAATTGGGCAGTTGTAGTTTTTGCTGCCTAGTATTTTTGTTTCCAAAGAGATAAAAAATATTTTGTGGATGCATCTGAAAGATTATATGTGTAATTGCAGATAATTCTAAGTGTCTTTGCATGGATTTGACGACTGGGTGATAGGAGATGTTTCTTCTAGGAGATGTTGGAGCTGTTCTTTGACTTGATGGATGCTAATGTTCCTCTGTTGAATTTTCTGGTGACTGTAAATCTGCATAAAGGATCTTAGTTGTGATTTCAGGTGGGTTTTCTCCCATGTTTTCATTGGTTCTGTATTCGCTTTCAAGTCAGTGAGGGTAGATATAAAAGCTAGGTTTATTACATAATCTGAATCTTTCAGAAGCGTATTGTTGATGATCCTATAGGCACTTCCTGATTTGGAGACGTCTCCAAAGAAAATGAAATTTGCAGCTTGATGAAGCAATGATCAGAGATATAGGAAGGAATTTGTGAGATGTTTCTAAGTAACAGTGTATTTGGAAATATAGTATCTGTCTAGCCATACCTGGCAAAGAGACTTATTAGTTGCTGAGATCGCCATCCTCCCATCTGGTTGTTGATGCCTAAAGACGTCAATGATTTCATTATCGTTTACCAGTGTTTGAAGTTAATTTTTTTAATGAACTGCGATGTTCAGCACATTGAAATCTGTCTTTTTCTTGGTCAAGAATGCAGTTGAAGTCTCCAGCGAATATGGCATGCTCTTGGTCGATGCTGGAAAGACAGTTTTGAATAAAGTCCAAGATTTCTGATGCCAGATTATTCCGTTATGGTATGTAGATACTTAATACATGCAGAATATTATGGTTGGGTGCTTTTATGTGAGCATACAAGGCATATCCTGATATGTCTACAATCACTTTCAGTTTGTAGGGAGAGCGATGATGGACACCTAAGCTAATCCCTGCTTTATGATGTTGCTGGGTTGTAGAGTGAAAGGTCATAAGTGTACTCCACCAATTTTCTAGATAAATTGGATAAGGGGTTGATATTTGTTTCTTGCAGAAACATTAGTTCTCTATGATATTTCTATACCTGATAAAGGACTATTATATGGCGGAAAGTAGACGCACATCCTTTTGCACTGAGAGAAAGAAAACTCTATGATATTGTGTTTATGAAAAGGTGGATCATAAGTTAAATCTAATATTGGTCCTAGTATCGTGTTTGCAGCCCATTAATTAGGTAGTAGATACGTTTACACCTGTTAACATATGCTCTGCTCTCTTTTCATTTCAGTTTTGAGTGTATATCCTGAAGTTCAGATATAAAATCTGGGATTCTTGTGGTGTATTTAAGAGCTTTTTGTGTGAAGAATGAAAGCTGCTTCGTGGTTAGGGGAGCCTCAGTGTGGGAAACTTCACCCTCGGCGTCTTCCTCTTCTAAGTCGTCATGTAGATGTAGATTGCTCAGATAGTCTGGAAACTCTATTCCTCCATAGCTGATTGCAGGTGATGAAAGCCATTCTGAGTATTTCTTCTATCTAGTGAAGTTCTGAATTAGTAGGAATTACCAATCAGAGCTGGGTTGGTAATCCTGATTGTTGTGTCCGTTGTTTGCTTATAATTTGTTCATCCTAAGTCATTAAAGTTAGGACTCTCAGTGTTTGCATGCTGTTTGTTAAGTGATGCGTGCTGTGAAACTTCGTTATCAGTGCTTTGGATCTCATTACTCGGAGGCGTACAAGAGCAGCGTGAACCTTGTACAGTTCCGGAGTGTCTTGGTTCCGAAATTCGTGATGGGGAGAGGGTTTTCGGTTTATTTCTCCTATTCTTTGATTTTCTTCATGTATGATGTTGTTCTGTTCCACTGGTTTGCTATTCTGGGCTGGGATATCTTTTAAATTATATTTCCATCTATTGTTGGAAATATAGAGGCGCTGTTTTCTAATGTGACCCTCTTCATGACAGAAGAATCACGGCGATGAGAAAGTTTAGTTGATTCCATTTATTGCCGTGTTGATTAACTTTGGCAGGTTGTGTAGTGCGTCATTGTTTGGAAAGTGCCATAATGCCTATCTTCGAAAATTTTTGACATAGACGAATTCAGGCTTTTTCATGGCTGCTGACAATGTACGTTTTTTTCCTGTGACATAAACGTATCTTGTTGATATGGATCTGATGTGTTGATGGGAAATTTCAGGGTGAATGTTTGATTCCAGGTGATAGAAGCCGATGTCAATGCCTTTTTTCAATACCGTTTGTGCCCATGACATGTGGCTGAAATACACCTGCAACAGTACCAGCTACGTGGAAGGCGTAATTGGTATGCTTGCAGGTAAAATTTTGACGATCGTCTTCAGATACTCTTCTAGTGGTTTTTTTTCTTCTTTTGATGGCGAAAATAACAATTCCATTTTCGCGGAAAATAACGTTAGTGATAGTGATGCTTATTTTTGCGTTAATTGGTCTATTGTTGACTGATACAGTATTTGTGTATCAGATCAGTGTTTTGGGGGAAGACAGGATATTTCAATTAGATACTCCATTAGTATCTAATTGTTTGATTGAATACCGGTCCGAAGTCTTAAGTGGTCTTTATTTTGCTGAGTAGCTATAAAGTAACAAGCATGCCACAACAGTAAATAACTTTTTTATTATGTAAATATTTCGTCTTATGTATCATAATACATCATCAGTACAGTTTTTGAGCACCAAGATTGAAGAATTAAAAAACAGAATTAGACATGTTTAGATTGGAAGTCCACTTCTCATAATCGCCTGTTCATGACTTAAAATTAATGGGATGAAATAAGTAAATTAAAATTAAAGTTATACAGCTAGATACATTTAATACAATTGAGGATAGCAATTGAAAAAGGTATTGCAAATCTCGATAAAAAATACTAAACATTGTTAGAACGATCTAAGAAAATACAATTAAATCATCTTCTTACAAATGGGCTGTAAACATATCTGACCATCCTCTAACTGAAGATGAGCTGAATGTACCAGCACAAGTTCATATTTTTGATTTGTATTTCATTTGTATTAAACCTAAGAGACTACGTTTTGAAATATCCCAAGTGATTTATAATACCCAACCATCAGGATTGAATATTCCACCAGCAGAATTAAAAGTCCTGAATGCTTTAAAACAACAAAAAAAAACATACTTGACACTAAAGCTGACAAAGTAAATACACATGTAATCTTAAATTCTAAATAATACGATCGAAAAATGAATTTACTGCTTCGTGATAGCAATACATATTCTCAGCTTAATAATGATCCTAGCAAAAGTCAACTCAAAAATTTCAACAAGTTATTGGATAAAATAACATCCATAAATCAAGAAATCATCAAAAGACAAAACATATCATGCAAAACCTCCTGGAATATATGGCCTACCAAATTTACATAAAAATAACTGTCCACTTAGATCCATTGTGGATTTTATAGGCAATCCCACGATAAAATATCAAAATTTCTGTTTAACAGTCTCCGTCCCCTCACTGGCCAGTCAGCTTCTTCAACAAAAAACTTCCATAGAATTTCATACCAGAATAAAAGACATTAAACAGGCAGATACGGACATGATGGTAAGTTGTGATAATGTCTCTCTCCTTTCACTAATATCCCTCACAAAGAGACTGTAGAAATTCTAACCCAAAAATTTACATCAGATATTGTGGATTTATTCAAATCTGCAACCACATCAGCATACATCACATGGAAAGATGAAATATATAAACAAGAGGAAGGAATAGTAATTGGCTCACTCCTATCACCTAAACTAGCCACCTCTTTTCTTGAACACCAAAAAGAAAGAATTTTTGCTTCTGAACCAAAATGACATCAGACTACATCTGATGATGTACGATGTTGATTCTACAAGAATCAACATCCGACATTATCGTATCAAGGTCTTACTAAAAAAGAATCATCAAACGGTATTTCCTTTCTTGATGTTACACATCAAGCATGATGGAATAAATTAATAAATCAAAGCACTTTGCAGAGAAAGAGAGTAGGGCTAACAACTAGCACCATATCTGGTCCCTAACTCCACACTATTATTTTCTGTAATAGGCTGAGTTGTACAGTTTTCTTGAAAGGATGGATTAAAATTCTGAATTTCGGGAGGGCAACTCTACATGCTAAATACAGAGATCGACAAACTTTTGAACCTTTCGAAAAAAGCTTAGAAAAAGTTCCTCTAGTTGGCACTTAGAAACCGATCTTTCTCTTTCTTCATGTTAGCTTGGTGCCAATGCAAACATCATTTCCAGAGTAACACACAATCTCGAATGGAATTGGTTATCATAATCAATTTTTCTTATATGAAATTTCACAAATCAGTTGGTGTGAACAATTAGCCTTATTTGGAAAGACCTAGGATCGAATTTTGTCTAGGATGCTATGAACCTTTGTGAGAACTGTTTCATCTGAAGGAGAATGAGAAAATTTCATACGAAGATAGGAGGGATATCACTTCCGGAATCTTGGAAAGGAGTTGTGCAGGAATGCCTATTTTCTCCTTACCTGGTTACTATCTATATTGAGGACATCATTAATGCAGCATTGGATGAGTTCAAGAGACAGGATTTATGATAGGTGGTAGACTGGACAGTAATCTGACTTTTGCTAATGATACCATACTCAACATTAGCGAATAAATTAATCCGAAAACTGCCATTTTAAAAAAAAAGCTTAATTTCGCAAAAATAAATAAATAAGTAAAAAAATTGGGACACGGTCAACTGGGCGATAGCCAAGTTGGCGATGGACAATTGGGCGACGGAATAAAAGATATGCATAAAATTTGAAAAATTCGCTTATAATTAAGTTTATTTTTATTGTCTGAAGAAGTATTTCTGAGCTTCATTGCGTAAGGTGTCTTGTTTGGCAATTTATCATTTGGGCGTTTTGTATGCGGTTATTTAGTTTAATACGTATTCGCAAGATATTTTGACTTCTATTAAACAGTAAGACTAATTGTTTGTTTGATTATTACATCGTTTCCGATATTTGTGTCAAAGTTACAGTTACCACGTGCAAAGAACAAGTTTCAGTAAATAAAAGCTATGTATTCAAAATTTATAACCTTAATCGTATACTGAATTGTATACGTGACATCTAAATTAATTTAAATAAATTTCAAACTCTTGATTATCTCTCAAATGAAACAAATTGCTAAGTACAATTATATAGAAGTATAGAAATATTTCCCTATTGATATGAATTTTTCAGTACTATTTTTCAAATAGTACTGAAAAAATTCTTAATTATATCAATAGTGAAAACTTTTTTAATTTTATTTTTATATTTATATTTCTTGTTTCTATTCTTCAGAAATGGATAATTCAAGAATATTAAGTCAAAGAGACAAGGGAAAATATGCTTGGAATGGGTATCTTTATGTTAAAGACAAGATTGATAAGAAAGGTTCAATTCAATTATGGCGATGTGAAAATAAAAACAAAGGATGCAAAGGTAGAATCTGGACAAGTGTCAGTGATGGATCACTAATTTCTGAAAAAACAGGACAACACATGTAGTAGTATTGGAAATGCGGCCAGAGTAATAACGCAAGAAGTTAGTACAACAGCCAAAAAATAAAAAAGTAATGTGTTGCTCATTGTCGTATCCGACAATGAGCAACCCATTACAAATCAGAACTCAAGTTCTACAAAATGTTTCTTCTGCGGTAGAAGGAATGCTTCCAAATCATAGCAGTCTGTGCAGAAATATTCAAAGAAGAAGATTAAAAATTTTTTTAATCCCCAATTAATCCTGATTCTAGGGAAACAATAATTATTCCTGAAGAATACTTAAATTATGAATTCAGTCCATCAAAATTTGAACGTTTTTTATTGGCTGATTCTGGATCAGAACAGGTCGACCACATGAGAATATTAATTTTTGGTCGTGAAAGCCATGCAGTATGGAGCCAAAGCATGAATGAATTATTTATGGATAGCACATTTTTACTTTCTCCCCCTCTTTTTGCTCAAATTTTTGTTATTTTGGCTAGAAAGCATGGAGGTCCTGTTTTCTCTGTTTTATATTGTTTATTACCTAATAAGACTCGAAACATACACACAATTATTTTATATGATACATGAAAGGTGGCCATTACTAGATCCCGAAAATATAAATGTTGATTTTGAAATTGCCATTCATCAAGCGTTAAGTATAGTATTTACACAAGCTAACATAAATGGTTGCTTTTTTCATCTCTTACAAAATCTTCGTAAGCATTTAGCTTAATGCAGTCTTTTAACCAGATATAATTCTGATGCGCAGTTCGCTTTAAATTCAAAAATGATCACTTCGCTTGCTTTCGTTCCAGAAGAAAATATTATTTACGCTATTTCTGAACTTGAGAATCATTTATCCAATGAATTTGAACCAATTTTAGAAAGGTTTATGAACACATACATAGGTCGTCTAAGGAATAACAGAACCAGGGCTCAACCGATTTTTTCCTGAAACGTTTGGTTTGTGTACCAAAGAACAATAAATGGAAGCGATAGGACAAATAATTTTGCGGAAGCCTGTCATCGAAAACTGCATTTGAGCTTTGGCAGCAGCGCAAGTCATCCAAATTTATGGATTTTTATAAATGGACTACATAAAATTCAAAAAACATATGATGTCGATTATTATTATTATTATTATTATTATTATTATTATTCCTGATACCTCCAAGGAGTCCGAAGACTCATCGCGGGAGGACATCTTCAACTGTCTCTACATCTTACCTCTACTACGAATCAACGCCATCTACCGCCCACCTCCAACACTACCACAACTAGTGATTTTTGTCTGTAAATTGCGTGTGTTCTGAAGGGCCGATTTGTATGTATGCGGGATGAAAAACCCGAGTTTCCGGGAGAAAAAACCCTGCTACCTCCGTATGAGATCGGCTAACTCACCATCGATTGAAATCGACCAGATAAAGATTCCTCCCGTCGCGACGAGAATCGAACTTAGGCCTATTCCAATCGAAGGGCGCAATGTACCGTTGTTCTTCCAATTGCGCTACGGAGGCGCTAATTATGAAAGAGCAGTAGCAGGTTTTCAACATGAGCACGAACGTAGACATTACGATGAAGTTGACCAAAGAATTTTGAAAAAAGTTATTAATTACGATCGGGAAAATATAACAGAATATTTACGTGGTATTGCATATAACTATAATATGAATTAATAAATTCAAAAAAATTGTATTGAATTTCATATACTTTTTTGTTTTATTGTATATATGTAACATTTGTAAATATGTTTGTTAATTACAAAATAATATTAATTTTATCTCTTTATTTTAATACTGTGCAATTATACCTTTTCATTTTTAAATCATTTTCGGACCATTCTTTTTAACCATCTGTTTCTTAAACGATCCTACAAATTTTGATATATAATATAAACGAAAATATATAATATAAATATTTATTAACTAGCTGACTCATTTTTTTGTATGGGAAATTTCCATATAACTTCTATACAATTCGTAATTCTACACAATAAAAATAAACTTAATTATAAGTGAGATTTTTCAAATTTTATGTTTATACCATTCACTTAACTCATTTCTCAGAAAAATATTATTTAAATTTACCTGGTAATAGATCAACAGAATAGAATTGCATATTTGATCTTTTATTCCGTCGCCCAGTTGTCGTGTACCCAAAAAATTAAACTCCAACTTTACCTAATTATTTACATATGCTACTTTGTTCGCAATGAATCATTAATTCGCTTAGGCATGGAATCTACCAACTTAGAATACATTTTTTCTTATTTCTGCATCTCGAAATGACACTTTTATAATGGATTGTTTAAGTTATCCTTTGTGTCACAATTTAATTTTCTAAGTCTCTTTTTCACTATGGCCCACAAATTTTCTATTGGGTTATGCAGAAGAGTTACCTAACCACAGAAGCAATTGGATCTTGTGATTTTTGAGGAACTCTTTCACTTTTTTTCTTTATTTTTAAATTTTGGCATGGGGTGAGTCCCTGTTGGAAGATGATTTCTTTGTCTTTCTGGATCTATGAGACCACTCTTTTCTCCAACATTTTTACGAATTGATCACTTTTCATCATACCTTCAAGAGACACAAGTGATCCTGGACCTTCATGTTTAAAAAAAAAAACAGAACATGTTTTAGCTGGGTGTTTAGGAGTTTGTTGAAGATGAGTGGAGAAGTCTTCTCAACCGCTGATTTGGGAAAATAGGGTACACGCTCTCCGTCGACAAAAAAATGTCTCATCTGAGAATATGACCTCCTCCCACTTCTCAACAGTCCTTTTACACTTTTGCCCACTGGAGCCACTTTTTCTGCTTAACCTTAGTCAACAGGTTTTTTTTTTTTTTTTTTTTTTTTGTATGTGGGTAGTCCTCCCTGATTCCAACAAACTTCGACGTATTGTTATGTCAGAGATATTAATTGCACTAATTGCAATTAATTGCAATTGGTGCAGTCTTGGATTCATTTTGCTTTTCTTAACTACTTAATCATGTTGAGTAAGTGTAGTTTTTCTTTTTCGTAAACATTTTCCTTTTCTGTCAGGAGAAAAGGTACCTGTCGCCTTAATCTCTGTAAAATCGCATTAGCAATACTCAAACCAACACCACACTGATTAGCAATTTGTCTTTGAGTACATATCTTTATTATAAAGGGTACATATTTCTGAATGTTTTCTTGGAGATATATCCATTTGATAGCTACACAAAATGAATAAAACATTAAATCATCTTGTTTACTCTATTGAAAACTAGTAACACTATTAATAAACATTATAGAGACAGTTAAAATAAGCAGCACTCGACGAAAATAGTGACATAAAACCATATCCGAAACCAAACCCTAAATTATTGTGAATTGAAACAAACACAAAATCAAAATAATAAACTTGACGAATCCGCTTGTTCAGATTAATTTGTTCGCTATTGTATATAAATTCTCTCTCTCTCTCTCTCTCTCTCTCTCTCTCTCTCTCTCTCTCTATATATATATATATATATATATATATATATATATATATATATATATATATAGAGAGAGAGAGAGAGAGAGAGAGAGAGAGAGAGAGAGAGAGAGAGAGAGAGAGAGAGAGAGAGAGAGAGAGAGAGAGAGAGTAGTAAAGAATGGGATTAAATAGGAACACTACTAGTTTCGTTGATAAAACAACTTCTTTAGGTGTCCAACTACAAAGAATTATATACACAAAAAACTACAGAAACATTACATAATAACGACAACAGATCCATTATAAACTGTAGTACAGTTAAAACTCGATTGCGTGCTATAGTTCCAGCTGTATGTAACTGCGTGTGAGAGATATCGGGAGAGCGCCAGTACTGGATAGCACATATGTGCGTATCAGATAAATTGGCTATTAAAATAGGCAGTTGGGTTGAATCGAGTGAAATTTCTTTGGATTCGAGAATACGTCTCTCAAGTTCATTATAACATTTATGTATGTTTGAAGTTTGAGACCAGTCTATAAGATGTTGGCGGCCTTCGTCGGAGTTTATTCAGAAAAGGACGTGACTGGAGAGAGAGAGAGAGAGAGAGAGAGAGAGAGAGAGAGAAAGCGCTAGCTCTGGTTCTGCTGTAGGAAATATCTCTCTTGTGTTCCTCAACACGGAAAATATTAGATTTATCAGTCTGGCCGTAATAAGGCTTCCTACAATTACAAATAATCTTAAACTCCTGGGTACTGAAGAATGTGATATTTTTCTTTAGGTCGACTAGGGATGGAATGCAGTTTGGAAAATGTAGTGAAACATGTTTTGATATTGAATTTCTAAAGAATTTTAGCCAGTTTAGGAGAGAGGGAATAGATAAAAGGCAGAGATATACGCTTTTGGGGAAGAAGAGTCTTCCGTAGTAGGTTGACGATTGCGGAAAAGAAATTTCTCAATATTTTTTTAGAGAGAAACCATTGTTGAGAAGGTCCTTTTTAGAAAATTAAGTTCATTTTGAAGTTCTATCTCGTCGGATAATAATGATTTGGCTCGATGTGCCAGGATGGAGATAATGCCAAATTTCCGTGGAGGGTAGTGATGGGAGGATGAATGAAGGTATCTGTCCGTATGTGTAGGCTTTCTTTCTGAAGATGGAGATTTTGATATTGTCAGAACATCTTTTATGTCTAAAAAAGTTTTAAGACTAAAAAAGCGAGACAACTGTTGGTCTCTAGTTCATAGGTGAATTTAATCTTGTGATCAAAGTTGTTGAGTTGATCCAGAAAAATATTAAGGTTATCCAGGCTGTGCTCCCAAATGAGAAAAGCATCAATAAAACGCAACCAGATCTTAAGTTTTAGTGTAGACGAACTAATCGCTTTTTCTTCAAAGTCTACAAGAAATATATTTGCTAGAACTGGGGAGAGTGGGCTGCCTATAGCTAATCCTGAGTTTTGTTTATATATCTTGTCTTCAAATCTCAAGTATCCTGAATTGACACAGTGGGAGAGTAAGGGGAAGAATTTTTTTGGATAATTTGCTCTTAAGGAGATTGAGAACTTCCTGGGTTGGAACATTTGTGAAAAGAGACACTATGCCAAAACTTGCCATTAAATCTGATTTGTTTAATTTGAGGTTTTTGATTTTCGAGACGAAGTCAGCTGAATTTTTTATATAAGAAGAGTTTCCTGTTAGGTGTCTTAAGGAAGAGGCGAGATATTTAGGCACATTGTAAGTTGGTGAGTCGATACCTTCAACTATTCGTCTTAGGGGAGTATGGGTTTTATGGATCTTCGGAAGGCAGTATAATTGTGGGATTAATGAATGAACAGATCTCAGAGAAAGACGTATGTACCTTGGTAATTCTGAAGTAGGTTTAGAAAATTGTTGGTTCTGTTATGAAATTCTCTTGTTGGATCATGATTATGTTCAGAGTAAGTGTCTGTCTCCAATAATTCAAGTATTTTGTTGCGGTAGTCAGTTTTGGTCAGGATGACTGCGGCATTCCCTTCATCAGCTGGAAAAATTATGATATCTTTATTCTTCTTTAAGTTCTTAATGGCAAATGTTTCACTATGAGAAATGTTATCAGTAGGGGATCTAGCATTATTTATCGTGAATATAGCTTTTATACATAGAAGGTTTGCTTCTTGGGTTGGCAGAGAGGATGCAGCTTTTTCTATCTTTGTGAGGAAAAGTTCTTTTGAAATGGAAGTAGGTGCGAGAACGAAATTGGGGCCCTTTGCAAGAACACTTTCTTCTACCGATGAAAGAGAATGGAAAGATTTGTTTATAACTACTTTTTTGAAAAGGTAGAACCATAATGAGATGAGGAACAATCTTGCGTCCAACTAAGATAATCGAATTTTTTGACAAGTTTAATTTTATTTGAGTTCTGGGATTTTGAAGCTCGAAGAGCACTAATTTCTTTAGTTTTGTTCCAAGACAAATTGTCTAGAGAATTACTTAAGCGGTTTTCTAGTGATAATTTCTTAGAGAAAAAAGAAGCTAGGTTGCGTTTGGTGTCTGCGATACTTGTTGACATAAGTTCCAGTTTAGCCTAGTGGTAAATTCTCTGAGCTGGAATTGTTTTTATTGATTCCTTGAAATTAAGAAAACGAGGTGTGATTGAATTACACTTACATCTTTTAAGGAATACTAGTCTGCTGATGAATAATCCAATGCTTCTGAGAGTTTTGAGTAAATATGAATTCTAGTATCATAACTGCTTATGACGAGGATATGCTTATTATTATTATTATTATTATTATTTCGGGCGACTCCAGGAGTCCTTAGACTCATCGAGGGAGGCCCTAAACATCATGTCCACACAACCATGCGATTACATTCTCACAGTATCTATCACACCTTGTCTTGAACTCGTTCACCGTCATAGCACCCACAACAGACTCTGGCAGCTTATTCCACTCATTTACCACTCTAAAAGTAAAGAACCCAGCTCTAACACCCCTGCTAACCACACTCTTGCCCAGCTTCCATAGGTGTCCCCTAGTTCTCCCACCACCAGTCCTGATCTCAAAAATATCCTCTGAATAAATCCTATAGAATCCCTTTAGCAATTTGAATGTCTCGATCATATCTCCCCTCCTCCGCCTATCAACTTCAACTAGTTTCTGCAACCCACAAATCTTCAACCTGTTCTCATATGGTTCATTCCATAGACCTGTTATCATCTTAGTCACTCACCTCTGGATCCTCTCCACCTCCTCCCCATCAAGAAGGAACCGAGGTGACGAAATCTGGGCACAGTAGTCGAGATGAGGTTTTATCAAGGCTCGGTACAGAGGTACAATAACTTGCTTGTCTCTGCTCGTCAAGGTATTTTTCAACAACCAAGTGAGTTGATGAGCTGATTTAGCTACTTTTGCAGTGTGCCCCCTAAACTTCATCTCCCTATCCACCAACACTCCCAAGTCCCTGGCCTCATCAATCTCTTGGAGTACAGTTCACCAATGTGGTATACTGCTGCTAATCTTTTCACCCCAAAATGCATAACCTTACATTTTGTCACATTAAATTGACATCCATTCTCCTTAGCCCAGAACTCCAATCTATCTAAGTTATCCTGCAAGACTTTGACATCTTCTGCATTCACTATTGCCCTACCCAACTTTGCATCATCAGCGAACAAATGAATTGTTCCACTTAGATCCTTCCCTATATCGTTAATGAACAGATTAAACAGCAGTGGTCCAAGAACAGAACCCTGCAGCCCACCACTAGTCACAGGCCGTCTTTTGGACACTACTCCTGAATAAACTACTCTTTGATATCTCTCCATCAACCAACCACCTATGCACCTCACCAGCCCTATATCCATTCCCATATGTTGTAGTTTGCGGATTAGTATTCCATGTGGTATCCTGTCAAACGCCTTTTCCAGGTCCAGCAGTATCACTGTAAACCCATTTCCCTTATCCAGTTCAGCCGTCACCTTGTTATAAAAGTTGAGCAAGTTACTGAAGCATGATCTACCCTTCACAAAGCCATGCTGTCCCCTGTGCAGTATCTCGTTTTCATCAATCCATTCCTGTATTTTTCCCTTGACTACTTTATCGAAGACCTTGACAACGACTCCTGATATGCTGATCGGTCGGTAATTTGCAACCGTAGTCTTGGATCCTCCTTTATGCAGTGAAACTATTTTCCCCTCTTTCCACACCTTCGGGACTAAACCAGACCTGAGACTCAGATTAAACAACATGGTCAAGGGCACTGATAATTCTTTAGCCACTTCACGCAAGACCCGTGCCGGTATACCATCCAATCCCACAGATGTGTTCACATTAAAGTTCTGTAATAGACTAGTCACCTCCACTTCATTCATCACTATTCCCGTATAAACTAATGGTTCCTTCATTTTTTCAATGTCACCACCTGGATGATATGCTTTTGCAAAGTGCGCGCTCAGTAACTCCACTATATCGACTGATTCAGTGACCTCCTTACCATCGTCATTCCTTAAAATCATTTTAACGTGTACAGTTTTTTCTTGCTTGCAGCATATTGAAAGAACTGTTTTGGATTCTCTTTTGCTTGCAAAGCAAGTTTCCTTTCATAGTCCGCTTTTGCTTTTTTTACCACACTCATTGCCTTTCTGGCCTGCACTTTATACCGTTCTTGTGCCTGCAGGTCACCCCTTTCTTTAAATTCCCTCCACAGTTGTTTCTTTTTTTTGCAGCTCAAGCTTAATGGTGTTATTCATCCATTTAACCCCTACTTGTTTTACTATTCGGACCCTAGGTATACAATCAGCCATTACCACCTGTAAATGCTCCTTGACTACTTCCCATGCTCTATCGACGTCCAGCCCTTGCAGTTGTACATGCCATGGCACTGATCCAAGCAATCTCCTAAGCTTGTCATACTTGCCAGCACGGTAATTCCACATATACCCTGTCTTAATCGAAAATTCCACACCTTTAGCCACCTCCCAGGTCAAGACCTTATGATCACTCTCACCAATAATTAAATTGGTGAGAGTGATCATACCAATTTAATTATTACGAAATTCTGAGTAAATTCGATTTTACGAAAAATATTTTCTAATTGTTTCTGTGAAATCTCTTTTGGCTGACTATCAGTGGTAAAATTTTCTTCATATTCTTTGGGATCTTCCCACTGTGCATCTAAATTTAGCACGTCGGAATCACTCAACTTCTCAGAATGAGATTTAATTAACTCTTGGGCGTTATCATTGTAGAGCCTGTGTAGTTCAGTAGAAGTGGCGCTTGAACTCTACAGTGCTCGACCGCACGACGAAAGGCGTTCGAATCTAGTCGCCGACTAGAGAAACTTTTTCTAAGCTTTTTCTCGACCGGTTCCAGATTAAGTCGATCTCTGGCATGGGCTAGCCGGTTTTTCCTTCCGGAAACTCGGATTTTTCGTCCCATAAACAAAAAAATCGGCCGTCGAACCCACACTATTTTCAAACATTAAATATATTGTGTTAGGGTTAGAGACCACCAGATGGCGGCACTTGCTAGCTGCCTTCTTCACTGCATGCCGATTAATTAGTGATAGCCTTGGGCCAGCTATCTCTGATTGGCTACCAGTGGAAATTGAACTCCCACTTAGTCTCCAAAAGTTAGATAGGGTTTAAAAACGGCCTCGCCTACTCCCTATACTGGAACAAAAATGCGTTAGCTGATTTTTTTTTTTACATTATCATTGAAGGGGTGAAAGAAATGAAGGACGTACGAATTGGTTGTCAACACGCGAAATCACGTGCTTTATTCATAAAATTTCCCAATTATTATACAAGCAAAATAGTTACCACTTTAAAAACTACAATGATCATAAAAGAAAAGTTAATTTTCCGACGTGTAATAATAAACAACTCATCCCAGAAGACAGATTGATTACCCTATTATCGGAATGGATTCTCCTTTTTGTGACAGGCGCAGAAGTGTCGAAGGGTCTCGAATCTGTGGGCGTACTATAGCAGACAACACAAATTTTGGCAATAAAAATTTGAAACATAGTGTACATGGAAGTAGTGTAGTATGGCATTAAATATAACTTTGTAAAATGTTTTAATTCGGTAACTAAATTATATCATCTGGTGAGTGACTTTGTAAAATAGTTAGCCATAGAAATGTGCAGATAGAAATTTTTAAAATCTGTAACATTTATTTTTAAGATGTGTATAGGTGCACTAATCGAATTTTAGAGGAGCACTAATCGAATTTGGGTGCACTAATCGAATCGGGGGCGCATTAATCGAGGGATTATTGTGTGTGTGTGTGTGTGTGTGTGTGTGTGTGTGTGTGTGTGTGTGTGTGTGTGTGTGTGTGTGTGTGTGTGTGTGTGTGTGTGTGTGTGTGTATACATATATATATATATATATATTATAATATCAGTTGATGCTTTATTCCCTTAAAGAGAGTAAGTGAGGTCAGTTTAGCCCAATGTAACTTTCGGAGACTGAGTGGGCATTTCAATCTCTACCAATCAGAGATAGCTGGCCCCAAACGGTACTAATTAGGAGTAGAAACCGATGACGAGATTTGCAAACAAGTTCTGCTATCTCCTATTACATAACCCTAACAGGTTATGTTAGTATCGGAAAGAGCGTGAAGTCTAGTCGATTTTCTTGTGTTTACGGGATAATGAACCAGGCTTTCAGCGAGGAAAACACAAAACACCTGCTTCTCCGTGCCGGAAATCGACGATTCCGATTACTGGTCGAAGAAAAGCTCAGAAAATGTTCCTCTACTTGGTGACTAGAATTGAACGTAGGCCTTTCTTCAGACAGCCTAGTGCTGATGATACAAATGCTGCTTCCACTGAGCTACAGAGGCCTTGTGATATATGTATATATTAAAGTATACGATTTGTATTAAGTACATAAGGCCTGTGCAGCTCAGTGGAAGTGATGCTTCCTACTCTGCACTAGATCGCCCAAAGATAGACTTAAGTTCATGTCTATTCGCTGACTGAACGAACGTTTTCCTAGACTTATGTTTCGACCAGATAATCAATATCTGGCATGGGCAAGCAGGTTTTTTTTTCTCCTAGAAACTTTGGATTTTCATCCCATACACCCAAGAAAATCTATCCTAGAATCCACACTATGTCAGACAAGAACATATTCAGTTAGGATTAGGTACCAAGAGATTGCAGCTCTTGTTTACCCCACTCTTTTTCGGTTACCGTTCATAAATTGTGATATTCATGCGCCAGTATCACTGATTGGCTAACAGTGGAGGCTAAATGGCCACTCAGCCTCCAAAATCTAGATACAGTTGAAAGGCCTCACATACTCCCTATAAGGAGTATGTGAGGAATAATCAGCTAAAGCGTTTTATTCCCTATAAAGGAATAAAATTCGTTAGCTGATTATTTTATTATTAAAGTATACATATATACTTTTATATTTCTAGTAATTTAATTATATTTATCATATAATTATATTTCTTGTTAATTAATGGTAGGATATACATGAAATTATCTGAGAGAAAATATACAGTGAAGAACAGGTGTCAGTTTACTGTGGAAATTAATATGCATTTTAGGAGGAAAGTTTGCCAGCTGCATAATATGCTGATGGAATTGGTCTGTAAGAAATTAATATAGTAGGGATTTGTTTGTGCTAGTAGATTCTGGGAGCTTGGCGGTCATATTCTAGAACTTTTTAAAATAGCTTATAGGAATACTTAGTTATTGATAAAAACCCTCAGATGCAGATAATATAGTTATTACCACTTCCTTAATGCAACTGAAAAAATGACGTTACATTGCGCTATTCGATTGGAAAAGATCTGAGTTCGATTCTCGTCGTCACGAGAGGAATATTGATATGGTCTTTTTTTCAACTGAAGGTGAGTTGCTTGATCTCGTATGGACGTAGCAGAGTGTTTTCTCCCATAAATTAGGTTTTCTCATCCCCAGAGGCGGTTTGTGGAACTGTGTGTAAATGGAGGTTTAAGTAGTGTAAGCAGTGGGTTCTATGAAATGGCATGTACTCTGGTAATGAGTCCATGGATTCCTTAAAATATCAAGTAAGAATAATAATAAATTTTATAGAACAATTATTTGTATATGTGCAACGAACATCTTAAGTGGCATTCCAACATATTCTTTTGCAAAATCTGTAATGAAATATCATATGTATTTTCCAGTGGCGTCACGTGCCCAATTCGGTTGGGTGAGCTGTCGTGTGGGTTACACAACCCGTGCTAAAAATTCAATTTGACTGTATGATTGCATTTTTATCTATGTATGAAAGTTTTGAGAGTGATGAGCACATCAGCACTCATCTTAATTGGGTCAATGAAATTAAATGTAGGATAACTTTGAATACTTTAATTTATCAATTCATTGTAACCAAATCTGCATACAGTGGGGGAAACATCTGTTTGTTTATATTTACTAGAAAACAACAATGAAGGAGAATGCTCTATTTGGTTGGTATATCTGAATTACTCAAAGTGAAAATATGTGAACCATTATTCATAAGACATGAGAATTGGAAATGAAAGGGAAGAATAAGTGTGAGTAGGAATATTTTCATTAATAGCAAACGAATTATTAATACTTCACATTTGTGATATGTGTCCCATAAGTTGCTCAGTGGATCGAATAGCATGTGATCCTATAAAGTCTAGACATGAATAAGTGAATTTATGATGGCATAGTTAAAAAAGGACAAGGAGAGGAAAAGAGATTTATTTGCAAAGTATAAATGACTAACCAATAATAGACAGCCACTAATACATTGATCAGTTCACTCAAAAACTATAGGGAGACTCTGATCCAATGATCTAATAATGTTGATCGGGTGATCAACGTTATTAGTTTAATGGAACAGCAAATCATCTCGTAAAATTTGTTCTGCATGTTATCTATATTTCTCTGGTTTATGTATATTTCGCCCATTTTCTAAAAATTTTCTTTTGTTTACTGAGACTCAGTATACATTTGTCCGCTTGGTTAGCCAAGTGGCTATGCGCTTCGCAACCATATGTATGGGAAAGGAGTGTCCTGGGTTCGATTCTCGTCGCCGATTTGAGGAACTTAAGGACATAGCCAAGTTAGCCGGTCTTGTGCCTTGACAGCAGGGTTTTTCTCCCCAGTTTATCTGGGGTTTTTCCTCCCATAAGCAGGCAAACCGGCCCTGTGAACACACACGGATTACAGTCAGGAATACTTAAGACCCAGCCATAGGCCTGATTCGTCGGCTATGTCAGTCCCGAGCCCGGATAAAAATTTGGGGAGATTGAGATGGTGTTGTGCTTTCCCGTAAAAGGGGCCTCAGGGCCATTATATCATCATACACTATAAATAAAATAATTTTAAATTTTAGGCAATAATATGATACATAATATCCGATCATTATCGGAATTATAAACACTATCGGAATCGTACATTACATTTTTTTTTTGAAAAGCTTCTGTCTTATCAATCTCACATATTCGCATTTTGTTGTAGATCAACAACTTCCTATAATACACAGAATAATTCATTTTTATTCAGGAATAGATAAATTTTTACTATCTGTTGTTTTCGAAGACTAGAATGAAACTGTCCCTGTACAGTTAAAAAAGCTTTCCAACCTCAATTGATGCTATACTGCACAAGCAAGAAAAACAATCAGCTTTGTTTATCACCAAAATGCAGTAAACAGATATGACAACTCGAACAATACTCTTATTGAACCAAACACTCCTCACCTGCAGGCTATGCTGCATGCATGCAAACATAACAGATTTATTGTAGCAAAAAACACAACACCTGATTAAACACATTTGTCCTAACATCCTAGAGCACTGGTGGTGTAGTCTTTGATCACAGCCAGAGCAATGCAGCCGATCCCCTTCGTTGCTTAATAGCTTGATACACTTGTTACAGGACATTTTGATTAATGCCCTTTGGACTCTCTTTTCCTCAGCAACTGTAGCGCATGTGTTTAAATGGTGACATCCTTTGTTCTTTGCTCATTCTTTGATGACCATAGCCCTCTTTGTCTGAGAGTTTCAGCATACAAAATTTGGGTTCTACTTAGCTGATTTCAATGAATTATATATCTCTGTCTTCAGCATGACATGTAGAATTACCTTGCAACACTTTTAATTTACAAACCTGAGTTAAAACCACTTTAAAACTATAAGAATGGGAGCAGCGATATCAGCGTGCATGCACTCGTATACTTACACACATATATATAATCTCATTACAATAATAATAATATGTTATCCTTCCAGTATTATATAAAACGGACACTATTATTAAAATTTTGTGCATATGATTATTTGAGAAATTAATGATTTCGTTTATTTATATAGAAAATAAATCAGCTAATGCTTATTTATTCCCGTATAGGAAGTAGGTGAGGCCGTTTCAGCCCTATCCAAAGTTTGGAGACTGAGTGGGCAGTTCAATCTCCACTAGTACCCAATCAGAGATATCTGGTCCAAGGCTATCACTAATTAAGCAGCACACGCAGTAAAGAGAATGGCTAAACAAGTGCCGCTATCATGTGCAGGGCCGATCCGAAAGTATCTGATGCCCTCTAGGCAAAGAAAATTTAGGCACCCCTATACATTGTCTCTCTATGTATATTTTCTCATATTCACACAAGCACATGTACACCTACACATGTGAATATGAAAAAAAGAATAATCAGCTAACGCCTTTTATTCCCATATAGGAGGGAGTAGGTGAGGCCGTTTAGCCTTATCTAACTTTTGGAGACTGAGTGGGCAGATCAATCTCTACTAGCAGCCAATCAGATATAGCTGGCCCAAGGCTATGGGCGATTTTCTTGAGTTTACGGGACGAAAAACCCGAGTTTCCAGGAGAAAAAACCCGCTTGCCCGTGCTAGAGATCGACTAACTCCGGAACTGGTCGAAAAACGGCTTAGAAAAATTTCCTCTAGTCGAGACTAGATTCGAAACAGTCTTCCTTCGTGCGGTCAAGCGCCGTGGTGTGCAAACGCCACATCCACTGAGCTACACAGGCTCACATGTAGATATTTATAAAAAATAATAAAGAAAGAAATAGAGAAAGGCGAAAATAATGTAGGATTATCACCGAGCATTAGGATGGCTTTACTTAATTCAGTTTTTTATTATTAATCAAGGTTTTACTAATTTTTACGAAGGCTGTAATTTTCCCCTAACTATGTAGCAAAATCTGGAGTCCTGAAGTCTTAGCGTCCCTAGGCGATTGCCTAGGTTCGCCTAATGATAAAATCGGCCCTGATCTCGTGGTCCCTGACACTAACACAATATATTTAATGTCTGAAATAGTGTGGGTTCTATGATCGATTTTCTTGAGTTCACGGGTCGAAAAACCTGAGTTTCCGGGGGAAAACCCGCTTGCCCGTGTCAGATATCGACTATCTCGGGAACCGTTTATTTATTTATGATTATAATAAAGAGTTAAAATAGTATTACTCGTGCAGTTATAAATGCGCTGTTGTTTATTGTTTAAGTCAATGTTATTATAATTCAAGTGAAGGATATAGATATCTTCTTCTTTTTTAGCAATATCTGTTCTGAGAGAAAGTGTCGGGTCACGCAGATCGCATCTCTCTCTATTTCGTTCTATCCTGTTCCAGATGAGGTTTCTCTTTTCTATTTATCTGATATTTCTACCTTCTTAATAGTGTCCCTCTCGTTCGTTTCTCAGCAAATTTCATTCCAGTTTCTTTGGAAGTTCTGAATTTGTCGAAATCACCAGATCATCTACTAACCCAACTGTTTCTCCTTTCTGGTAATTAATCATATATATAGGACACTATCATCACCACAATGAACAGCAATGGAGATAAAACACTTCACTGTCGCTATCTATTGCTAAGTGCAAACAATTCCGGATTACCAAATTTAGTCTTCACACATCTCTTAGTCTTAACATATGTAGGCTTAATATGTATTATGACTATTTCTCTTTTTTTTTTCTATGCTTTCTGTTCAAAATTTTCATAACTTTTTCCCGTTGAATCTCCTAAAAGGTTTTTTTTCAAATTCTTGGTGTTTCCCATCATTTCTCTTACAGCAAAAATCAGATCAACAGTTCATCACCCTTCTCTATAACTAAACCGCTTTTCTCTTAAACCCTCCTGTATTTTGACTCATATTATTGTTTATTAGGTATCATAAAAGATATCACATATCCATTTTCTATGTAAAATTCTATGTAAAAGAAGGATTAACGCCAAAAGAAATTCGAAGTTCATAAAAGTTTATGGACACTTTTCTCCTTCGTTTTTGACAATTAAGAAATGGGCGGCCGAGTTTAAACGTGGCCGTACCAGCCTTGAAGATGATCCACGTGAAGATGGTCCATCACGTGGATCATTCACGTGACGGTTTTACAAAAAGACCAACATCAGAAATCATTGATCAAGTGCACAATATGGTATTGGATGACCAGCGAGTCAAAGTGCGTGAAATTGCTGAGACTATAGGCATTTCAAAAGAATGTGTAGGATACATTTTACATGAAGAATTGCAAATGAAAAAGCTTTGCGCAAGATGGGTGCCGCACTTGCTCACAGCAGATCAAAAACGCACACGCATGAAAATCTCCGAACAGCGCTTGGAACGTTTTAACACGTTCATTGCCAATCACGCGATATCGCGCGATGTGAGCTCTCACCAAACGGCCGATCACGCGATATCGCGCGATCATGCTACGCGAGCTCCCATCAAACGGCCGATCACTCGTTATCGCGTGGACGTCGCTAACTAAATAAAATAAAAAATAAAAATAAAAAAAATTTGGCCACCACACGAAATTCCAATTTTCAGCTTGGCAATGAAAGTGTTAACAAGAATAAAACTGATTTTATGAGAAGATGTATTACAATGGATGAGACTTGGATTCACCATTACACACCAGAATCCAAACAGTAGTGAAAACAGTGGACAGAAGCCGGTTGTCAGTGCCAAAGTCGGTTCCATCAGCAGGAAAGGTCATAGCATCGGTGTTTTGGGATGCTGAAGGCATTTTGTTTATTAATTATCTCGAAAGGGTAAAACAATAACCGGGGAACATTATTCCGATCTTTTAAATAGACTAGACGAAAAAATTTGTCAGAAAAGACCCGGTTTGCAGAAGAAAAATATAATTTTTCATCAGGACAATGCACCTGCCCACAAAGGTGTTTTAGCAATGGGAAAATTAAGAGATCTGCACTATGAATTGTTGAAACATCCACCCTATTTCCCAGATTTGGCTCCCTCTGAGTTCTATCTCTTCCCAAAACTAAAACTTTTTGTCGCTGGTCAGCGTTTTTCTTCGAATCAAGAGATGATTGCAATTGTAGGGTATTTTGCAGATCCTACTGAGAACCACTACACGGATGTGATAATGGCATTGGAGCATAGATGGAATAAATGTATTAGTCTTAAAGAAGATTATATTGAAAAAATAAAAATAATTCTGAAATTATAAATTCGTTTTTTCATTGTTAGGCCAATTTCATTGTTGTTTCATTGTTAACCTTTCAGACCACCCTCGTACAAGACTCTACCTCATCGATCCCCTTGGTAACTTTGTCTTACTATACAGATGTGAGAAAACTTTTGAAGATACCACATAACAAATGACGAGGTTAGAAGGAAAATCCATTGCTAGAAGAGAAGAAAATATCATCACTAAAATACGTTGGCTGGACCACATAAGGAGATCAGAGAGCTTACATAAATTAACACTAGAGGGTATACCTTCAGGTTAAAGACCCCGGGGTCGACCTAGAATCATCTGTATAAATAATATTACAAAGTGGAGTAATTCTTCGTTCTCTGCTTCGTTAATGAGATCTAAGGGCAGAAACATCTGGAGAAAATATGTTAGGACTCTCGATTTTATAGTGCCCAAAAGGCTACATAGACTATCGTTGAAGAAGAAAAATTCACACTGTTTGTCAAATGCGTCTGGCTTCTATTAGTTTGCCTTATTTCGAGGGGGAGAGGCTGGAGACCCTTACATTTCTCATCTTCAGCTGAGACGTACTAATTTGTATAATCGCAAGTCATCAGCATGAAAAGTCTCATCTGAAAAATCGAGTTTTTCGGGGTTTTTTTTTTTTTTTTCAAATGAATATACTCTGTGAAAATTGCTGTATGTTCCCCTTTAAAAAAAGTGACAAAATTCTGGGTTTGAAAAAGCAGCACCGTAATGTTTCTTTTTCGAGTGGACGAATGGAAAGGATGAAATTGGGTGTTCTGATTAATGAGAATCGGGGATATCTACTATATCGATAGTTGTGGCTTATTGACTTCGAATATGAGAAAAATAATGTTCATGAGGATATGAGGACGTTATTCCAGCAGGGAAAACAATAGCATGGTTGGCCACGTATGACCATAAGTTGAGAAGTATCATTAGAAAATGATTGAGATGTCTGTTTTGAGCCATGTTAGGTGAATTGCACTATTATTCAATTGTTTTAAAACATTCCGAAAATTGTACAATTCACAAGTGATGTGTTATTATTATTATTATGTAACACCTCCAGGGAGTCCAAAGACTCATCAAGGGAGGGCACCTGCTCTACAACTCTCCGTCTCCACCACACTATGTGCTGTGTTTGAATGAATTTTGTGTTGGATATTAACTGTTAATGAGAAACAGTATGCAGGCGGAGTAAAATAATTAGATTCTTGTTTAATTCTTTACCCACGTGTAAGCTTCTTCAAGTATAAAGTAACTGTGAATAATAAACAGAGAATTAAAATGCGTGAGGAGCAAACTGTGAAAGTGGTAAAAAAAAGGATGAGATTACAGCAGAGTAGAGTGATGCCTTGGGAGGAAAAGAGCTATGGTTGAGATCCTGGATCAATAGTCACATGATTATTGTGAAATTCAGCAAAGATGTATACGAGAGCAGTCCATTTGCTTATAACTGTCATTTTATGACATATGCTAGATAAAAGAACCCTGTTGTTGTGTCGGAAAAAAATGATGAGTCGAGTCGCTTTTTTTTCCCACCCAACATTAAGTTATCTCAGAAGGAGTGGATAAGGACATACTTATGCCTCCGGATGGGAAATGTACCGACTAATATCCCTAGAACATGTAAATATCCAAGTGTGTAAGCTCTGAACAGTGTTAAAATAACCCATGAGTTTAATAGAGAATAGTTGTAAATGAATTAGAATATAAAATCATGTATAAATTGCCAAGTAAATATGTATAAGCTAGAGCATGTTTTAAGCCATGTAAAAACAGTCCGTGGCCACGGCATCCAATCGGCAGTCGCCGTATGCGTGACGACACCGCCGAGTGAGGGAGCTGTTCTGAAGTATAAAGGTTTCGGCGGGGATTCGAATCGCTCTGAGGGTGAATGAGTGGAATTGAAGCTTAGCTTGCGAGTGTGAGTGTGAATGAGGAGAAAAAC
Organism: Typopeltis vanoorti; assembly: GCF_054136105.1. NCBI lineage: Eukaryota > Metazoa > Arthropoda > Arachnida > Uropygi > Thelyphonidae > Typopeltis > Typopeltis vanoorti. The sequence continues at coordinate 41,314,549 of NC_143568.1, read as the reverse complement.
GAGATGTTTTTGATGAGAACGGACGTGTTACTTTAGACTGAGCCTGATTACATTGCATACAAGGTTTCTCAGTAATCTCACATTGCACTGGTGCTAACACAGTGTGATTCCTACTGTCTCCCCCCTCTGCACGAAAAGTGCAAGAGGTCAAATGGCCGGCAGGCCCCACCCGCAATGAGGACCAGTGGTGGTATTAAGGTTTTATAGGGAGGTAGGTTTCTAACTGTGGCCAAGTGAGATATTGATACTCCTTTTCCCAAACTAGTAGGTTCTAAGAAGACTTTGCTAGTAGACTAACTGTCTACAGGACATTTGCTGGCAGGCTTCAAGCCCGGCGGGATCATATATTGCTAGTAGTCCGTCTAGGTCTACAGGATACTTTGCTGGCAGGCCCCCGGCCCTGCGGGATTATTATACTGCTTTTAACCCATCTCTGCTGGCAGGAATCGCCACTTTGAGATGGACAACATCAAAGATCACATCCAGTTCCTTAACAAGAAGCAGTCTCTAGAGGTGCTCAAACTTATAATAAGCAAATTAGAAACTGACTGGCCAGGATTTATTAAAGAGTACATTCACTCTAATGATGGAGAGGAGGAGGAGAATGAGATCTCACAAGAGGATCTCATTGCTGCTCTGTCACCAAAATCCCACTGTCAAAACATCTCTCAAGGGGAGCACTCTTACAAAAGAAGAAGAATCATAGAAGACCAGATGGATGAAGACACATGTACATTAGAAGTCCCAAGGAACACCGAAAAGGTTCCACCAGTAATACTAAGGGACAAGGACAAATGGACCACTGTCACAACAGTCCTTAGGGAAAACAAAATTGCATATTCCTGGGCAAAAAATCAAGATGAAGGAGTCAAAATCCAACCAGCCTCAGTCACTGCTACAGACAGCTGACAAGATTAATGGATAACAAAAGTCTCCCATATCATACTTTTGCTTTACCCAGTGAGAAAAATCTCAAGGTTGTGCTTCGCGGAGTGACCGAGGGTGTCACCTGTGAAGAAGTCACCACTGACCTTATGAGTTGGGACCTAACACCAGTGAAAGTGAGCAGGATGCTTAGGGCAGATAAACGACCAATGCCACTGATACTTGTAGAAATTGATAAGACACAAAAAGAGATCTATGAATTAACAACGATATGTGGCCTCAGAATTTCTACTGAACCACTAAGGAAGAGGTCAACAGCTGGGCAGTGCCATAGGTGCCAAAAGTTTGGCCATGCCCAAAAACTTTGCAAGGCAAATTACAGATGTTTAAAATGTGGCGAGGGCCACCAGACAGTCATGTGTACAAAACCAAGATCCACTCCAGCTAAATGCGCCAATTGTGGAGGACCTCACCCTGCAAACTACAAGGGATGCATTACACACCCAAATAACCGAGGGTTACAAAAAACTACCCTTCCAACACAATTCAGTGATGCTCAAGACAGCCATGCCAGTCACATCCCAGCCCAAACTATCTCTAGCCCAACAACTCAAGAAAGGAAACAAATGCCTAAAACTTATGCAGAGGCAGCACGAACAAAGGCTACTCCATCTCATGATCATATAGGCTCAAATCTAACATCAGTACTAACTGCCTCACTAGCTACCATGCTACAAGAATTCAGTATGACGAATCCTTCGCCGTCCTCCACGTAAAGATTCCTACAAGGCACCCACTCAATTCTGACAGCCCTCAACAATGAATAGAAGAAAATTCCATCCCAACTCTCTCATGATCACGGCATGGAATGCCAACGGACTCAGCAATAAAACTCTAGAACTACAAGAGTTCTATCACAGGCATAATCCTGACATAATACTGGTAAACGAAACACATCTCAGACCAGCTAATAATCCCAAATTACGGAACTATACTATGTACAAAACAGATAGACTAACCGGAAGCGGAGGAGGAACAGCTATATACATTAAAAACTACCTAAGCCACAATGTTCTGACCAATCACCAAACCAAGAACCTAGAGATAACAGGAATTGAAGTTAATACCAACAATGCTGGCAATATTAAAATCTATGCTGTATATAATCCACCCAGCATTCCATTGCTGGTATCTGACTTGGACTCCATCATCATGGCTGGTGATTTGAATGCCAAACATACAGCTTGGCATAGCTCCACAATCAACAATAAAGGTCGAATTCTAAATAATTACTCAATGCAAAATTCTATTGTTGTAATTGGACCCAGAGAGCCCACCCATCACAGCTCAACTGGAAGTTCAGATGTACTTGACATAGTTGTCCTCAAAAACATCAGATACCAATATCAGCTGGAAACAATAAATGAACTTTCATCAGATCATAACCCTATTATGCTTCAACTTGGTACACAAGAACAATTCTCCCCTCCCAACTCTTTCATATCTTGGGACAAACTCTCCAGAATCCTACCTGATCACATTGGCCCAGTCCCTACTATTCACACTAAAGAGGAGATAGAAATGGCTGCAAACAACCTTACCAGTCAAATGAAAAATGCAATAAAGTCAATTACCCAAACTACAGTTTTTCACCCTAGTGGACGGATCCCCGAGGAGATTATGGATTTGATTAGACTGAAAAACAAAGCCAGAAAGAGGTATCATAACACAAGAGCCCCTCAAGATAAAGCAAACTTGAATCAATTAAACAGATATGTACGTGAAGCCCTCCAAAAGCATCGAAACCAAGAATGGGAATCTAAGCTAACAAAATTAAACCCTGAGGACAACTCCATATGGAAGTTTCTGAGAACCTTCCGCACCAAAAGACAGCTTTTACCCCCAATTCAAACCTTGAATGGTATAGCTCACACTGATGGGGAAAAGGCAGAGGCTCTGGCTGACAGCTTGGAAAGTCAATGCTACTCCTCATATGAAAATTTGAACATCAATCTCATCTACAAGATTCACCGCCGAGTTAGGCAGGCCATAACACAACAAAAAGATGACCTAGAACCTCTCACATCTACTGTTCCAACAGAAGTTATAAACATTATAACCCATCTGAACAACAATAAAGCTCCAGGCTCAGATGGAATTACAAACAAAATAATTAACACTTTCATTGCCAAGCTGAAAATTGGAATTTCGTGTGGTGGGCAAATTTTTTTTAATTTTTTTAATTTAGTTAGCGACGTCCACGCGATAACGCGTGATCGGCCGTCTGGTGAGAACTCGCATTGCGCGATATCGCGTGATCGGCAATGAACGTGTTAAACTACTCCCCAGAAAAGCAATTGTACATCTAGTCAACATAATTAATACCATCCTCAGACTCCAGTATTTCCCTTTAACATGGAAAATAGCAGATGTCACACCAATCAAAAAGATGGGAAAAAACGCTCAACTCCCTGAAAACTATAGACCTATCAGTCTTCTGTCTAACCTTGGAAAGATCGCAGAAAAAGTAATCCTCACAAGACTTCAATTATAAACGGATAAACTAGATATAATCCCAAATGAGTAATTTGGATTTAGAAAAAAACACTCCACCATTCAGCAGATTCACAGGCTGATCGAATACATTTCCGAAGGCTTCAACCGGAACCTTCATACAGCAGCAGTCTATTTAGATGCCGCAAAGGCTTTTGATAAGGTGTGGCATCAAGGTCTTCTCTACAAACTCATCACATTCAATATGCCTATTAATCTAGTTAAAATAATTCACTCATACCTCAAAGACAGATACATGCAAGTCAAAATAAATGAAACTGCATCAACCAGATGCAAGGTTCTGGCAGGAGTGCCGCAGGGCTCACTCTTGGCCCCCTTGCTGTTTTCTATCTATATTGCTGATATCCCTCAAAACCCAAGCTCAACAATCACTGCATTATATGCTGATGACACTGCATTATTAGCAAGATCTCTCAGCCCCAAACTAGCTATTAAGAGACTTCAAAGCAGCATTCACACACTGGAAAGATGGTTTATGGACTGGAGAATTCAAACCAATCCACAGAAGAGCTCAGCCATACTCTTCACTAGAAAAAGCCTCAAATCAAGGAAGATATACATTTACTAGGTGTTAAAGTCCCATGTCAGAATACAGTCAAATATCTTGGAGTAATTCTGGATAAAAAACTACAATTCACCAACCATATAGAACACATAAGTTCAAAGACATCCAAAGCATTAGCGCAGCTCTACCCCATGATCAGCGGAAAAAGTAAATTCGATACTCAGAACAAACTGCTCATATGCAAGATGGTAATATACCCAGTCATAACTTATGCATCTCCTGCTTGGAGTCATACTCCTAAAACAAATATTCAAAAGTTGCAGAGAATACAAAACAAATGTCTGAGAACGAGTTTGGATGCTCCGTGGTTCATCAGAAACTCGCAAATTCACAGAGACGTCAGCATTCCCTACATCACATCTCTTCTTCATGACCTAGCTGAAAAGTTCTTCAATAAGACAATTAATCATCCGAACCCACTGATCAAACAAGCATCAGACTATAATGAAGCAGATTTCTACAAGTACAAGAGACCCAAGTCAATTCTATGCTCAGTTGAACACAGTTAATCTCCCTGCCCTTTCAGGGCGAGCTTAAAGCTCAATAATTCTCCACCCAAAGAACTTTCCTTTTCAGATGGAGGGGAATATGAAAAGCATTTATGCTTCACCCATTAAGTCAGTACCGTTATGCGAATCGCTCTCTTGTCTCTTGTCTCCGGGTTTCGTCGGCACCTAGTTTCCTGTCCAAGAGCTGTGTAGAGCTTGCCGCCACGTGTAGCAAGAATCCCCCCCCCCCTTGCTATGTATGCTACATGGGCCAAGGCTGCAACTACAATGTATTTAGATCCATAAGAAGAAAGAGCCACTGATGAGAACAATGTCAGTGTTCAAATCTGTGTATGAGTGTTTTCGGTTCGTATGGAAACAAAGGAATAGCAAGGCCGCCATCAGTGAAGACACTGTAAGCAGACCAGAATATCCAGTTCAAGGCAAGAACGATAAGCGTAAGATTTTCTTATGTTAAATGTTCGATTAAAGTAACCGTGGGGTAAGGAAGCAGAAGTTAAGGAAACATGATATTTCCGTGTGGTGCTATAAGAACAGTCTGCGATTTGGACACTTTGTCTGCGGTTGAGAAGAAAGCATATTAGGCTCCAGATGAACAGGAGGCCGAGGCCCGAACTGTTTGTGTGATTTAGGAACAGTAATATTATATGGTCAGAATGTAATTAAATGTTAGCTAAATATTTTGGAGGGAGGATTAAGTAAGAATATGAAGTATTACCCTAGAGAAGTTCATGTCAGAATTATTGAGTTGTCTTGTGTATATGTGCAATATTACATGTGTGATAATATTAGGTAACTTAGTTATAAGAGTTTGAGAATAGATGTATGTATAGAAGTGAGAAATTTATGTCAAGTAAGGGACTATAACATAGAAGTTTTGGATGTGATTAATTAAGTAAATGGGAACCCAGACTCTTCTAAGATTAAGGATTTGATTAACATGTATACTTGTCTTTGTGCCATAATAAATGTGTTTCTTTATATACAATCAAATGAGTTTGTCATCTTTTCTGCGGATTGAGCTACCGTTTGAAAACTTACGTGCCATGCATTAAGGGGGAAACCAATAGTAGTATAAGAATTGGGACCACGACTGCATGCCTCACGATCCCTACATTTTCTTTAAGTATTCTTGGATAATGAATCAGAGTTTAGTTGTCGGCTGGTGCAGTCTTTAATCAATACAAATTTGTCGGCAGACGAATATCTGATATTAAGTGATACAAAAATTTATGTTAACTGTAAAATTAGAGTAAAGACAGTTAGAGATATAACAATAAGGCACACAGCACACAGACTACATATAAAACCAAGGATATAACACTGTGAATGGTGATATTCTTGGACTTTGGAAAGGCTTTAGTCAGATAGATGGGAGAACTTATACAAACAGTATGATATCATTTAATTCTTAGATGTACCTGCAAGGCATGTACAGGATACTATGATAGTACATGATATTACTTGATTATGTTTCTTTCTAAATTAATGTTTCTTGTTAGGTCTTCAGTATGGTCACATGTAACATTGTTGTTTTCTATAGTTTAACTGCATCCATCCACTTTGATCTCGGTCATCCTCTGGGTCTTTTTTTCTGCCATCCTTGCTTGTACTGCACACCTGTTTGCTAGCCTTTCCTCTCCCATTCTGTTTGGCTGTACCATCTCAGATTAACTCTGCTCACACATTAATGTCCAAACATTACTGAATGCTAATAATAATAATAATTATGTGACACCTCCACAGAGTCCAAAGACTCATTGAGGGAGGATCCCTATTCTACAACTCTGTTTCTACTACTTAATCCACCAACTACAGTGAACCACCATTACCATGATCACCTACACCAATGCCATATACCGTCCGCCACCACTATTTTTTTTGTCTGTAAATTGCATGCGTTCTCGAGGCTGATTTTTCTGTATGTGGGATGAAAAACCCAAGTTTCCAGTAGAAAAACCCTGCTACTTCCATATGAGATTGTTCACTCTCCTTTTATTCTCTTTTACATTTCCATATTTAATTTGTTACTAAAAATTGGGCATAAATAGTTGAATTGTTTACTCTTTGTGTAGGTTCCCCATTCAGGATGCAGCTGATATTTTTGGTGTTCCTGCCTATTTTCACAGTCTCTTTTTATTGCTGATTTTCATGCCAAATCTGTAACAGTAGATGTTATCGCTCCCCATGCACAACTTGCTAGTGCAATATCCCAGAAGAGGAAAGTCGCTAGTAGTGTGCCTCAAGGAACTGTTTTTTGGAGCTGCTGCTGTTGAATATGTATGCTAATAATGGGATAGGTTTGAGAGGAATAACTAGTTATTTGGAGATGATACAAACTTGGAAAGAACTATGAGGAATAGAACTGATGGTGTAGCTTTGCAAGAGGATTTGAATAGTTTGAATGAATAGGCAAATGAGTAGGATTAACAGTTAAGTGTTTCAAAGTGTAAGGTTTAAAAATTAAGGAATAAGTGATGGAATGTAGAGTTTAAGATATGTGGAGTATCTTAGAGGAAGTGGAAAAGGATCTGGAAGTGGTGATGGGTAGAGGCCTAATATTTTGGTGAGATTTTGTTAAAATTATGAGGACAGTCTGATGATTATTGAAATGATGTGGAGGACACTAATGTGTAGAAGTAAGAATGTTATGATTCCATTATACAGGTGTCCCTCGCTTTATGCAATTAATTAGTTCTATGAAATAATCGCATAAAGTGAGTTGAATTTAGCATGGGTGAGATAGGGATAGGGGTTTCTTCAGAAGGATAAAAAAATGAAATACACCTGTGAGCAAAAGAAATTTTAATGAATGAATTACTTAAACTTATAAACAAGACACACAAATTTTAATGAATGAATGGCTGGATGAATGAATTTAATTAATACAATGTCATAAACACCTAAACACTACATACTTCTGATGGTCTTCAATCGGATAATGAGTGAACTGGGTCTGGTGAGTCTGGATCATCACTCTCTTGCTCTCTTGAAGGCCCTGGGGGTGATAGGCTGATCTTCAACGTTCTCAACTGTTAATGAAACAGTTGAGACTCAGCTGACGGGCAACATGCTTCCTCTCTCTATAAAGTTCTTTGTAGCAAGTCAAAGAATTCTGAATTTCTTTCGCAATTTTGGCACTTCTAGTCTCATTAGGATCATTTTCCTCAATTATTCTGATGGCACTATCAATGTGTTAAAAAAAATTCAGTCATTTGTTTTGTTGAAAGCTGTTTGATGGGCTCAGCAACAAAGGGCTCGACTTTCATCATTCATGTTGTTTTCCATTTCCAGAAGATCTTCATTAGTGAGCTCTGATGAGCGGGACTCAAGCAGTTCATCCACATTTGTCTCATCTACATCCTCAAATCCAACAGATTTTGCCATTTTAACTATGTCATGTCTTGAGTTGGCAAGCTCACTTTCAGGATCAAAATCATTAGAATCAGAAACTCCAGGGCAAATTTTCTTCCAAACTCTGCCCATGCCTCTCCAATGTTGTCAATCAGCATTTTTATATATTTCTTTCACTGAAATTTTATCTTCACCATCGGTACGTGTAGCTTGGACTAGCTGCAAAAATGTTCTGCGGAGATAATAACTATTGAAAGTTGCAATAACACCCTGATCTATGGGTTGATTGAGGGATGTTGTGTTTGGTGGCAGAAAAATAACTCTGATATTCTCATCAATTTCAGCGATGCAGGATGTACTAGTGCATTGTCCAGAAGCAGAAGAATTTTGAAGGGCACATTTATCCTGTTCACAAGAAGCCTTCAATTCATGATGCAGTTCATTGCAAAAGTAGGACTCAAACACAGCTCCAGTAATCCATGCTTTTTTTTTTTTGACTGCCATACAACAGGCAAATCCTTCTTGAAAATCAACAGCACGTTGATTTTCATGTTCAATCCATTGGGCCAACATCCTTTCCAATTTCTCCATAATTGGTGCCCTTATCTGTTATCTTAGTTGTCGACATTCTTGTTGCACTTTTAAAACTTTCTTTTATTTTCTCTGCTTGATTTCTTATTGTTTTAAAGTTGATTCTGAAATTCCTGTAGCTCTGACTATGTTGACTGTGTGCTCATTACATTCATACCTCTTTATGACTTATAATTTTTCCTCCAGTGTTTCTGTTTTTTAGTCTTGGTAGTATTTTGATCACAATTACCTCTTTTTTTTCCATGTTTGCATTGCAGAAGACTCCAACAATGGAGCTTACTAGTTTTGCACCTTGTGTGAGACCGACATGCATCACGATACCGCCTTGTCAAAGCGTTGCGTACACAAAGTCATGTGATGACACACACAGGGACTACGAAATTGCTACCGGTTGCGATTTTTAAATTAACTTTTTAAAATCACGTTATAGTGAAAACGCATAATATGAGATCACGCATAATGAGGGATATCTGTATAAGGCTTTTATCAGACTGCATATAGAAAATGGTGTAGATTTGATCACCTGGTTTTCAAAAGATTGAGATGTTGGAAAAGGAAGATTGACTAAGATGATTTCTGGAATGTTGAGTATCAGATTGAGGGAATTCAAATTGTAATCTGGCGGATAGGAGGAGATGGAGCATATGATTGAGACATATTAGTTGGTAAGGTGGTTATTACCAGAATAATGTGGATGAGATTTTTCATAGAATGAATGGAGATAAGTAAAACAAGGCCCTAGAAGCTGTATAAGGAGGGCATGAGCCTGGATATTGAGTAATATGTTTTCTGCAGGGAGAGTAGGTGATTGGAATGTATTGCCTGATATTGTGGTGAGCAGGGTGACAGTTGATGCATTTAAGGCACAATATTATGAAGTGTATGTGTGAGAGTTGGACCTCCTGTGACAAGTCTTTTGACTCCATGGAGGTCTGATGATAACAATAATAATAAATCTTACCTCGAACACTCAGTAAGGCAACTCCTCTCTAATTTTCACATTGTTTTACTTCTTCTTTTTATTTATAGATGGATCTGTGATATCTCTATGCCAATCATTGGGAATACACCCTTCTGACTGATCAGGCCATCTGAATTATGAGCCACTGTAAAATCTCCATATTTCAGCATTTCTTGTAGAAGCTACCTCACTGCATTTCAGGTTTCCAGTGGCTTTCTCTATATCAAGTATTGATATGTACTCCTCATCACATTTCTTTTGAATGTTTTCTGTGCTGTTCTGTCATTGCTTGTTTTGTTCAGCATCCTTTCAGAGTATTTCCTGCTTCAAAATATCTTTTTCTTCAGTTTTCATGTGACCTACATCATATCTGATTTCTTTTACACTATTATTTCCTCCATTTGTAAGTTTGTTAGTGGCTCCAGAACATTTATCCTCCGATTGATGTTCTGTTTTCTTATTAAGGTCTTCCTATGAGTTAGTTAAAAACTTAACAATAGTAGCAAGTTGTATGTGGAATGCATTGTTGCATAAGAGGAAGATAACCAGACAATGCAAGAGCTGCTCTTGGGTAAATACTGTACAGTTTACTTGTTAATTATATTTCATTTTGACAGGATACTCAGTCATTTGCTGATGATGATGTCAAGTTCTTTCATAAAGAATTAAATAGACTTTTTGCTTGGATGAATGAGTGGAGTTGCTGTTTCATTGTTAATAATGCAAGAAGGTGCACTTTGGAGAGAAGGAGTGTTGCTCTATTTACTGTGTTGGTTGAACTGTACTTGAGGAGAGGAAAATGGTGATTTGTAGATAGAGGTCTGAAGTCCAGATGATACATCTCAAGTTTTGCAGAGACTAAGAACACACAACACATTGCCACTACAATAAGAAGGTTACTGATAGATGCCAGCAAAGGTTGGTCGATTGTTAGAGTCTCTGCAACTAATGGCTCACACAAAAAGTTAAGCAAGTTTGAGCGCAGTTAGTAGTTGGAAGGGATTAATTGTTTGATGCTGTTGGCACACTCTCTCTCTCGATGAGTCTTTGGACTGCCTGGAGGTGTCACATAATAATAATAATAATGAGATGGTTGTACTACTGTGTAAGGCACTGATCATACCATACAACACATTGCCACTACAATAAGGAGGATACTGATAGATAAGGAGATAGTTGTACCACTGTGTAAAGCAATGATCAGCCCACACATGGTCTGCTGTGCAGATTTAGACACCTAGTTTTCATTGTGGCAAGGGAGAGAGGATCCGGAGATTAGTAAGGCATTTAAAGCATAGGAATGTGGGTTATGGGGGAGAGGTTGAGAAATCTAAAGCTTCGCGAATAGGAACATGAACGAGTTGTACAGCAAACTGAGTAAGACCTATATTGATAAGTGTTAACTTCATGGAGGGTATTCTTTTTTTTATTATTATTATCTGACTTCCATGGAGTTAAAGGGCTCATCATGGGAGGTCTATACTCTCTCATGGCTAAACATTATCGAACCACCATGCTTTGAAATCATTCATAGTTTCCACACTTACCACACTTTCATACAATGCATTTCATTTACTAATCACTCTCCACAAAAAGAACCTGCTTCTCACTCTCCTGCTTACACCTTCCTTACTTAGCTTCATGTATGGACTCTAGTTCTGCCCTTGCTTCCCATCATGAAATATCATCTCCACATTAATCTGGTAAAAACCCCTCAATAGCTTATGTCTCAATCATATCCTCTCTTCTATTCACTAGGCTGTGTAACATCCCCTCAATCTCTTCTCATTGTTGCGCCAAAGGTGCCATTAATTAGATCGGTCATTTCTTCAAGACACGTAGCGATATAGTGTCAAATCCTATTGCTTTATTAACATCAAGTTTACTTAATTCCTCATATATTTCCTGCTCATTCACCATCAGTTACTCCTCTGCTATAAACTCTACACTCCATCTTCTTCTGATGTTACCTTCATGAGGATGAAATACACTGATAAACTGATCATTGAATAAGTCAACTATATCCTCTGCATTGGTTACCAGTCTGCCAGTGTCACCAACTAGCATCATCCTCCAATAGTCAGTTTGCCTTCTACTTGCCACATATCGAAACAAATCACTAGGATTTTTCTTAGCTTGAATGGCTAATTTCTTCTCACACTCCAGTTCTGCTTCTCTTACCAAATGAGTCACCTTCCTGGCTTACTCCTTGTACAACTCATACCACTGATCATTACCAACATTCACCTCGTGTTGCCTTCACATATCTTCTTGCAGATTTCATTCTTAATCTTTTCATTCACCCATAACCTTGTTTAGCCTTTTCACCTTTGGAATACACTCAGACAGCTGCTAAATGACTGTTGTTATTAGTAATAACAAGTTGTTAGTATTAATAATAAATGTCTCTTGTTTTCTGGATGTGATTTAAACCAATTTCTTTCCAAACAAATATCTGTCTTCTAAATGCACTCAGAGGTCATTTTGATAATAAAAAATTATATTTAAAAGTAAATACATAAATTCTTAACAATAATAAATGTGGCAAAAATAGCTTGACTTGTTTTTTAAAACTTTATTTTACATGTTGCTTAACATAAGCATTCAAAAAAGATAATCACATATTTTGTATACTAAAGATTACAAAAAACAAAGATCATAGATGATTTTATTCTTTAAACAGAATACTGTAACCCTACTCAGTTATAATAGTTCTTAATCCAGTCAGTATCTGATGCAAAGTATCTTTTAATGTGGAATCTCCTAAATTGGTAGACTTATTTTTCTTTTCATGTCTAATTTCATTACCAACAATACCTAGATAATAAAGCATTTTTGAATATTTGCTATATCCATGGGCAAAGAAAAGGTACTAATTTAAAAGCTCTGAAGCGTAATTTTAAGATAAATGCATTAGAATGTCTAGACAAGTTGTTATAAGTCAGATTACTTTCCATTAACATAAAAAAGAAAGAAACTATTTCGCAAAACATTATCTGAAATTCTTTAGTTAGCTCCTGGAGGTCCAAAGATTTAGGTTCAGATAAGCCCTTAGTGATAATAGTAATACAGAATGAATATGAAATATAGAAATAATGAATATGAAAGAATAACTCTTCTAAATGCAGATGGCATGAGGGTTACAGATGAAGAAGAGGTTGTTCAACTAACGAGTGACCATTTTGTTAAAAGCTATCAACCTGATAGCTTTTAACAAAAGCTATCAGGTTGAGCTCACTGCTACCGCTTCACTAGATGAAGAAACTCAGGTGAATGAGGACAAGATATTAGAGCTGTTGCACAAACTGAATAAGAATTCAGCAGTAGGGACTGATGGGATATCAGCACGTGTATTAAAAGAGTGTTCAGCTGAACTGGCTATTCCTTTGACCAGGCTGTTTAATATGAGTCTCACAACAGGGAAGATTCTGCAGGAATGTATGGTAATTCCATTGCACAAGGGTGGTGCAAAGACTGATGTATCCAACTATCAACCAATTAGTATTTCAGGAGTGGTGGGGAAGATTTTGGAAAAATTGGTTAGGGCTCACATTCAGAAATGGGTTGAAAGTATATCTCTACTTCGCAATGAGCCACATGGGTTTACTAAAGGAAGGTCGTGTTTTAGCAACTTGCTCACATTCTATAACAATGTTACCATTGAACTAGACAAGGGGAATGGATACACCATTATACTTTTGGATTTTGCTAAGGCTTTTGACAGAATACAGCATGGTAGAATGTTGCATAAATTAAAGAAAACGAGTTTGGGTAATAAAATATTAGCATGGATAAGAGGATGGCTTACTGATAGATATCAAAAAGTAGTATACGGGAGATGTGAGTCTGCAAGATTTAAGGTAACAAGTGGTGTACCACAAGGATCAGTGCTTGGTCCACTGTTATTGAATCTGTATATTAATGATATTAGGAAGGATTTGACAAGCAACATACAGCTATTTGCTGATGATGCAAAGATAGGTAGAGTAATCAGGAATGCTGCTGATATGCAGCACTTGCAGAATGATTTGAATAGGGCATGGGAAAATGAGTGTCAGTTCAATGTCAGTAAATGTAAAGTCATTCACTTCGGCGAGATTTGATATCCAATGTTGTATTATATTGGTGGGATTATGCTTGAAGAAACTGATGAGGCTAAAGATCTTGGAGTGTTAGTAGATAGGAAATTGAAGTTCAGGGGCCATGTGGCAAAGAATGCAAATAGAACTCAAAAGATAACTGCAATGCTGAAACGAACGTTCACAAGTAAAGATAATGATGTCATTTTGCCTCTTTACAAGGCCTTGATAAGGCCTCACTTGGACTATTGTGCGCAGGAGGTCTGGTCTCCTGGTTTCCATTGTGATTCCAATATTATTACACCCTCCATGGAGTCGACAGACTCATCTTGGGAGGTTCATTCAACTAACAACATATTTATCATATAAAGTCTTCAAGTCCTTAACACTCCTTGCATTAACAACACATTCTGGTAATGAATTCCGTTCATTGACAATTCTCCATGTAAAAAATCTACTCCTCACACCCTTCTTCACCACAGTTTTACATAACTTCCAGGAATGACCTCTGGTTCTTCCTTTCTCACCTTCTACTCTTTTTATAATCCCCTCTGAATTAATCTGATAAAATCCTGTCACTAACTTTAACGTCTCTATCATATCACCTCTGTTCCTCCTATCCACCCAACTCTCTCCATAGCCAGCATTCCAAACTCCTGATATTGTTTTAGTCACTCGTCTCTGGACCTTCTCCAATGTCTCCACATCACATTGAAAACCAGGTGACCAGATCTGAGAACAATAGTCCAAGTGCAGTCTGACCAGTGCCTTATACAGTAGCACAACCACTTCCTTATCCTTGCATGTTAGAGTACTTCTTATCATAGCAGCACTACGATGTGCGACCCTAGCAGTATGCCCCCCCCCCAACTTCAGTCTACTGTCAACAATCATTCCCAAATCTCTAATCTCATCCACTTCCTGCAGTACGGCACCACTGATATAGTACACAGTTATATTTCTGCACTGCTAAATGCAACACCTTGCACTTATTGATATTAAAACTACAACCCCACTCTTTTGTCCAAGTAAAAAGCCTATTCAAATCTTCCTGAAGGGTTTCAGCATCAGCAGTGCTAATTATAATACTTTCCAACTTTGCATCATCAGCAAATAACTGAAGATCCCCAGTCAGTCCACATGATATATCGTTTACAAATAAGTTAAACAGCAAGGGCCCAAGAACAGAACCCTGTGGCATGCCACTGGTTACCCTTTTTTTTGAGACACTGCTCCATCATACACAACCTGCTAGTATCGTTCAGAGCCAATCTGTGATCCATCTAACCAATTATATTCCCAGAGGATGGGAATAGACAAAACGTCTATTCCCATCCTCTGCAGCTTGTACACCAACTTATCATGTGATAATCTATCAAATGCTTTTGCAAAGTCTAAGAACACACTTGTCACCTTATTTAAAATGCAAGTAAATTACTGAAACAGGACCTACCCTTTACAGATCCATGCTGACCTTCATAAAGCATGCCATGTCCATCAACCCAATTCTGTATTCTATTCCTTAACAATCCAACACCTTGACAACTGCAGTTATACAGACTGGCCTAGTTTGAGACCTCTGTCTTAGAACCATGCTTGTGGTACTATTTTGCTCCCTTTCAGCTCCTTAGGAATCCTACCCATTGCAAGACTTTCATTAAATAACCAGGTCAAGGGCATAACCAACTATGGTGCACATTCCTTAAGCAAGATGATATGTTATCCATTCCTACAGCTTTATTCACATCTAACCCAACAAACATCTGATAAAAATGTTTCTTTCACTTCCAATTCATTTCCTAATACTTGCCTCTCTTCTATATATTGTGTACTGGATAATTTTTACCAGCATGATATACGCTGATAAAGTGCTCGTTCAATAATTCCACTATATCCTTTGCAGCTGTTAGTCTGCTGTCATGACTATCTACCAATGTTAGTCTGCCATAATTATTGTTCCTCTTGCTTGCCATGTAGCAGAAAAATTCCCTTGAGTTAACCTTGGCTTGACCAGCCAATCTCCTCTCATACTACTGCACCGTTTCTTTCTTTACCATGCTCGTCACCTTTCTAGCCTGCACCTTATACTCTTCATGGATCTGATCACCACCAACTATCTTGTACCTCCTCTATAACATTTTCTTTTCCAACACAACATGCTTGATTTTGCTGTTCATCCATTTCACTCCCACTCTGTTTACTTGCTTAATCCTCGGTTATGCAGTCATACATTGCTTTTGTCAATGTATGACTGCATACCGAATGAAAATGCATGGAAACTGCCTTATGAGTTTCCATGCATTTTCAACATCTTTTCTGCTCAGCTCATCTACCAAATATACTGATGCTAGCTGACTACAGAGCTTCCTGTAATCACCAGTTTTATATTTCCATATGTATCCATTTTTGGCAGTGACCTTTTCTTGTTTCATCATTTCCCAAACAAGTACCTCATGATCACTCTCACCAACTGGCGACAGTGTCAACACCTCATTAACAACTACATCTTGTGAAGTTATCATTAAATCCAAAGCCTCTAGTTGCTTCAATCATGTGCTGCTTAAGATACTTATCTCTCAGAAATTCCACAAACTTGCTCTCTTTATTCCTATTATTTTGTTACACTATCTCATCCTTTTAGTCTATATTCCTGTAATTAAAGTCTCCCATTAGGATCACCTTCTTTTTACATTTGTGACTGGAATGGATTGCCATTGGATGTTGTGAGTGCAAGCAGTGTGAATGAATTCAAGAATAAGTATGATAACTGGTGTGGGGGAGGGGCACCCTTGATGAGTCTCTGATGCCCTGGAGGTCTCTCTTAATAATAATAATAATAATACAGTATTTGAAAGTAGAAAGAATTATCAGCACTTGAAAAAACAGTTTCCTTTAAATGTTATGAGATCTCCTTTGGCTCACAAAGCAGTCATGAATATTTAAAATTTTTCTTGTTTTCCAAAAAAATAATAGGGGGAGGGGAAGTACTGTATAAACTAAAACTACATTTGATGTAAAATATAGTATATTATTATTATTATTATCATTATAAGGTGTCTCCACGTAATCAAAAGGATCCGATGTGCTGTCAGAGAAACAAAAATATACTTACAAAAAAAAATTTATTGGAAATTAAAGTAGACATCTTTCACTACTTTTCTACATAATTTCCGCCATTGTTCAGGCACTTATCATAACGGGGCACCAAGAGTTGTATACCTTCGTCGTAGAAGGTGCAAACCACATATTGACTGCTTCTTTGATCATGTCATCGTCTTGAAACTGCCGGCCACTAAGGAAAGATTTCAGATGTTTGAACAGGTGAAAGTCGCTTGGCACGAGGTCAGGACTATATGGGGGATGATGGAATTGTTCCCAGCCGAAGGTGGTGAGAAGTTGTTGTGTTACGCCGGCCGTGTGTGTGGGTGTTATCATGAATCAAAACAACACCCCTGGTAAGCATGCCACGTCGTTTATTCTGGATCGCATGATGCAGTTTCTTAAGAGTTTCACATTCAAGAAATGGATAACTGACCTAATTTCACATGCAGTGGGCAATTCGATTTTGTTAGACATTATAAACACACACCAAAAGCGTACACACTGCAAGAATGTCTGAAAATGACACATATGCCTTGCTAATGAATCAACAAACTCAGCACGCATGTGCACCATTGCGATTGCAGCGCTGCAGTGAGAATATTTAAAAATGGAACTTACTTTCTGGTCGTCCCTTATACTTCTTTAAATTCATTCACTGGCGAAAAACTCACAACCATTTCTGGCAACCCATTCTACCCATTCACCACTCTCTAAGCAAAAAATCTGGTATTAACAACCTTACTAACTACAGTTTTATACAATTTCCAGGATGACTCCTTGTTCTCTCCCTTCCTGCATTGCACTGAAAAGGCTTAGGTGTCAGTGCTAGAAATTCCCTTTAATAACTTAAAAACGTCTATCATGGATTCTCTTTTTTAACCTATTAACTAACTTTTTGAAACCAAAGACCTTTAATCTATTCTTTGGGAGCATTCCATAGACCAAACATGATCTTTGTTACTCACCATTCTCATGGAATCCAGGCAACCAGATCTGTGTGCAGCAGGCCAGATGTAGCCTTATAAAGAGGAACAGTAAACTCCCTATCAATCCTCGTCACTGTTCCCCTTTACAAGGCTATATGCCCTCTAAACTTTAGTTCCCTGTCTAGAGTAACCTCTAGCTCTCTGGTCTCATCGAGTTCCTGCAGTTCCTTTCCATCAATATTATTATTATTATTAATAAACAAGACCTCATGGAGTCAAAGACTCATCTAGGAGGTCCTTTTATCTCACACACATCTCATCATACCGCGTCTTAAACACATTCAAACTCCTTGCAGACACCACACTCTCAGGCAAGGCATTCCAATCACTCACAATTCTGCACGAAAAAAACCTGCCTCTCACTCCCCTACTCACACCCTCTTTATACAGTTTCCAGAGATGACCTCTGGTTCTCCCCTGATCTCCCACTATTCTCTGTAGAACTTCTCCACCATTGATCCTATAACAACCCCTTACCAACTTGTAGGTCTCTATCATATCTCCCCTCTTCCTTCTCTCCACTAGACTCTGCAAATTACATCTTTTCAATCTTTCCTCATACTCGACATTCCAGAGATCAGAAACTACCTTAGTCAGTTGCCTTTGGACCCTTTCCAACATCTCTTCATCCTTCTGAAAACCAGGTGACCAAATCTGGGCACAATAGTCCATGTGTGGCCTAATCAAAGCCTTATACAATGGAACAAGAATCTCCCTACTTCTACACGTCAGTGTCCTCCGCATCATTCCCAGAAGTCTTTGTGTTGTCTTCACAATTTTGGTGATGTGTCCCCTAAATTTTAGATCCTTATCCACTATCACCCCCAGATCTCTTATTTCCTCTACTTCCAACAATATATTCTCACCAAGCATAAATTCTGCATCCCATCTTTGTTTTCCAAATTTTAAAACCTTGCATATTGCAACATTGAACTCACATCCCCATTTGCTAGCCCAATCACTCAATTTATTCAAGTCTTCTTGCAAGGCCACAACATCTTCACTACTCTTTATGGTTCGTCCCAACTTTGCATCATCTGCAAACAACTGAATATCTCCATCCAAATCTTTGCCAATATCATTAATATACAAGTTAAATAGAAATGGCCCTAAAACAGATCCCTGAGGCACTCCACTAGTGACCTTTCTTTTCCTGGATATTGCACCCCCATACACAACTTGTTGATACCTATCAGATAGCCAGTCTCCAATCCAATGCACTAATCTAATATCCAACCCCATCTGCTCTAGTTTGACTGTCAACTTATCATGAGGTACTCTATCAAAAGCCTTTGCGAAATCCAAGTATATTACTGTGTATCCTTCTCCTCTGTCCAAGGAAGCAGTCACCTTATTGTAATAAGTAAGTAGATTACTAAAACACGACCTCCCTTTAGCAAATCCATGCTGTCCATCAAAGATTATACCATTGTTGTCAACCCAACTCTGGATCCTAGTTCTCACAAGCTTCTCCAACAACTTAACCACAACACCTGACACACAAATAGGCCTATAGTTTGATGCTTGGGTTCGATCACCTCCTTTATGAAGTGGCACAATCTTGCCCTCCTTCCACTCTTTAGGGACTTGACTGAGTGCAAGACTCGTATTAAAAAAATATGTCAAGGCAGGTGTCAACTCTCTGGCACATTCCTTCAGAATACGCAGTGATATATTATCAAGTTCCACAGCCTTATTTACATCTAGTTTACTCAACTCCCCAAACACCTTTTGCTCACTTACAGTCAGTCTCTCCTCCCTATCATCAACTGCTCTCAATCTCTCCTTGAAGTCACATTCACAAGATTGAAAGATCTTTATGAACTGCTCATTAAGTATCTCCACCACACATTCTGCAACAGCTGTCTTTATACCATTTCCTCCAATCAATGTCATCCTTCCATAATCATTCTTTCTTTTGCTGGCTGCATATCGAAAGAACTCCCTAGGATTCTTTTTAGCTTCATTAGCTAACTGCTGTTCATACCTCTCTTTAGCTACTCTCACCAACCAAGTCACACTCCTTGCCTGGTCTTTGTAGACCTCATGAAATTGGTTACTTCCACTTCTCTTATGCTGCCTCCACAATGCCCTCTTTCTCTGTATATGCATGCTTAATCTCTTTATTCATCCATCTCACACCTACCTTATTTACCCTTCTCACCCAATGTATACATTTAGACATTGCATCTACTAAATATTTTTTGAAAATCCCCCAAGCTGCATTGATCTCTTTTCCAGCTAACTCCTCATTCCATGCTACCCTTGCAAGCTGTCTCCTGAGCTCTTCATAATCACCCCCCCCCCTTGTAGTTCCACATATAAACTTTTTTCACAAGGGATCCTTGCACTGCTGGCAACCACCCAAGTAATCACCTCATGGTCACTTTCACCAATTGGTGGATGATTTGATACCTCATTGATAATTACATCCTCTGATGAGATGACCAAATCCAAGACCCTTAATCCTCTTGTGCCCTCTGTTACATACTGTCTGAGGTAGTTATCCCTCAAAAACTCAAGAAACTCATTTTCTTTACTTCCAGTTGCTATCTCTTCATTCCAGTCTATATTGCCATAATTAAAATCACCCATAATGATCACCCTTTTCTTATTTGCTTGGCTTATTTGACTATACATTTCACTATCACCACCATCCACATTACTAGGTCTATAACAACATCCCACCAAGTATTTGATTCTATTCACCTCTATCTCACACCATACTGCCTCAAAACCACTGGCCCCATTTCCCTCTTGCATCTCTACCTTGTATGGACATAACTCTTTCTCTATCATCAATAGCACTCCCCCTCCCTTTTTACCCCTTCTATCCTCACGAAACACATCATACCTTTCCATCTCTATTCCTGTCAGGATGTCATCCTCATCTAACCATGTCTCACTTATTCCGACAATCTCTGGGTGCACAGACGCAATTAGTGCAACCATTTCATCCGCCTTGTTTCTTATACTTCTAGCATTTGTATACAAACACAACAACTCATTTCTGGATCTACAGCTAGTTCCACTGATACCACTCACTCGATGTGATCTCTCCATGCTGGACTGGGGCCATTTCCCTTTCTGCTTCTTCATTTTAGAACCCTTTGCAATTCCATCTGTTTCCTTTTGATCCCTGATCATCCCATTACTTTCCTGCCTACACATGCTCTCACCTCCTCTTGGAGCATCCACCTTTCTCACACTGTGTATCCCTGTCCACCCTGAGCCTCCCCGTTTCCCTGCTCCTCTTGCACACCCATTCTCTCATTTTCTATACTCATACCACTCACTTCCCCATTCATTTCCACTTCTTCAATCTCTCCTGTCTTATTCTCCTGCTCTTCCACATCACTCCCCTCTCGATCTAATTCATTCTCTCTATTCACTTCTCCACTTTCCAGCAGCAGTCTCTCCAAGCGACTCACACCATAACCACTCAAATGCAGTCCATCGCTCCCATACAGCTCACTTCGTCCCTCAAACTCATTCCACACATTAACAAACTGTACTCCCATCTCCTCTGCCAGTCTATTTAAGTCACCCTGTAGGATCTTTACTTCATCTTCATTGATTATCACTCTTTCCAGCTTTGCATGATCAGCAAAGGACTGAATATTTCACCTCAAATAATTTTCTTTATCATTGATATATAAATTAAACAGCAGGGGACACCAAGTATTGAATCCTGCAGTATACCAGTATTCTACTCCATAAACCACTGTTTGATATTTGTTCATCAGCCATCCTGTAATCCAAATCACCAGCTTCATATCCATCCCAATTTGCTCCATTTAATGCAACAGAGCACTATGTGGAATACTGTCAAATGCTTTTTCAAAGTCTGGCAGTATCACTGAATTTATCCAATTCATTTGTCAATTTATTATAAGAAGCATGCAAATTACTAAGGCAAGACTACCCTTCACAAAACCATATTGTCCAGTCCATCCAGTCCCGAATTCTATATTACCAAATTTTCCAGTACCTTAATCACAACCACTCCTGAGATTCGATTGCCTATAATTTGCTGCTTCAGTCTTGAAGCCTACTTTATTCAGCGGGACTAATTTGCCCACTTTCCACTCCACTTGTACTTTCCCAGAACTTTAGGCTTAAATTAAACAACTTGGTCAAAGCATATGTAAATTCCCATGCACATTCTCATAATACACACACACACTGATATGCCATCTAATCCCGTGTCCATGTTTGCATTAAGGTTCTGCAATACCCTAAGCATCGCCAATGTATCAATCTCTGTTCTCCTATCAGTCAGATGTGACACTGACTGATGGGAGAATGACAAAAAATTGCAACATCACCACCTGAATGATATATCCTTGCAAAATGATCTAAATAAATTAATTATTTAGTTTTCTCTGGTGGCTCCCTATCTTCAACACTTGTTAAAGTCATCCTGCTATATCATTCTTCCTTCTACTTGCCACACAGAAAATAACTTCAGGATTTCTTTCAGCCTTATTAACTAGCTTCCTCTCATCTGTCATTGTGATTAAATCAGTTGCATTAAATAAGTTTAAATTAAATCAGTCAAGTTAGATCATTGCATTAAATCAATTAATTAGCTCTGGCCTTCTTGCCGTACAGGTCACCCTTATTGCATGTGCCTTGCACATCTCATGGGCATGCTGATCACCTTTTTCTTTATATTCACTCGACAACTTTTTCTATGTCTTAGCTTAATAATGCTGTTCCTAACTCCTATCTGATTTAACCTTCTGACTGGATATTGGGTCTGATGGTGCTTTCTTCAAACACTTCTTGACCATCTCCCATGCACCGCCAATATATCTCCCCCTTCTTCAAATTCTTATGCCTCAGTACTGCTCAATGCATGCTCCTCGGGTTGTCATAATCACCTGCTTTGTAATTCCACATAAACTCCTTTTTAAAAGAAAATTCTGCATGCCTTGCAATTTTCCATGTGTCATGACCACATGGTTACTTTTCCCAAGCAGAGACGGTATGGCCAAATTGGTTACTTCTCAGTTCTCTGTTAGTATGATGAAATCCAGCACTCTCAAACTTTGTTTCTACTCCATTACATGCTCTCTCAGTTATTTATATCTTAGCATCTGTGTAAATTCCTTCATAAACCTTTGTAAACTCCTTTTAGTCTGCATCCCCATAGTTGAAGCAAAGCTTCATATATATGCTTGACTCACCAGTGGTGAGTAGTTTTTGCAAGATGACAAGTGGCTGCAGACTGAACAAATTAAAATATTATTAGTTTTTTTTTTATTAAATAATTATTTTCATTTTATGTATTAAATACATTTTTGAAATTTTTTTAACCTTTAATAAAAAGAGAATATGTGATCTGGTCCTCAGGATTTGAAGGGGATAAATTAACTGTGGAAAGGGTACAAAGACAGATGACAAGGATGGTTTCAGTACTGTACAATTTTGGTTATGAGGATCGGCTGAGGGAATGTGGACTGCAGGGATCAAGAGGAAACAGTTGGAATTGAAAAGAGTTCTAAAATGAAGAAGCAGAAAGGGAAATGGCCCCAGTCGAGCATGGAGAGATCACATTGAGTGAGTGGTATCAGTGGAACTAGCTGTAGATCCAGAAATGAGCTGTTGTGTTTGTATACAAATGCTAGTATAAGAAACAAGGCAGATGAAATAGTTGCACTAATTGTGCCTGTTCACCCAAAGATTGTCGGAATAAGTGAGACATGGTTGGAAGAGGATGACATCCTGACAGGAATAGAGATGGAAAGGTATGATGTGTTTCGTGAGGATAGAAGGGGTAAAAAGGGAGGGGGGAGTGCTATTGATGATAGAGAAAGAGTTATGTCAATACAAAGCAGAGATGCAAGACAGAAATAGTGCCAGTGGTTTTGAGGCAGTATGGTGTGAGATAGAGGTGAATAGAATCAAATACTTGGTGGGATGTTATTATAGACCAGGTAATGTGGATGGTGGTGATAGTGAAATGTATAGTCAAATTAGCCAAGCAAATAAGAAAAGGGTGATCATTATGGGTGATTTTAATTATGGCAATATAGACTGGAATGATGAGATGGCAACTGGATGTAAAGAAAATGAGTTTCTTGAGTTTTTGAGGGATAACTACCTCAGACAGTATGTAACAGAGGGCACATGAGGATTGATGGTCTTGGATTTGGTCATCTCATTAGAGGATGTAATTATAAATGAGGTGTCAAATCATCCACCAATTGGTGAGAGTGAGCACGAGGTGATAGCCAGCAGTGCGAGGACCCATGTGAGAAAAGGGTATATGTGGAACTACAAGGTGTGGGGGGGGGTGATTATGAAGAGCTCAGGAGACAGCTTGCGAGTGTAGCATGAACGAGGAGTTAGCTCGAATAGAGATCAATGCAGCTTGGGGGATTTTCAAGAACTATAGTAGATGCAATGTTTAAATGTATTCCAAGGGTGAGAAGGCTAAATAAGGTAGGTGTGAAATGGATGAATAAAGAGATTAAGCATACAATACAGAGAAAAAGGGCATTATACAGGCAGCATAAGAGAAGTGGAAATAACCAATTCCATGAGGACTACAAAGACCAGGCAAGGCGGGTGACATGGTTGGTAAGGGTAGCTAAAGAGAGGTATGAACAGCAGTTAGCTAATGAAGCCAAAAAGTGTAGGACTTGATAATATATCACCGCATATTCTGAAGGAATGTGCCAGGGAGTTGACACCTGCCTTGACATATTTTTTTAATACGAATCTTGCACTTGGTCAAGTTCCTAAGGAGTGGAAGGAGGGCAAGATTGCCACTTCATAAAGGAGGTGATCGAGCTCGAGCATCAAACTATAGGCCTATTTGTGTGTCAGGCGTTGTGGTTAAATTATTGGAGAAGCTTGTGAGAACTAGGATCCAGAGTTGGGTTGACAACAGTGGTATTATCTTTGATGGACAGCATGGATTTGCTAAAGGGAGGTCATGTTTTAGTAATCTACTTACTCATTACAATAAAGTGACTGCTTCCTTGAACAGAGGAGAAGGATACAGAGTAATATACTTGGATTTCACAAAGGCTTTTGATAGGGTACCTCATGATAAGTTGACAGTCAAACTAGAGCAGATGGGGTTGGATATTAGATTAGTGCATTGGATTGGAGACTGGCTATCTGATAGGTATCAACAAGTTGTGTATGGGGATGCAATATCCGGGAAAAGGAAAGTCACTAGTGGAGTGCCTCAGGGGGGGGGGTCTGTTTCAGGGCCATTCTGTTTAACTTGTATATTAATGATATTGGCGAAGATTTGGATGGAGATATTCAGTTGTTTGCATATGATACAAAGTTGGGATGATCCATAAAGAAGAGTAGTGAAGATGTTGTGGCTTGAATAAATTGAGTGATTGGGAACGGAAATGGAGATGTGAGTTCAATGTTGCAAAATGTAAGGTTTTAAAATTTGGAAAACAAAGATCACATGCAGAATTTATGCTTGGTGAGAATATATTGTTGGAGGGTAGAGGAAATAAGAGATCTGGGGGTGATAGTGGATAAGGATCTAAAATTTAGAGGACATATCGCCAAAATTGTGAAGGCAACACAAAGGCTTCGGCGAATGATGCGGAGGACACTGACTTGTAAAAGTAGGGATATTCTTGTTCCATTGTATAAGGCTTTGATTAGGCCACACATGGACTATTGTGCCCAGATTTGGTCACCGGGTTTTTAGAAGGATGAAGAGATGTTGGAGAGGGTCCAAAGGCGACTGACTAAGGTAGTTTCTGACCTCTGGAATGTCAAGTATGAGGAAAGATTGAGAAGATGTAATTTTCAGAGTGGTGGAGAGAAGGAAGAGGGGAGATATGATAGAGACCTACAAGTTGGTAAGGGGTTGTTATAGGATTATTGGTGGAGAAGTTCTACAGAGAATAGTGGGAGATCAAGGGAGGGAGAGTGAGAGGTAGGTTTTTTCCGTGCAGAGTTGTGAATGATTGGAATGCCTTGCCTGAGAGTGTGGTGTCTGCAAGGAGTTTGAATGTGTTTATGACATGGTATGATGAGATGTGTGTGTGTGTGTGTGATAAAAGGACCTCCCAGATGAGTCTTTGACTCCATGAGGTCTTGGGGTAATAATAATAATAATAATAAACAATACATTTTAACCATGAACAAAATCGATAGTTTATTGAAAAAACGTTTGTAGTTATTTCTCGGAATCTCGGAAGTTTCGACATTGATTTCTAAAATAAATAATAGAAATAATAAATTTTTTGTTTTAACACTTGAAAAATGAAAACATTTTGCAGGGCGGCCAGCTGGAGTCGAACTAGTGTCTTTAGATTTCCGGTTCATTGCTCTAGTCTGTTGAGCTTCTTCTTCTTCTTCTTTTTTTTTTTTTTTGCTGTAGTCCGTTGAGCTATGTCCGCAACTGCAAATCTTTCGAGTTTTTGTGTTATTAATACGTTGAGCCCGTATATGTTACATCCTAACAATTTTAAAAAATTAATAGCTCAATGCATCAGTGGATTCTGACTAAACATTATTGTAATTGAAATAATAACCATAAATCAATAATAGAACCCACTATATAAATATAAAAAAATTAAGTTTTTTTGGAACCTGGCCCCACCTGTTTCTATTGTCACCAGCCGCCACTGGTCATAACAATATCTTCACTTGGTTGATATACCCTTGCAAAATTATTCACTCAGTAGCTCAAAAATTTTGTCTGCCTCTGTTCCCTCTCTACCATCTGCATATTCATTAAAGTCATCAAAAAATTGTTTGGGATTTCCTTTTGCCTGTTCGGTTAATATCTTTTCATAATCTGATTTTGGGATAGTTACCATACTGATCGCCTTTCTTGCCTGATCCTTGTATTGTTCATTAGTTAGCTGGGCACCTTCTTCCTCCACAACATTTTTTGTTTGGCAGATCATGCTTAATACTATTCATCCATTTAACTCCTACATGATTTACCCTTCTTACCTTAGATAAACAATTTAATATCTTCCTCCAGATGCTCCTTAACTATCTCCCATGCACTACTAACATCCTTCCCTCGCAGATCTTTATGCCATGATACTGTTTCAAACTGCCTCATTAGTGTATCATAATCACTTGCCTTGTAGTTCCACATATTATTGTTATTCCTGATACCTCCAAGGAGTCCGAAGACTCATCGCAGGAGGACATCTTCAACTGTCTCTACACCTTACCTCTACTACGAATCAACGCCATCTACCGCCCACCTCCAACACCACCACAACTAGTAATTTTTGTCTGTAAATTGCGTGTGTTTTGAAGGGCCGATTTGTATGTATGCGGGATGAAAAACCCGAGTTTCCAGGAGAAAAAACCCTGCTACCTCCGTATGAGATCGGCTAACTCACCATCGATTGAAATCGACCAGATAAAGATTCCTCCCGTCACGACGAGAATGGAACTTAGGCCTATTCCAATCGAACGGCGCAATATACCATCGTTCTTCCAATTGCGCTACGGAGGCGCTTAAATAAAAGGGTGGTCCAAAGGGCCTATGAGGTATAGTCCTAGTAGGAAGAATCTACAATCAGTGTGTCAAAAACCGGTGAATGACCTATAGACAGCGGACCACCCTTATACTCTTTCTTAATGGGGATTTCAAAATGTTTTGCTACCTCCCAAGTAAAGACCACATGATCAGTTTCCCCCAGTTGTAAGCAATGTAGCCACCTTAGTTATGGACAGGTCTTCTTATCTTATAACAAGATCCAATACCTCTTGCACCTTGAATCCCCCTCCATCAACATTCTGCTTCAAGTAATCATCTTGATTACTTGAAGTGTAAATTCCATTTCCTTTCAGCCATGTGATCTGTCCTTTTTCAAATCTATGTGTCCAAACTTGAAGACCCCCATAATAATTACTCAAGTTGCTCTTATTGCACTAATCTGCTGATGCATATCTTCCACATCATTCCTGGCACCTGATAGCAGCAACCAATTTTGTATATTGTGATATTGGCCTCAATCTAACACTAGATTGACTCAAAAGAATTACCATCTGCATGACTGTCTCCTACTCTTGTTAGCTACAATTTATCTGCTACTTTCAGCAGTACCCCATCCCCTATCCTGTGTACTCTATCCTCCCTGAAAATACTAAATCCAGCATATTCTTTCCCCAGTAACCACATCATCCACTGTTAGCCAAGTCTTACTAATACCTATCGTTTGGCAAGGTTGCACTAACCAATGGCAGTAACTCTTCCCTCTTGTTCCAGATACTTTTGGCTTTAGTATATAGAAACTGCAGCATCCCTGTTGGCCCTGACCACAACTAGCCATTCTCACACAGAGAATGCTTCATAGGTGCCTTCACACACACTCATCTGCATCTCCTCTAATTAAGGTTTTTTTTTTTTTTGCTTTAGCACTCTCAGTGAACAAAGCTCTCTCTAGACACTTAACTCTGAATCCATTTAAGTGCAGTTCATTAGCAGTACAAATCTTTATGTCCATCAACCTCAGGTCATAGGTCCATAAACTACACATTTTGTAGAGCTTCACTGATTCATTAGTTATCACTGCCATCCTCAGTTTGCCCAGCGAAAACAATCAATTCTTTGTTTCCTGATTTGAAACAAGGAAACAAGATTTAAATTAAATCTTGTTTAATGGCAAATACCTATTGGATTTCTGCTCAGGTCATGGACTGGTTATTACTAACACCATGTTCCAACATAAAAATGTGCACAAATTCACATGGAAAGAAGAGGCAAGGAATACGAAAAGTCTCATTGACTATGTTATTGTTGATAGTGATATTTTCTCTCTGGTGCAGGACACAAGAGTGTACAGAGGATTTGAAATTGGAAGTGATCACTATTTAATCTTGAACAGGATAAAACTAAATTTCATTTTGAAAAGAAAAACATGTAAGAAAGTTTCAAAGCAAACAAAAGTTGAGCAGCTCTCAGATGTGAATTGTAGACTAAAATACACAAAGATTATTGAAGAAAAAATGAAAGAGTTTGAGAACAGGAACTAAACCTTCCAGATTCAGTGGCAAGCCTTGAAGAAAATCCTGATTGATTCAGCCAGAGAGGCATGTGGTGAGGTTGTCTGCAAGGATAGAAAAATCAGAACTCCATGGTGGACACAGGAAGTTAAAGAAGCAGTGAAGGAAAAGAAAAAAGCATATCAAAAGTTCTTCGCAAATAAGTCAGCTTGTGCTCTTAGAAAATACAGATAGAAAGCTAAACACTGTGTAAAACTAGCTAAACAAAAGTCATGGGAAGACTTTGGTAAGAACATGGAAAATAATAATCATTATTACAGGCAACTCCAGGGAGTCATTAGACTCATCGAGGGAGGCCCCAAATCATATTCATCACAACTATTCGACATTCATACAGTATCTATCATACCTCGCCTTAAACTCATTCAACGTCACAGCATCCACCACAGACTCTAGCAGCCCATTCCACTCATTCACCACTCTAAAAGTAAAGAACCCAGCTCTAACACCTTTACTAACCACACTTTTGCCCAGTTTCCATGGATGTCCCCTAGTCCTCCCACAACCAGCCCTGTTCTCCAAAATATCTTCTGAATTAATTTTATAGAAACCCTTCAGTAATTTCAATGTCTCAATCATATCTCCCCTCCTCCACCTATCACCAATTTTTGCAACCCACAAATCCTCAACCTGTTCTCATAAGGTTCATTCCACAGACCTGCTATCATCTTGGTCACTCGCCTCTCGATCCTCTCAACCACCTCCCCATCAAGAAGAAACCTAGGTGACAAATCTGGGCACAGTAGTCGAGATGGGGTCTTATCAAGGCTCGATACAGAGGAACAATAACCTGCTTGTCAACATATTCTTCAGCAACCAAGTGATTTGATGAGCTGATTTGGCCACTTTTGCAATGTGCCCCCTAAACTTCAACTCCTTATCCACCAACACTCCTAAATCTCATGCCTCATCAATTTCCTGGAGTACAGTTCAACCAATGTAGTAAACTGCTGCTAATCTTTTCACCCCAAAATGTATAACCTTACATTTTGCCACATTAAATTGACATCCATTCTCCTTAGCCGAGACCTCCAATCTATCCAAATCATCTTGCAAAATTTTGAAATCATCTGAATTCACTATTGCCCTACCCAACTTTGCATCATCCACAAACAAATGAACTGTTCCTCTCAGATCCTTTCCTATATCATTAATGAACAAATTAAACAGCAGTGGTCCAAGAATAGAACCTTGTAGCACACCACTAGTCACAGGCCATCTTGTGGACTCTACTCCTGAATAAACCACTCTCTGATATCTCTCCATCAACCACCCTCCTATCCATTTCACCAACCCTATATCCATCCCCATATGCTGCAATTTACTGATTAGAATTCTATGTGGTATCCTGTCAAAGGCCTTAGCAAGGTCCAGTAGAATCACTGTAAACCCATTACCCTTATCCAGTTCAGCCGTCACTGTGTTATAATACGTGAGCAAGTTACTGAGGCATTACCTACCCTTCACAAAACCATGCTGTCCCCGATAGAGTATCCCATTTTCTTCTATCCAATCTTGTATCTTCCTCTTGACTATTTTCTCCAAGACATTGATAATGATTCCTGTTATGCTGATTGGCTGGTAATTTTCAACAGCAGCCTTGGAACCACCTTTATGCAGCAGAACTATTTTCCCCTCTTTCCACTCCCTTGGGACTGACCCAGACCCGAGGCTCAAATTAAACAAAATGGTCAAGGGCACTGACAATTCTTTAGCCGCTTCGTGTACGACATGAGCTGGTATACCATCCAATCCCACAGATGTATTGACATTGAGGTTCTGTAATAGACTAGTTACCTCTACTTCATTCATCACAATTCCAGTATAAGCTGTTGGTTCTTCCATTCCTGCAATGTCACCACCTGGATGATTTACTCTTGCAAAGTGCTCGCTCAGTTTCCACTATATCAACTCAGTCGGTTACCTCCCTACCCTCAGCATTTTTTAAGATCATTCTGCCATGAACATTTTTCCTTTTACTTCCAACATACTGAAAAAAACTGTTTGGGATTCTCTTTAGCCTGCATGGCCAATTTTCTTTCGTAATCTGCTTTTGCTTTTCTTACCACCCTCGTTACCATCCTGGCCTGAGCTTTATACTGTTCCTGCGCCTCCCGGTCACCTTTCTCCTTAAATTCTCTCCACAATTGTTTCTTTTTTTGCAGCTCAAGCTTAATAGTGTTATTCATCCATTTAACCCCTACTTGATTTATTATTCGGACTCTTGGTATACAGTAGACCATTGCCGCCTGCAAACACTTCTTAAACACATCCCATGCATTATCAACATCCAGCCCTTGCAGTTTTACTGCCATGGCACAGCCAAGCACACATCTAAGCTTGTCATACTTACCAGCCTGGTAATTCCACATGTACCCTGTCTTAATTGTAAATTCCACTCCTTTAGCTACCTCCAAAGTCATGACCTTATGGTCACTCTCACCAATTGGCGGCAACATGGTCATGTTTGTTACAGCCACATTCTCAGTTGCAATTACTAGATCAAGCACTCTCTGTCCCCTGGTATTTTCTACTACATGCTGTCGCAGATAGTTTCCCTTAATAACCGCATTAAATCCAATTTCTTCCTCCCATGTGCCTTCTCCTCTTTCCAGTCAATGTTACCATAATTGAAATCACCCATAATAATTACCTTCCTTCCACGCATTTCTTTTATTTGCCTATGCATACTATCCCCACCATCTATTCCATCACCTGGTCTATAGAAGCACCCAATTGTATATTTTGTTCTGCTAGATTCTATCTCACACCAAACAGCCTCAAATGTGCTCTTTTCTCTATTCTGCAGTTCAACTTCTATACGCCTTGGCTGCAACTCATCAGCTATCATCAATAACACTCCTCCCCCCTTTTTATTCTCCCTGTCACTCCTGAACACGCTATACCCATCGCATTCAATCCCACTAGCTTTGTCATCTTCTGTCAGCCATGTTTCACTAATACCAACAACCTGTGGCCTGGAAGTGCCAACCAAGGCCAAAAACTCTCTTCCTTCTTGTTCCTAATACTCCTGGCATTAGTGTACATGAATTGCAGAAGCCCATTAGTCCCATCCCTACTTTGATGCCTTATACTAATTATCCCATTCCGATTTGTTGTCCTTCGTACTCGCTCAGGCATATTATGCTCATTCATACACTCAACTGCCTCCCTAAAGTCTGCATATCTACTCTACCCCCCCCTTAATAAATCTAGTTTCCCTGAGTCTGTACATCCATTTCCACGTCATTCATGAATACTTTTTCAAGCCTCCATACACCAACTCAATTCAAATGTAACCCATCCATCTTATATAAATCCTTTCACCCATCGAACTCACTCCATACATCCACAAATTCCACACCACTCTCCATGCATAGCCCACGCATAAAGTCATTGGCAATTATGGCCCTCCTTCTAAACACTTCACTGTCATACCACGGTAAAATACTCACCATCCTAACTCTCTCACTCTTCTCTTTTGCTACCTCAAGTAATTTCCTCACTTCCTCTATCATTTCCATTTTGTCTTCTTTCAAATCATTTGTTCCTACCACGATTATCATCTCATTCACCCTCTGTTTTTGCACTCGAATAGATTCGCTGACTTCCTTTATGTTCGCACCCGGCTGGTACGATTTCGTTAAACTCTCAACTATCACACCTCTTAATAGCGAATCACCATACAGCACTCGCTCCTTCATTTTATTGATGTTTATGAACGTTCTATTACTTGTCGTCACAGACTTTCGCCGTTTATTAGTTGGTACGTTCAGCACACATTTTTCCATACACTCCAGTTGCCTTTTTGCTCTGTGTATCGCTCCGTTCAAACGTGCGATTTCACTACTCGCATTTATCTCACCATTTTCATTATCAATCAAATCATCCATTCGTTCTGTATTTCTACCTTCATTTACACTTTCAACGACGCTCTCACACCTATCTGGCACTACCTCGCAATTCTCTATCACACCGCTATTTTCTACATTCTGACTATCATTAATGATATCACTCTCGCCACCCAAAACACGCTTGAGATCCTCATTCTCCTTACACTTTCTGCACATATTAACTCCACTATCACCATCTAACCAGACTCCCACCACTCTTCACAAAGCATACATCT
This sequence comes from Typopeltis vanoorti, assembly GCF_054136105.1. Taxonomy (NCBI): domain Eukaryota; kingdom Metazoa; phylum Arthropoda; class Arachnida; order Uropygi; family Thelyphonidae; genus Typopeltis; species Typopeltis vanoorti. The sequence goes on along the minus strand of NC_143568.1, from coordinate 41,281,789 downwards.
CACTGACAGCACATTGCATCAATTCATTTACAACAAAACTCTTAAACAAACATGGCGACCTGGCCGCCATTTTTTTTTTTATCGGTGCCATATGTACGCTATCTTATCTTAAAAATAATAATTAAAACAACAAAGAAAACACACAAAAATTGCACAGACGCACCAAGAAACAAAAAGCAAACAATACTACGTAAAATTCTAGTAAAATTGCCAATGATAACACAAAATACTACTAATCTTTTCAGGAGATCTCGACAAGCCGACGATCATATCAGTGCGACACCTAGCCCATGATGAGAATTTGCCCACAACCTATATGACTACATTACCACCAATTGGTGAGAATGATCATATGGTCTTGAACTGGGAGGTGGCTAAATGTGTGGAATTTTTAGTTAAGAGGGCATATATGTGGAATTATATGGCTGGTAAGTTTAACACACTCAGGAGATTGCTAGGATTATTGCCATGGAGAAACTGCAAAGGTTAGAGCTGGATCATTAAGCTGAAGCTACAAAAAAAGAATAATTTGTGGAGGAAATTCAAGGAGAAAGGTGACTAGTCAGCAGGCACATGAGCAGTAAAAAGCACTGACCAGAAGGATAACCAGTGTGGTAAGAAAAGCGAAAGCAAAGTATGAAAGCAAATTAGCAGTACAGGCCAAAGATAACCCAAAAGAGTTCTTTCAGTATGTTGCAAGTAAAAGGAAGAATGTCAGGAATACTTAATGCCCAGCCATAGGTCTGATTTGTCAGCTATACCGGTCCTGAGTCTGGATAAAAATAGTGGGGGTTGAGATGGTGCTGTACCATTGTATCATCATACAAAATAATATAAAAGAGAGGTAACTGAATCAGGCAAAATAGCAGAATTAGTAAGTGAACACATTGCAAGAGTATCCAGGTGGAGATATTGAAGTAACAAGAGAGGTTTATATGGAAAGTGAGGTAAATGAAAATGAAAGGTGCATAGCATATTACAGAACCTCGATGTGAATACAGCTATGAGATTTAGATGTTATATCTCAAGTTTCAAAAGAAGGTGCTAGTGAATTGGCAGTGCCTTTGACTACATTGTTTAATCTATGTCTCGGCTCTGGGTTATTCCCAAGAGGGTGGAATATAGGGAAAAATAGTTCCACTGCATAAAGGGCTCTCCAAGACTGATATAGCAAATACTCACTATTCAGCACATCAGGAGTGATGGTCCTGGAGAAGTTGGTCAAGAGCAAAGTATAGAAATGGATAGACAAAAATGGGATACCGAATGGGGGGGGGGGAGACATGGTTTTGTGAAGAGTAAGTCATATATCAGTAACATCCTCAGATTTTACAGTGACAGCTGATTTGGATAAAACTAAAGGTTTTGACAGGATACCACATGTAATTCTAATCAATAAACTAGCTCATGAGGATGGATATAAAGTAGGTGAAGTATATAAGAGGACAGTTGACGGAGAAATATTCAGTAGTAGAGTCCAGTAGAAGGCCAAGAACTAGTTCTTGGGCTGCCACTATTTAATCAAAAAAAAAAAAAAAATCAGCTAACGCCTTTTTATTCCCGTATATATAGGGAGTAGGCGAGGACGTTTTTAGCCCTATCTAACGTTTGGAGACTGAGTGGGCAGTTCAATCTCCACTGGTACCAAATCAGAGATAGCTGGCCCAAGGCTATCACTAATTAAGTGGCACCCAGTGAAGAGTGATGGCTCAACAAGTGCCGCCATCTCGTGGTCCCTAACACTCGTATTTGATGTCTGAAATAATGTGGGTTCTACAAGCAATTTTCTTGAGTTTACGGGACGAAAAACCCGAGTTTCCGGGAGAAAAAAACCCGCTTGCCCGTGCCAGAGATCGATAACTCAGGAACCAGTTGAAAAAAGGCTTAGAAAAATTTCCTCTAGTTGCCAACTAGACTCAAAATCAAGTCTTCCTTTGTGTGGCCAATTGCCGTGGTGTGCAAACGCCACATCCACTGAGGTATTTGTACATTAATGATATGGGAAAGGATCCAAGAGGAACTATTCAGTTGTTTGTCAATGATACAAAATTGGATAGAGCAATAGTTAATAAAGACGATGTTATTGAAAGTTTTTCACTTGGTTATATTATAAATTAAAGATACCAAGAAATTATATACTTGGTTTAATTCATTATCCAAGTGTAAGTAAACAAAGCTTGCACCTGAAGTATCTTTCAGGACTGGAGTAATTCATCGTAAAGATGGTATAAGTTCTCATCACTTTTCTCAGTATCCCATAATGCAAAGCACATCTCCTTGCTGACATGTATAATACTTAAGTGAATACCAAGGTGGAAGCAATAGGGAAGTCATATTTCCATATACCAGTTGCCAAAAGTATAATAAGGTGTGACGACAACATTTGGCAACTGTATATGTGGTTTCAGGGCAGTTTGTCCAATCAAAATCTCATCCATTCGCTCAATTTTGTCCATTACTTTTCTCGTCTAGTAGGACATTTCTTCCAATGCTATTTGTCCAATTGAAAATAATTGGATGAAATGCCCTGAAGGTACCTGGGTTTGAGGTTATTTGTCCAATCTTATTTGTCCAATTCTTCATATTAGTCCAAGTTATAAGTAACATGTGATCAGTAATAACAGTCAGTTGATTAAAATTTTTTTGTAATTTATCCTTAAAATTTGGCAGTGCTGAATATGGGAAATTGTGATGAGTGACAGGGGTAAACTAATGCTTTATCTACAAAATTATTATCATTTTCACTCTTATAACAAGAATAAGACTAGATGGTATTGGCGATGCGAGGTTCGTGACAGTTATGTGCATCACAACTGTCAGTTTAGACAACATCGTGGTGTACAAAGACGGCAAGGACAATCACCAACATGAATCAGGCGTGGATGGAGAGGTTAGGAAAGTTAAAAAGAATCTAAAGTGAAGGGCGCAAGACAATATACATGGTCCACCCTCACATGTTATGCATATGGTTATAGGACAAGTTCAGCAAGATGAAGTATTACTTATGTTGTCGGAGAGGAATAGTTTATGGAGGCAAGTCAATAGATGGCAGAACACTGCGAGGCCTCGTACTCTCGCAAGTTTGGTTGGTGTTGAGATACTGGAAGAATATCAAGTAACGTTAAATCATGATAGATTGCTTTTTTATGATTCTTGTGTACAGGATTAGGATCGTCTTCTTGTTTTTGTCACAACGGAGAACCTAAGATTACTTGGAGCGAGTGACATTATCTTCTCCGATGGTACATTTAAAACTGCGCCCTCACAATTTGCTCAGTTGTTCACTATGCATGGAATATTTCGAGAGCATGCCATGCATCTGGTGTACGCTCTAACTCCCGCAAAAACTGAGACTACATATCGGTCAATATACCAGCATGTTGTCAACACCATAAAACAAGCAGGAATCATTGTGAATCCACATACTTTTATGATGAATTTCGAGCTGGCGAATATGAATGCTGCATGGAAGATATTTCCTAATGCAAATATAAAGTGTTGTCTATTTCACTTTTCTCGGGCCCTTTGGCGACATATGGCGGCTTTGGGTCTGTCACAGCAGTATAAAGTTGCAGGGAGCCCTATATGTGAAGAAGCATCAATGCTGTTCGGCTTGCCATTCGTGCCGATCGATGATGTACTCGTGGTATTTGACTACATTGCAGAGAGTGTTTCGAAAGACCTGGAAGGAATGATAGAGTACGTTGAACCTGTTTACATCAGAGGGCATCGAGCTCGAGGACGTAGGGGGAGGGGAAAACCACCCAAGGTATGGAATGTCCACGATTTGGTCATCAATGGGACACAGAGAACCAACTATTTTGTGGAAGGTTGGCATAACAAATTCCAAAAGTTGATGGTGGTGTACCATCCATCACTTTAGAAGTTCATCGATTCCTGAAGGAGGAACAGAGTCAGAACGAACAAGTTATAACACGCCTTCTTGGTGGTCAAAGAAACATCAGGGCTCCTGTGAATAGCAGATATCTATGTAACCAAGAATGCATTTTCTCCCTAGTACAACAATATCCTTGTCAAAATCCTCATTAATTATAAGCAGCATCCCATGGAGAGAAGACTGACAAGTGTTGTCCATAACACAATATGTTATTGTCTGAAATTATTTTCATCCAATCAAAATCTCGTCATTCCCTCGATTTTGTCCATTACTTTTCTTGTCCAGTAGGACATTTCCAATTATTTTCAATTGGACAAAATAGGATTGGACGAATAAGATTGAAATCCTATATGGAAATAAGACTTCTCCATTACTTCCACCTAATTATCACCACTTCTGGGTCTGGCTCCCACTCATAAAACCACAATAAAGGTAGAAACCGGTCTGGGTAGTGACCCTTCCCTTAATGCAGGGGGTCTTCAACCTTCCAGACAGTGCAGGCTGCATTAAAAATTTCAATAAACCCTGCAGGCCACTAAGCTATTCCGCAGTTTTTAGAATTGTAAGATGCTTTCCAGATCTACAAGGAACGCTGTGCATTTGATACTTTACATAAAATCCTATAAAAATAAACAAACTCAGCTTTAAGAGCATTAGGTAGGAGTCGGGTTCATGATAAGTAAATACAATCAATACTTGAAAAAAAGATAATTTAATGAAGAAAACATTCATTTTTTACAATGTCAATGGGCAACTTGGCAATGTTTTTCCTTGACCAACTTGTCAATATTGGCATCAATGTTGGAAGTCACTATGTACAGAGTATTCTCGAGATATTGGTCCATAATCTGAGTTCTTGTCTTGGACTTCACATGCTTCATTCTGGAGAAGAATTGCTCACATAAGTATGTGTTTCCTAACAAAGCGCACATCTTCAAAGCATGCCAGCGAAGATTAGGGAATGCGTACTGAGAAATGTAGTCTTTGAAAAATGTAAGCAAGGGCACGTTGAATAATTTTTCTCTCAAAGAAGAGTTGTTTTGGAGTTCAAGCAGCTCCATTTGTACTTAGCCTGGCATTTCTGCAGCATTGACACTGAATGGCAT